>NC_091692.1:52275000-52623750 GCF_041296265.1 Equus caballus | reverse complement strand
ATGCAAAGAAAAGAAAAAAGTGCACAGCATGGAAAAGATATACTAAATTTCTCTCAGGATAATGAGGTTCAAAAGCAACATGCTCTGGAAATTTGGTTCTTTCATGGGGTACTCTTGATTACAAAGAGAAAGACAGATGCCGCTTAGTAAGAGAAAAAAATCCAATTCCTTGCATTTCATTTATTGCTTGTTCATGCTATATTGCAATTTGGTTGCCACTTTAGCTAAGTGACTCCCTTAAATAATCTCTTTTACATCCACACACATTTTTTTAACTTGGTCTGGTTTTCTTACACCAACATGTGTTGTTTACACGTGTAAGTTGCTGAGCTTTTCGTACAATAGGAATAATTTCAAGACCATAATGATAGCCCCTAGAAGAAATTATTTAATATATTTTTTGAAAAAAGAAGTAAAGCAACTCTTCTGGGTAATTAATGTGAGGTAAGCGACAGCATCAGTTGTATGTTCATTTTTCTCCAATGTATGCAATTATCCACTCAGCCTGTATCCATTAATATGATTTTTCTTCCTAAGCTGGAAGTATTTAAAGCCATTAGAAAATAATCCAAAGAATTCTATTTGCTGAATAAATTTTAATTTGCATGGCACTAGGAATTTTTTATTAATGGGAAATAAATTATTGCAATCTTTGGGAAGGAGACAAGTTAATAGCTTTGTGAAAAGCAATGGAGAGAAAATGATCTTGAAAAGGTCAGGTCTCCTGTCACAGTATCTTTATGCACAATTAAAACAAGTCAAGAAAGTGGCTATATAATCAGGACCATGAATATGCATTATATCCTAATGAGAGTGTGAAGATATAGCGGGCTTAGTGCTAAAGTCATGGTGGGGTGGTGACATAAAAATGGTAATTTGTGATGTAGTATTTAACTGTGTTTCTCTTTCTTATGGAAAACTTAACTCTTTGGTAGCTAGTCCATTCTATCTGTGTATTTAGGCTCTTTCTACCTTTCATGGAACAACAACAAAAAAAAATTAAAAGAAAAATTCTGTGAATACTGTGAGAGTGAAAGAAATAGGCAAAAACTGTCTACAGTCATGTTTGAGCTAATTGGTGGACTGAATTTTTCATTTTGCCATCATTTGCTTTGACCTTTCAGATAGCTGTGTGTCCGTGTGTGTCTGAGCGTGTGTGTAACTACATTCAATTTTAAATAAAATCCTTTACAGTCATACACTGAGCTATCCACGTCGCCTCCATTTTGCCATCATCCTTCTTCACTGCATCCCCTTAGGATATGCATCAATTCCTAACTAACAACAAATAAAAAATAGAAGCATGCTTTGATGGAATTTTAAAAATCATGAGCAGTTTTCATCTTGAACACTCTATGACAGGGTATATTGTTTATAAGAGTGCTCTTTCTGTAGGAAAAGGCTTTAGAACTGACAGTAACAGAAATAACTGGCTGCATCAGGAAGTTAACTTAATTCTTCAGTGGTCAAATTCCTCTGGATAATGCTGCTTCATTGAGTCATGTTGCTGCTGCTCTGTATGCTATTGAGTCCATTTTGGCTAGTCCACATCTTAATTGAAAGGCAGTGTGAACATTCTGATTCAGTGGTCATTTAATAAAAGATAATGATGACTGAACAATGATTCTGATTAGCTAATCGCAATTTAGAGGTTTATAGAACATTTCACAATTCTGCCTGCTTATTCTGGAATATTAACAGCAGACATTGAACTAAGATTTCTGTCCCTATCTTACTAGGAAGGAAAAAACTTTGGAGAAAAGCAGGAGCTCCTCTTCACTCATTTTTGACAGTAACTGTAAACAGGTAACTCTGGGTCTTTTGACAATGAGAACCAAGATGGAGGGGCCTTTGTCTCTAGCTCTGCTGGAAGTGAACACCAGTCATCCTATTAGCCTGGTTCTGTTTCTCAAAGAATTGTTTCATCATACCTGCCTATTACTTCGGTTTACACTCTCTAGTCATTTAAACGTGGGACCTTACCTCTCGGAGTATGTGAGCCAAATGCTGGGGTCATCCTTTCTCACAAATAGGACAGAATCCTACCTCCATGCTGTGATTTTAGACCAGCCCCCAAATATCTCTTTCTTTTTGATGCTTTTCAACAATTAGAGATTCATTTATTTGGTTATTTAAATATGTGATCACTAGGAATAATAATTTGTGGCATATAATGCTACAAAGGATTCAGAAAGTAGAGCTAAGGGTGCTAAAAGGCAAGTTTCATTCCTTTATTATTTTTCCAAGGGTCAGCCCTGAACATATTCTAAATTATATAACACTATGTACTGCATAGTTTTCTTTGTGTAGGAGTTAAATACAGGTAGGATGACATATTTTCTCCCTTTTCATAAATGCTATCCTTGCTTTGTATTAATCATTCGGTATATATTGCTAACTATAGGACTGACAAGCATGGGAATCAGGAGACTGCAAACAAAAGAAATGTCCACACTGGAGCAGGTTTTGAAATTGAATTCATCGCCAGCAACATAGTGAATGGAGTATAATTTTGGGGGGGGAGGGTGTTAAATATACTCTCTGCAATATTCTCTAGGTTTAGTCAAAAATAAGATGATTATACTTGACTAAGCATAAAACAAAAACATTATCTAGACTTAGTATCATGACCACCCCTGAAATAGAAAACATATCAAATAACCCTAAGATCACTCACCTGTAAAGCTCTGGGGTTTTGTTTGTCTGCTGGTTTTAATATGACCTTTTTTCATAATAGAGGCCCCTTGGCCCTTTGTCAGTGCCTATTAAGATTTAATATATGCACAATTCTAAAGCTGGCTTACTTGGGCCATCTTGGAGAATATGTATATCTATACGGATTTTTAAGTCATTAACAGAGTTTGATTCTGGTTCTTGTATTTAGTTTAATTATAGTTCTATTTGTTAGTAGCTGGGTTACTTAGGCAAGTTGATTAAATTCTGAGCTTAAATTATCTCTTTATCAATGAAGAAGTAACAATAGCCACTTCACCAGTCTGTGGCAAATATGTAAACTCCTTAGCAGCATATCTATTCAACAGCAGAACAACGATACAGGTTAGTTTCCTTCCTTTCCTGTCAGTCTGGAGCAGAGTAGAAGTTGGACGCCTGCTTCATTGCCTGTGGCACCTCCTTATTGATCAAGTGACTGACTGGCAGTGATGGGGTTGAGGGCGGGGTCCAATGCCTTGAGGTACACTCCACCCAATGGTTCCCCAGGAAGAGGAAAGAAAGGACAGTGCCTGACAACTTCCTCCCTTCCTCATCCCTAGAGATGAGGCCAGAAAGCAGCATCCTTGAAACAGCAAGGGAACCAGGCAGAATAGGTGCCATGTGGCAGCTGTAACTGTGCTTACCCCTCCTTCCTCCTAGTCCTTCACCTCCCTTCCGTGTCCCATCCCAGTGCCTAGGAATGTGATCGGGGCGGGGAAATGTCCAGACTCCAGACAGACCAAACTGTGGTCCTCATCAGACAGAGGCATAGCATCAGGTCCTCCTCAGCCTTCCCTGGGGAATATGGGCACAGAAGGGAGAAAGCACGACAAATACTCAGTGAAAATAAAATGTGAGATAAAAATGGAAATTTTAAGAACTATAGGATGGAGAGTATCTAGTTTGAAGGAAATCCTAATGGGGGTGGGTAATTTTTTCAAATGTTGCTAAAACATTTTAAAACAAATGTTATGATAAAACAAATTAGCAACATACTGATAAATTTCCTAAAACTGTATGGTAATTGAACAATATAATATGATCTAATTCTTAAAATATCAGTTTAAAAAAGCTCAGGTGCCATGAAAACAGCTGCAAGTTTGGCAGGAGATGGGTCCAATATCACATCATTCACTCATTAAGTAGATAGTTTTTAAGGGCATAAAGAGGAAGAAAAGATTTACAGATTTTAAGCAAGCAACAATTAACTAAATACTACTGAGTAAAAAATGAGCAAGTGATTGATACTTTGGCACAGATTTTACTGTAAAATGTATTTGAAGAGGGGCCGGCCCCGTGGCCGAGAGGTTAAGTTTGCACTCTCCACTTCAGCGGCCTAGGGAATCGCTGGTTCAGATCCTGGGCGCAGACATGGCACTGCTCGTCAGGCCATGTTGAGGTGGCGTCCCACATGCCACAACTAGGAGGACCTGCAACTAAGATACACAACTATGTACTGGGGGGATTTGGGGAGATAAAGCGGAAAAAAAAAAAAAACCATTGGCAACAGTTGTTAGCTCAGGTGCCAATCCTTAAAAAACACAACAAAACATGTATTTGAAGAAAAGCTGTTTTTTCCCAAACTGCTTTTCCATATCACATTATATTCAATATTTACAGCAAACCCCTCAAACAAGAATTTCTGTAAGTATGCTTCCCATTTGAGAGATGAACACCTTGAAGCAAGGAAGTGCTATAAAATTGGCTAAACCACACGTGCAATGAATCTTAGGGCTAGAATTTGATGGAATTGCTATGTTCTTAGACAACTCACTGATTATGGGAAATGCCCTTAGTACCAGAATAAAAATCTAGTGTCTAAATAGCAAGTGCCTTATCTGACTTTTCTGCTTTTCAAAGTTACTTAATTAAAATAGGATTTAATTCAACGCCTATTTTCTGAACTCCTATAATGTTATTGAGCTTAGATGATGGCAAGGTTTTTGTTTTTCCTTCAAGAAACTTACAATCTAACAAAATTCACTCACCTGCAGATTTATAAGTACCTTCATGATGCTTGTTGTTTTCCAAATTCTACTTAACCAGAGATACGTTAAATCAAAAATCTTCTCACAGGGCCAACCCGGTGGCCTGGTGGCTAAGTTTGGTGCTCCACTTTAGTGGGCCGGGGTTCACAGGTTCAGATCTTTGGCAGGGACCTACACACTGCTTGCTCATCAAACCATGCTGTGGCAGCGTCCCACATACAGGATTGAGGAAGACTGGCGCAGATGTTAGCTCAGGGTGAATCTTCCTCACACACACACACACAAAATTCCTCTCAATATTACACTTTAAAAATATACCATGATACACACACTCTCAAATTTCTGTCTGCTTCAGAATTCGTGGCCTGGTGGATCGGTTCCAATTCTGATTTAGGAGTGTCCAAGGATCTGAATGTTCAGCAAGCACCCAAGTGGTTCTGATGCTTGCCATGAGGGCCCCATTTTCAGAAGCTCTGCTCTTTTTAGCTTTCTTCCTTCTCCTGTGCTCATTCTGCTGCTACATTAATTCTGATTAAATGTAGGTGCCAGAGTTTCAGTTGCAGGTTATAGAATTCACACAAATGCTAAAGAAGCACAAATTTTAGTGTACAGAGAGATCTGTCACATTAGGGAAGATTTTTATTTTAAGATGAAAGACTGTGGAAGGATGAAGACAATAGGAAGGAGGCAGGAACTCATCTAAAATGGAAGAAGCAAATTGTCACGAGTTAAAAAGAAGATAGGATTGGCCAGAGTAAAAGCTACCCCAATATGGTGACAGATCAAATATTTTTAAATGTGAAACTGAAATCCTCAAGAGGGAAGGTGTGCCCAAGCCCTGGCTCATCAGGCCAGTTGAGTGTAGAAACCTCCCCTCCCCTATTTCTTCTTCCCTAGTCCTAGAAAAAAAGGAAATAAGTTAAAGGATGGTGAAATATTATCCAATTGCACTAATATCAAAGACTGTTACTTGTTGAACCAATACTAACACAAGAAAGGGACGTCCTTGGTTAAGGGCTTTAGCACTCAGGTGACACTGGCTCCTTCTAGAGGAAATTATGGAAGATTGTAAATGCCTTAGAAAGATGGTACATACGCCAAATCTCATACTCAAATGGCAAAGAGTCTTTGGATTCTTTTAATGTGTGGGAACCAAGGTATCTTCTTGCGGCATGGAAATTTTCTTTGCTACAAGTAGTTCATCTTTGTGTGTTTTCACATTCAAATCCATTCATTCCTTCATTTACTCATTCAAGAAATGCGTATTGTGTACTACTGTGTGTGAAATATTGATCAGGAAAATAGAAATTTAATTATTAAAAGTTATAATTTCTCCTAAAAGAGCTTAAGAGAGACAGATTGTAAGATAAATAAGTATACGATAGTAATCACTTTATTGGAGGGCTGGAGAAAATGTAGAAGAGCATCTCAACTTAGTATGCCTCAAAGAACTCAGGGAAGATGGGATTCTAATGAAGGGAGACTTGGAGTTCATCGCTGTTAACCAGGTGGACAAGAAGGGAGATGGGGTACCAAGCAGCATAAACAGTACGCGCAGGTCAAGGAAGCCTGGGAGAACACGTTATGTTTGGAGACTTGGAGAGAGACAAGGGTGAACAAACACGTAGGAACCAGCTCCTGGAAGTTCATGGAAGAAAATGAGCTCGCTCTTTATTAGGCAGAGGCAGAGCTGCTGCAAAGCTGCTAAGACCTGAGCTTCAGAGGCCCTCCCTCAGAAGGCTCCTTCCAAGGTCCCAAAAGTTAACCTGGAAAATTTTTAGTCAGCTTTATTTTTTTTAAATAAAGTCCCAAATTATAAGCATCAGGGTCCACAAACCTGGATCTGTCCCTCCTAAGAGGCGAAGGACCCTGTAAGTTTGAACCTATGAGTAGTTATGGAGAGAGTAAAAAGAAAAGAGAGATTAGTGGCAATGTTATTGTGTTGGCAGTTGCTTGAAATAAATAAGCTCTCAGCTGCAATTTAACTATCTGTTTGATACAAAGATATTTGTTTTAATGTATATTTGATATACGTAAGTTTTAAAGTGTGTAGTGCCACTGATCTCTACGTCTTATTTTCACAAACTCTGGAATGTTAAAAAAGGATCACTGAACTGATGAGTAATTGGGCTAAAGGTCCTTTAAGACTCCTTTGAGCTTAAAAATTCCATGCTTGGCATGATAACACGGTGATTACACCCTGTGACTGTCATTCCAAACCACTTGTAGTTCCAGGGAAATGTGAGGCTGCTATTCTTTTCCTCGTACACTTGACAGAAACCTATGCCTTTTTCATGTCAAGTTTTTCCTGACCATCTTCTACTCCAGAGAACTGGCACTTTCTCCTTCATGCCCCCGTACCTATTACTAGTATATTGCTTACAACACTTTATTGCTCTTAAATTTTATGTCCCTCAATTATACATAACAGGTGTCATCAAACGGCAGCCAGGGGGTAAAATCCAGTCCACCACCTGTTTCTGTAAATACAGTTTTATTGGGACACAGTCACCCCAATTCGTTTAAATATTTTCTATGGCTGCTTTTGTGCCCTACAGGGAAAGCTGAGTAGTTGTGACAGACACCTATGGCTAGCAAAGTCTGAAGTATTCACTATCTAGTCCTTTACAGAAAATATTTGTCAACTCCTGATATAGAGAATTCTTTGAGAGAAATTAACATGATGAATTTTTTTTCTGTATCCTCAATACTTAGCCAATGCCTGGAATAAAGGAGGTACTCAAGAAATATTTGTTGAATGGATGAGTGAGACACACAAGTTCATCACCGTCATCATCATTCCCCATATTGGACAGTTATATATTGCTATATAATTTTCCAAGATGTTTCTAAATAATCAAAGATGTTTTCAGAAGGGACAGTGAAAGCCACTGAATGGGTTTTTTTTTGGTAGGGGGGCAGATTTTGGAGACTCAAAATTGAATAAGCAAGTTATGCATGATGGTCTCCAGAAAGAAAGGAGATGAATGTAAACAAAACAAAAATGAAGTCAGTACATGTGGGATGAATAGGGCATCTTCTTTCTTTCTCATTCTCTCTCTCTCTCTCTTTTATTTCCCTCAGACATTCATCAATATATACACAAACATACACACTACAACTTGATTTCTACCTGTTTATGATCAAGAGGATGAAAGACAAGGGAAAATTTAAACAGAGCATCATGTGATATCACCATTAGCAAAAGACCTTCTAAGTGATAGTCTAGCACATTTCATGGTCAGATTTGTGGTTGTTGGTTTTTCCTGGAAATCTAGAAGTGTCATCTGAATTAATAAAGCCTTCTATTTATCAAAAAATTATTCTATTTGGTGTCTTGACTTCTAAAGAAACACAGAAACACAACCACAAGAAACTTGTGAGTATTTGCAGCCTTTTTGGCCACTTGGAACACAAACAATGAACGAAATTAAAATATAGACATCAACTATATTTGTCTTTATTGAATTAACAATTAAAAGCTCACAATGTCACCAATGTTGACATAATTAGATAACATGATTAAAACAATTTTAGAATTTAAATATGTTGACATCTTTGACGATTACAAAAATTGTATTTTGGAAAGAAGGCAAGGTAGATAAGGACTATTCCTTTTAAGCTTACAAATTAAAAAGCTGAAAGTCAGTTTATGAATAAAAAGCCAGCAGAAACTTTGAAGAAATTCAACTACTTCCTGGATACAGATGTATAATACAATTCTACCACTTACACATCAATATAAAATTATAGTCAACATTATCAAGTGGATGGCCCCATGGAGGTCAAAGATCTAAAGTTCCAGGCTTTAAGGACGAACAGAGGCAAAATTATTCTTAAGAAAAAGGCTTCCTTTCATCCCTTTCTTTTTAAGTCCCCTCCTTCCTCCTCAGTAATGGCTTAGGGGCTGTTGTAGGTTTCTTTGCAAAGATGACCACAAAATCTCTCTTCCTTAGACATGTGCCTCTTTGCAATGTGGTTTGCCACCCTTCTCATCAGGAGGTAGAATCTATTTACCCTCCCTCTGCGTCTAAGATGGCTTTTTGACCAGCTTTGATTAATGGAATACGGTGGAAGTAATGCTGTGTGACTTCCCAGCCTCTGTCTGAAAAGAACTTGCAAGCTTCTGCCCTTGCTGCCTTGGAATCTGAGACCATGATGCTGTGAAGAGATGCAGGGACACACGGAGACGGATTCCCAGCCATTACAGACATCCCGGCCTTTTAGCTTGATGCCCCAGCTGATTGAAGCCTCATGAGAAGGCTAGGCAAGAACAGCACAAGACGGCCCAGTCAATACAGGTAATTGCTGAAGTTTTAAGTCACTATGGTTTAGTTTGGTTTGTTATGCTACAACAAATAACTGATACAGGAGTCGAGAATATTACGGAGATATGCAGAAGGACTTACCACTGTTTATTCAAAGACTACTCATGTGACTGTGGTAGCAGCAACTGCAAAACTCTTTTTCACTGATCTATATGCATGCTATTTATAAGTGCCAAAATAACATTGTCTGTATTGGAGCCATGTTATATTTTCAGTTTATTGAAAAATCTAAAACTTAAATCCTTTTATGCCTTGAGCCTTACCCAGAGAATCAATGCTACAAGAAATTTTGATTCAAACAAGTTTGTTCTCATTTAGAAAGTGTTCAAAACATATCCCTTATATGTTTAAAATATTTTTCAGTTATCTTATTACTTTAATTTTAATTTCTTTGGTGGTTGGGAATCTTTTTTTTTTTTTGAGGAAGATCAGCCCTGAGCTAATATTTGCTGCCAATCCTCCTCTTTTTGCTGAGGAAGACTGGCCCTGAGCTGACATCCATGCCCATCTTCCTCTACTTCATATGTGAGATGCCTACCACAGCATGGCTTGCCAAGTGGTGCCATGTCTGCACCCGGGATCCGAACCTGTGAACCCTGGGCTGCCGAAGCAGAACGTGCGCACTTAACCACTGCGCCACCGGGCCAGCCCTGGGAATCTTTTATCTTTATAATTTATTTTTATTTCCCCAGAGTCAATTTGAGCCACCATCAATTCCAGTGTCTCTGATGGCGTGGTCTTAGAATGGATGGAGAAACAATCCTGAAAACAGGAGGAAAATATGATTGAGGGGTTAGGAAAAGAGAAAAGAAGAGAAGAAGATTCCCCGGGCCTAATTCTCGACCTTCTGAGTCTGATAACCTCCTTTCCTCCAGTACTAAATTACTTTGGAATCCTTCTGCTTCACTTGCTTTTTCCATCCAGGACCGGACTCTGTTTCTTAGGCCCAGGCTTACTCTTTTCCAATAAAATTTATCTTAACCAAACCTTGCTTCTCCAATCATCCTACCTGGAGAGGCTCAGCTAGGGAAACTCATACCTGAAAGATCGGGGCCAGAAGAGACCTCTTCTCAAGTGCAATAATAATGGAGAAATCGGAGGAGAAAATGATGGAAATTGTATCTCATTTTTTTTTTCCTGCTATTTCAACATTGGATAAATAAATGCCAAATTCTGCCATGCTTATTTTTTTCCAATATTAAAATCACTATGTGACAGCTTGTTCACTGCTGCCAAGTGATGAGTTCAATTTTAATTTCAAGGTTTACCACCTCCATAGGCTTTTAGTTCCCCTCTAGTTACAGACTCTGGCTTGTTTCCTCACTAGCTGGCTCCCTCCACTTGGACACTACCACCAACCACTATTCCACACTTTGCCCTTGGAATGATCCATCACCACCACTCAGTCTCATATGTGGAGGGGGCATTTTAATTATTACCAGATAAGGCATGGGCCAATCCTCCAGGCCTTGTGAGGATACACTGCAATCTTTGACTTCGTGTCATTAGGGCTTATACAGCATCCTTGCTTCTGCTTGCTCGAGAATGTCTCCGTATTTCTTCTATCTCCAACAGCCCATCAAGCCCCCAAATAATATAGCTATCACTTTTTGAGCACTGTGTGCAATGCAGTTTTCTAAGAGTTTTATAAGTATTCACTTATAAAATGTTCACATCATCATCATCATCATATTGTCACTCTTAAGTCCTGTGGCAATGTGTTTAGTAGTTACTCTTTATGACATGAAGCTACTTACACTAATTTTTCTCTGCTTTGGGGCTTTACCTAAAATTTCAAATACTTATTACAAAAGCTTAAGCATTAGTTTATCCCTCCCATAGCCTTTGAGGAATCACAACACACATTAGCATAGTAAAAATCTTGAGAGGTCCTATAGCTATTTTTTAAACTTATTTAATCTTATTTAACCCGGTATTTCCTAAACCTATTTACCACGAAATCTCTCTTGTGTAGCAGGTAAACAGTCCTGCAAAACAGAGTTTGGAAATAGTTGCATAAATATGATGAACAACAAAACTGTGGGATTCTGAAATCCACTCCTGGTTCCTCCTCACCGAGATCTAGTGAAAACCCTTCAACTAGAATGGCAAAAAGAACACTTTATGTTCTGGTTCCATCTAAACCTTTTATTTTTCATTTTTTAATATCCCACAATTTTCTAGGCCTTTGCTAGCCTGTGATAGAAAGTCTGTTTTTATATGTAGGCCCTTAATCTTGGTCGTCACATATAATTTATTAAAAGCTCATTTTATAAGAGCATCAACAAGAGGTCTCTCAATGGTTTCCTCTTCTTACTGCCCAGCAGTGGTTGGGCTCTGTGTCTCAGATGCTGTATCTCTTTTTTCTAATTAGAATGATCTGTTTGTTATGTGCTGTCTGGGTTCTAGGTAATCTGTTTTCTTCACATGATACTTCCCAAATCTCTTTGGGAGGATGCAGACCTTAAATCTCCTTTTGGCAGGAAGCATAACTTCCTGATATGGATCTAAACTGGAAAATGAAGCTCTCCTTAGGAAGAAACATGGATACCGAAACACTTCCTGTTGAATACTTGCCTGCAGCAGCTAAGAGATGAGATATCTACTCCCAACATTTCCAGTGATTTCTGTCTCTATTAGAGGACACAACATCCAGAAAATATGCCATATGTATGAAGTTCTCCACTTGCCCAACAGCAATTCCTTATAGAGATAGGCCAAGCCAAGCTCTAAAGACATTGGTACACGATTGAAACTGTCAGGAAAAGAACCAAGAGAACCATGACAAAGTCATTTGACACACAGAGCTTCTGCATTTTAATCTTACGCTGTGATTTTGGTAGGAGTCAATTTAATGTCATTTTGATCCACTTACACCAGGAAAAGTCCTACCTATATTGCTACCTATATAGCAGACATTTCCTAAAGCAATATGAAATCATAAAAGAAAGAATTTTTATTACCCGGAAATAATTCTTGGGGTGCTCTTCTAAGAGAGACTTCTAAGGAAACACTAACACTATCCGAAAGAAGTTTCTACAATAATGAAAATCTTCTGTAATCTGTATTCTTCTATAGAGTAGCTAACAGCCACATGTAGCTATTAAGCATTTTAAATGTGGCAAATGTGGTAAAAGAAATGAATTCTAAATTTCATTTTATTTAAGCTTAGTTAAATTTAACTTCATGTAGCTAAGCGTGTCTAGTGACAGCTGCTGCGTTGGACAGCACAGCTCTCAGCAGTTTACAGTACAGTTAGCCAATAGGAGTGTCAAATCAAAAAGGTTCATTGCTTTTGTTTTCCAAAATTAATAAAATTAAGGGAAAAACACATAAATCATAATCTATAGTGTAAAATTCATGTTTCTGTTTATAGTAACTTTTAAGTGTGAGTTGTCTGTGTGTGAGACATAACAACTGTAGGTCATCAAACATATGTTTAGTATCTTGTAGGCACCATGCCTGGTACTAGGTGCAGGAGAAAATAGCAGACATCAAGATAGACAAGGTTGGGAAAGCAATTTATAGCATCTGGGATGAAGTGATCATAGAATAAGAAACAAAAAATAACGGTTAAGCAAAATAGTAATTAACACACTAAAGGAGAATGTTAAATACTAACAAACCACAATGTTTAAGTGATTTGGAATTTCTTTCACTGACTACAAAACAAAAAATGGAAACATAAAGCTAGCAAGGAAATGTAAATCTTGGACTTGTTTTGTGAGGATCTCTTGTCCCTAGTCTTAGGCCCTACTGAATAAAGTTCCTCATCCAGATCTTGACTGAATGGTTCTAGATCCTAGTGAGTCCAGAAGTCAACTCATTCAACCAAGGTAACATCTTCCCAAAGACTCTAAAATCTTAACTTTAGCCTGGGTTGGCTTAGGTTTAACTTTTAGTCATTTGTTTTCTTGTAACTTTAGCACACTGCAAAACAAAATTGAAATGTCAATAAAAAAATATATTGCCAAATACATCGAAACATTAAAAATACCACAGGGAAGAATTTGATAACTAGTGATAACGTTAAATTTAAAGTGACATAAGTACATACAATTGGCTGAAGTAAGTATATAATTTACTTGTCAATATAATAGCCCTTAAAAAGATCACAAAATCAGGAGGTTATAAATCCTTACACGGAGGTTGAGTTATAGTATTCTTTCTAAACATTAGCAAAGTAAATTGAAGCAAAGAAATGTATGGATGTGGAGGAAAAAAATGAAGGAAAAGTGAAATGTAATGCAGAAGGAATAAAGCAATTGGAAATATTAGAGTGAACTAGCCAGATTCCAGCGGGAAGTGGATGCTTGAATGAGATCTATTCATAATCTGATTTTGGTTTTAAATGCAAAGTAACAATATGAAAAAAGCTTTGATATCATAATGTGTTCTCTTTGCAGATATTCAAATTGATTCTTACATGATATGAGATATACGGGTAAGTCAAAAAAACCCACATGGTTTCTGGTTTTATCTTCCCAGACAGGTATTAACCAATATCTCTTTAAAGTCCAACATTAAATGGACACCAAAAACCTAGTTCCATTCATTTTGCTCTGAATGACATTTCATAACTTTAAAGCTGTCTATAACGTGAAGCATTTTTCTTGTACTCTAGTCTAAATGTTACTTGATTTTACTCTATCTTGTTAAACACAGCTTTAGCACACCCCTTAAAGTGTCTATGTTAAAATACTTAGGAGGACCACTTAATTTCTTCATTAAGGTATTTTCTCTCTCTCTTGAAAAACTTCTGTTACAGCATATTTAATTTCTCACTCAAACTTTCTCCCCAAATTCTCCCTTTCCTATCATTTGTTTTCTGACATGTAAGACGCAGAAAACAATGCCATTTTTTCTCATTTTGAGTTTGTCTTATTTTATACATGCAAAATGATGGGGAAACTTCACATCCCAACTACTTACCCAAGAAAAATCCAAATTTTGCTTCATCTGTCTTTCTTCTTAAGCTGTTGCTTTAGTTGATCCCTACCAGTTACTGCTTCCCTGAAGTCCTCCTGCTAGCAGCCCTACAGACCCCTTGGTAAGTCTCCTGAGTGAATTTAGGCGTATTGCCCACCCAGTTCCTGCCCAGTGAGAAGATGACAGCTTCCCAATTCTCATCTAACAAAAGAAGGAGTTATGCCAGTTCAAGTTACCATGAATTGAGTCTGGGTGTAAAACCTAACGTGACTCTAGCACCTAGGGATGAGCTATCTCCGACCTTGAAGATCTGAAAGTTTTGAGTAACTTGCTCAGCTACAGAGGTTTTGACAGGCACCATGGACTGTGGGCTGCTAATGGCCTATATAATGTTGTTGCATATACAAATTACGGTTATTTATAGAGTACTGTACAAAATATTTTATTATGTATGTTAAAACACCTATAAATGTATTGTTTGTTGGTACAAATAATTTGTGTTATGAGTTTATTGGGTTTTTGTGGTCACCCTTTATATCCTAGAATCCCTAAAGTATAAACTATTATGTAAACTCAGCGATATGGATGAACTATCATTACCCAACAACTTGAAAATACCTAAAGTTGTGATAGCTTTTGTTATGGGCTTTTCTCAGAGTAGATTCAAACATAGTTTTTTGCCTATGCCAATCTTTGGACAATTTAGCATTACTGTTTTACAAGAATCTTCTTTTTCTTAAATGGCTATAAATTATTAGCCTAGTCATTGGACATGGCAATGTAAAGAACTCTCATCAGTTAAAAATATAAATCTTATTGAAACAGGGACACAAGAACTTTTCATTTGAATACTGTCAACCATTGCCCTCACACACACATCAGAGAGCTGTGTTCCCGCTCTCTAATCTAAATGCAATTGATAATTAAAATGCAATCTTAAAGTCTGACCAGAACTTATATTTCTGTAAATTATGTAAGTGTTAAACATCAGAAGAATATACAACTAAAATGGCATAAATTTCCCACATTATGAATTAAAAAATCTATTTTTCCAAGTATCAGCAGAAAAAAGCAAATATGTACTTCATACAAATGTAAATTAAAATCTAGCAATCCTTTCACGAAAGGAAATGTCCACAGGATACGTCAAATTATGAAGTGTGTGGGTACTCTCGTTACCCCATGGGAATTAACCATCTGGCACATGATATCCTTACTGGTTTGAAAGAAAAATAGGTCTTTCTCAACAAAACACTCTCCACTCAATATGCAGAACTGTCATTAATAGAATACTCACTGTTGGATTGAAACACAAGGAAATAAGATCTGGGGCATAGAAGCAAGTCATCCTTAAAAAGTTATTAGAGTCCCAGTGACAGTGACAAAAGACCACATAACAACCTTTTTGCCTAACCAAAGATTCAACAACAGATAAGACAGCTGTCTATGAAAAAGAGGCTGTACTCATTGGCACCTACAGGAGATAATACTCTAGGCCCATCTGTCTATTTATATACCTATCTATATACAGATACCTATAGTAATACCTATTTACCTAGAATAGCATTCCATAGATTAACAACTGCTCCTTCCACCCGTAGACCTAGCTTTAGAAAAGGATGTTCCACTGAATAAAACTTAAATGCACCACTGCTGATATGCAGTCCAATTTCATTCAAGTCTACAGTACCCCACTACCATCAAAGCAGCAACCTTACTCTTTCCCACCCCAAATAAATGGAATGGACAGTCAGATATTTAGAGCAGAAATGTCAGTAAACGTGAAATGATTTACCCTAAAATTCCCATACTAAAACACAATACTCTTTAACTTCAAGCAATACAAATTATATAATTTTATATACACTGTTAATTAAGAATCATAAAAATTAAACATTTGCTCTATTACAAAATCAGTTCTTATTGTTCTAAATTAGGGGGTCATAGTAGTGTAGGGGGATGTCTTCATCTCTTCTGTGAGAATTACTTGAGAGCTTTCTAAGTATTCAAACTTCTATTTGAGGCCCAAAGAGACTATATAAGGCATAAAGGATGTTGCTTAGGATTTTAGAGTATAATTAGGTCAAAAAGCTACACATATATGAATCAACTTGGAAATACTTCTAAGGCTACATGTAAGTTTAAGAGAGTATGTATTATGGCAAACTAAAAAATCACTATAAGGTAAACTTAATCAGGAAATGCTTCTGGAACAAGGTGAAATTTGATATGAGCTTTGAAAGAAAAGGAGGCTTTGGTTTGAAGGAAAGCAAATGAAACAGCCTTATAAGAGATTGGCTAGGGACTGGAGGAGACAAAATGACTTCCCTTGCTAAAACAGAAGGCTCTGTGATGAAGCAGTGAAAGGTGAGTTGGGAAAGATACATTGGGACTGATGGAGATACTGGATATCTGGATTTTGGATTTGAAGCAATAGGAAGCCACTGTAAGTTCATGAGCCAAGCTGCCCTGTGACACAAGAGCTCCTGGCAGCAATATACAAACCGGTGTCCAATAGAAAGAGACTATATGTAGAAGGCATGAGGACAAGGGGGTCTGTACTTGCTCTTATGTGTGTGAAAAGATTCCATGGTTCCCATATATTCACAGACTAATCCTTGGAGTGAACTACATACCAAGTGATCCAGAGGGAGAAATAAGGAACCTACAAGAGTAGTAAATAGACAGACTCATTCCCAACCTTGAGTATCCTCACAATATTTGCTTATTAACATATGAAAAGTCTGCTTTTCACTCTACTTGGGATGTTTAAATGAGCCCAGTATTCCTGTTAAGTCATGAACCTTCAAAATCCATCTGGGCTTATATGCCATCCCTAGTTACACTACTCCTCCTTTCTTGGTTCCTCCAAATGCTCTCTCCATTCTGTGTGACTTTCCCACAGCTCACCCACATTTTGAGTTTTCATGTTGGTTCTGGCTCCCTTACTGGCTCTCCTGATTAATGCTCTAATTTTGATCTTACATCTCCAACTCCTACCTTAAAGCCTTTCCCCTAGTTGGAAACTAGCCTCAAGTCTGAGCACCACACACCCCTGAGAGTCAGGTCCTTGTCTATTTTGTTCCCAATTATATCTTATATCCAGCTGGCTTCACACAAATAATAAAAAGCAGAAGATTACTGCAAAAGGGGAATTTGGACTGTCTGTGCTGCCAAATCCACTTTTTAAAATATAAGTATTTTATTAATCATTCTAGCCTCCTATGTCCTCAAACTAGAGAAGTCTTATATTGTTTCTGGAACCATATTTATCAAACCACAGACCCTTGGACAAAGTCCTCCACTTTTGGAATTCAGAGCAGTGCCTATGACAATCCCTGTGTAAGATAAGACCTGGAGAGTTTGGTAACCACCAGAAGATTGAGTCTATCTCCACATGCACCTACTTGACACCTCATTTGGAGTCAATCTGAGAGACAGTTTCTTAAAGAACATCACGTGACTTACCATCCAAATTCCTAAGGAAAGATTCTTTAAGCAAGCCTTCCCTTCCTGCATTTCATGCTTTTCCTTTGAGAAGTTTTCCCCGAAACACTTACAAGGTGAAATAATTTTTAGATACTGAAATCTGTCAAGTCTTAACCCTAGGTGGAACAGGCATTTCACAAATTTTGAGGAGTCATGAATTGTTAACAATTTTGACAGTGGTAGTTGGCTGTTATTATTCTTATTAGCTTATTCGTTTTCCTTCCTACTCACACTTGTATGTCACTCTTTTAGCTCTAGTTTCAAAGCAAAACACCAGAACTTTTGAAAACAGAATTGGGAACATGTGAGCACTTGGTAGCAGTGGCAGAACTGGCTAGCGGCTAGCAGCAGCTCCCCTCCTCCTTATCTAAACGTCCCAGGTTGGGTATGAATGTAAAGATCTCAGCTAGAGAGAAAGAATTCTACCAGGTGTTGGCTGTTATGGAAGGAACATTAAAAGCAGGGCTCTGAATACCACATTAGAGGCAGAAATTTTGAAGTCTGAATACCTACCTTCCTTTATTAATTCATTTATTCAACTCTCACTTAGCAGCACTGGCTCCTCCTATTCCATTCCGCCATAGAGGACATAAAGGTGAATAAGATTTTGTGCCTGCCAGATGTGTTTCTTCTTAGTTTAAAGAGAGGTATATTGCAACCAAGCAACCAGTCTTTGCACAACCTGTTTGTTGTCATACTGTGGCAGCTGCGTATTGCTGTGATACTGAAAGCTGCACCATCAGTATTTCAAATACCACCAGGGTCACTCATGGTGGAGAGGTCTTAGCAGAGATCCCAGACTAAGACAGATGAGGAGGAAGGACCTGGTCACTCACTTCCAAAAGAATTGGCCATGAAAACCCTATGAATAGCAGTGGAGTATTGTCTGATAGTGCCAGAAGGTGAGAGGGTGGCGCAAAAACACCGGGCAGGGTTCCACTCTGCTGTACAATGGGTTGCCAGGAGTTGAAATTGACTCGACGACACTAACAAACAAAAAATATTGCAATCTTGCATACATCTTATCTCTTTAAGTATTTTCCAATATCTTTTACTCATCTTCAGATCCTCTCAGTTCGTACTCTAAAGCCTTACCTATATTAGCTCTAGTAACTTGGCCTATAGTAGGAACCCAATAAATGTCTCAAATGAATGAAAAAGCAAAGGACCAAATGTACATACTATGTGCCAGTTATTCTAGAGGAACCAAAAAGATATAGTCCTGATTACATCTTACAGTTTGGAGAGATTATAACCAAACGAATAGGAACTTACTTGTCTGTATCTCCCTATGTGAAGGGAACAGTATACTGAACCCAAACCTGAGGTCAGGAGACCCTAAGTTAAAAGCGTAGACATAATAAGACAAGCCCGGTGAAGAGAAAGGAACTCACGGTTTAGGCTTGGAAAACAAGGTACTTTTTAGATGTGGAAAGCAAAGGATCCTCAGGGAGGAGACAGTGGAGTGAATGAATGCATGAGTGCATGCACCAATGAATGAATGAAATATTTTCTTAAGTGAATGTTTGTCCAATACTATCCATCATTTAAGCCACTGAAAGACTAGTCCTGACTTCTCTGCAAAAGTATTTTGTCTAATCTAGTCCTCATTGAAACCTCTAAATGTCTTATTTCCTCCACCTCTTATCTGAGTTCTCTTTTACACTTTTTTCTGTTTCGATGTAGATCAATTTCATTTTTGCAACTAGATCATTAACTTCTTTAAGACAGGTATCATGTCTCAGTAATTGACTAGTGGGAAAAATAAATAGAAAATATATATAAATCTTCTTTTGGTCTATCCAGATTTTCCACAATTCTAAGGATGTGACTCTGAACCCTAGAAATGTATAGTCAGTAACACTGGAGTGCAAACTAGCACTTAAAAACTAGCCTGAGGGGTGACAAGCACTGTGCTAAATGCTCTCAATGCAAAACAAGTGAGGCAACACCCATGCAAGCAGGCAGTATGTGAACAGATAAATAACAATAACAGCACAGTAAGTGCTATAGAGGGTATGGGAAGTTGGGCCCATAGGAGCCCAGAAAACATAGTGATCCTAGGGAGGGAGCCCAGGGGACAGTTGTAAAGACTTCATGTGGGAAACTGTAGCTGAGCTGATTTTTAAGAAAGAATATGAACCTTTCAGGTGAACGTTAAAGGGCCGGAGGTGGAGAGAGACAGGTCAGTTTGGGCAGTATGAATAGTATGTGCAAAAGGCCCTGGAGCCATGGAAGTAGATGTCTAGTAGAAAGATTCTTCTCATGTTTTTATATTCAATATCTGTGGAGGATGGAGATATTCCCACCAATTCATTCTAAATGCCAATTTGTACTTTTTTATATTTATTGATGATTTTGTTCACTGATGTAATGGTTTTACTTTGTCAGCACTCAAGTAATGGAGAGCTTATTCTAAGGAACTTGTATAAATAAGGGAGACAAGAATCTCTAGTCCAGGAAGCTCTTTCGCCCATGATTAGGCTAGAGCACTCTACTAAAAGTCTCATAGCACCTGGAGTTCTCCACCTTCCTAAATCTGTTAACAAATATTCTATCTTGTCAGAGCTTGCTAGACTAAAAGCTCCCTGAGGGAAGAACCATGTCTGCTTTGCTCTTTGTTATCCCCTAAGCTACTAGCTAATTGCCTGGGATGCAATAGCCCTCTATCATTATTTGCTGAATGAACGGCTGCCTAGGAGCTCAGCATAGCCACACAGACAGACCTCGAAAGAGAGCAGGAACAGCAGTGTCACCAGTTCTCATAAAAATCCAGAGATATTTTGAAAGATCATTGAGAATCCATCATAGCTAGCAACTTTGTGTCATCCCATCAACAGCTGATCTCAGTGTCAACTTAATGATCTCAAATGTCAGCTGTTAACTTGACTCAGCTATTCTTCTGTTTTGCCTTCTCCATCTATCTTATGCTCCCATTACAACCATTTCACTTTCTCTCTGAATTTCTGGCATTCAAATTCCCCTACCTTCCTTGTGGGGCTTTTATGCCAGAATCTTTTGAAGACCACTGACCATTGAATGTCCTTGGGTCAGTTGTCATTCCCTGGCAAATTGACCTGTAGTCAGGATGATGGGGTGACCTGGAGTAGGAGATGACAATCCGTGTATAAGGAATTGCTTAGCATAGCTTCCCTCTTGGGTAGATGGGACAAATTCTCTCAGAAGAGGTCTGTAGGCATGGCAGGCATCTAGACACACCTGTCTAGTAAAGCAAGTATTTATAGAATATCTTGGCTTGGTCATCATGCTGAGGAAAAAAATGCAATTAAGTAGAAATTTCATGTGAAAAAGTTTCTGCCTCAATCATCTGGCTCATCTTGGCAAACACGTATTTTGACATTCATTACCCAGAAAGTTGCCTGGGGGTTCTATTTAACCTTTAAGAACCAAAAAATATTTTTTATGCAAGATATTTTTTAATAAACTATTTTTTAGAGAAATCCTGGGTTTACAGCAGTACTAAGCATAAGGTATAGATATTTCCCATACATCCCCAGCTCCCACACGTGCACAGCCTCCTCCATTATCAATATCCCCCACTAGTGTAGTACATTTGTTACAACTGATGAACCTACATTGACACATCTTTATCACCTAAAGTCCATAGTTTACATGAGGGTTCACTGTTGGTGTTGTACATTCTATGGGTTTGTATAAATTTCTAATGACATGAATCCACCATCATAGTATCATATAAAGGAGTTTCACTGCCATAAAAATCTGTGCTCCTCCAATTTACCCCTCCCTCCTTCTCTCCCTCCAACTCCTGGAAACCTCTGATCTTTTTACTGTATCCACAGTTTTGCCTTTTCCAGAATGTCATATAGTTGGAATCATACTGCAAGGTGCTTTTTATTTATCCCTCCCACAGCTTCTGTGTGTGTGTGTGTGTGTGTGTGTATGGCAACAAGCTAATGGCGTAATGTAACATCAGCGTCCCCGCTTCAGCCCTGAGGACGCTGAGAAATAGAGAAACATAGATTGCTCTACTCATTTAGAGCACCAGCAAAAGAGCTCTTATTAAATAACGAAGACCTTGGACTGCTGAGCCATAGTACATCCCCGACACTCACTGCTCTATGAAAGAATAAAAACTGACACTTAGTAGAAGAATAATAATAAATAGGGTTGTTAGTGTCCCATGATGCTAACAGAACTGGGATCCAGGTGAAAAAAACAATCATCTTATACAGAGAATGACCCGTCCCCAAAAATCTGCCTAATTACTGTGCCCCAAATTCCAAATAATGACAAGAACTGTCAGGATCCTTTCCAAGAGTTGATATCCACTTTAATCAGAAGTTTGAACTTAGATGTGGTACAGTTTTCTGTATCTTTATCCCTTTTAACAATTAAGGTAATCTGGATGTAAGGGCTGGCAGGGATGAATCCACCTGAGTCCCACAAGTGATTGAGCTCGCCAAGCAAATGTAGAGAGAAGGCTAAGCCAAAAGTTTTATAGAAATCTCCTGTAGCTCCACCAGGGCCAAGAACTTTCTCTTGGGGAGAATTTTTAATTACTCCATCTATTTATGAAAGTAAAGGGGAATCAAGTAATTCCCCAGTCTTCTGCAAATCACCTAGACAACTTGGAAGGAAAGAGAACTGACTTTTTATCTGTTTGTGATTTCAAGTTCTAATTTCTGTATCATCCTATCTCTGAAATAACTTACTAAGGTGCCCTGGGCCTGTCTTTTTCTCCTTTGGGCACCTAACTCTTATTATAGTTATGAGTTTATTACCAGAGTCCGGCAGTCAGCATAGGAATCTTCCCACTGGTGTAGGTACTGCCTAGCTGAGTGATGGGTATCTTCACTTTATTGGTTATGAGTGAGCTCAGAGCTGCTAGGGTGAAGGAAAAGTTTGCTTATGACTTTTGGCAGAGGCTATCCTCCAAGTCTGGATTCTGCCTTTCTTTCCTAGACAGGTTGTTTTCCATGTGTATTTTTATTGAACAGGAAAACTAAAGTCACAAAAAAATGAAATAAGAGAGCAGAAAACAATGCTCAGAAAATATCAATAAAGGAAAAAACAGATGTCATAAATCCTTTTGGGAAATAGATGGATATGAATAAATCCAATAAATGAAATGCAGATTAATATATTTCACACCAATAAAAACATTTTGTTTGGTTAATTTGTGTCATCCAATGTGTTTTATCACAATTTTGGAAACAAGACCAGGTAATCCACTTCACCAAGTATGCTTTCATTTGTCTAAAGACCCTGAAAGCTTCACGTAATAAACATTTTTTGCCAAGAAGACATTCACTATAACAAATTAGGAGGAGTTTCTCAAGTGGCTATGTTTTAAGAGAAGACTTAAAAAAACTTTAACTAGATCATAGCTAGATCTAAATCAAACCAAGATATGACTACATAAGATACTAAGATGCAATTTTTTATTTATTTATTTTTTTTGGTGAGGAAGACTTGCCCTGAGCTAACATCCATTGCCAATCTTCCTCTTTTTTTTTTCACTTAAGGAAGAATAGTCCTGAGCTAACATCTGTGCCAGTCTTCCTCTACTTTGTACATGGGATGCCTCCACTGCATGGCCGTTGAGCAGAGTAAATCCACACCTGGGATCCAAACCCAGGAGCTTGGGCTGCCAAAGCAGAGAGTGTGGAACTTTAACCACTTGGCCATGGGCCACCACCCCACTAAGATGCATTTTTATAGGTTTTCCCTCTAAATAAATCAATGATAAGCTTCGTGGCCCCCTAATTTAAAGAGAATCTATTTTTCAAAATACAATGTTGTCTATTTTAAAATGTAAGTCACCATTCAAATATTTCATAGCATATCATACAGCTTTATTTATTGTCAAACATTATTTCCATTTTAAAAATATTTACGTTTTCACATTCAATCCTAACTTCTTAAGTCATAATGCATTTTATATTTTAAGTTTTGTGTAAATACCTAGACTTTTAAGCTTGAACTTCTCCCCAATTATTTATTTGTTAAGTATTTTATGATGATTATTAATAAAATTAATTGAATTATGTAATATTTTAAAGTAAATTTTAAGAAGTCTCTTCAGATACTTGGCATTGGGACTCCAAAATTTGTTCTGTGTTTTCCAAGTTGTTTAGACAGCAACTTGATCAATATGGTAATTTTCTGGAAACTCTCTTCTTATTATAGTTGATTATTTTTAATTAAGTCAAATTTAGTTGCTAATCTGTTATAATCCTTAGTGATGCATGGCACAAGCACATCTTTTCCTAATAAGCAAGCATTGATAGTAGAATTTCTGGGCTCTGGTCTCCTCTTTAGATGTAGGAAAGCACTAATTATTTGTCCACCTGGGTGCAGCAAGGGAAATTAAAAGCCTTCTAGTGCTCTGCTTCATACACTTGCAATTTCACCCTCCAGCAAAGACCTTGAAAGTAAAGGAGTCGCAGAGTTGTTACTGGCTTATAGTTACAGATTATAGTTGTTACCACTTATAGTTCTGATGACCAATGATCTTAGATTTTTTTCCAGATGTAACTAATTTTAAATATTCTGTCCTGTTGTCTGACCACATGTTTTAAATTTTGGTTCAGAAAATCTGATCATTGTTTTATCATCAGAAAATACTCCTAAAGTACAATTCCCCAAAATTTCTACCTCTCCAAGCTTCATATAAGACAGAAGTATATAATACCTGGTGATTTAGAGAAAGCCACTAAATTGCAAGAAAGGAAAATCCAAATGTACCTTTAAGTCAGATAGCCCTTGACCATGATAGACATCTGAAACAGATGTATCCAGAAAGAACAGTGGGGTAGTGGAAAAGCAGTGAGAAGAAGTGCAGAGTTCAAGTCCTGGACTTAACCGTAGAGCTAAGTAATATACTTCTTTGCAAAGAGGGATCATAATGTCAGTCAGATTAATAGATATACACATATGCTGAATTTATTCTTGACCCTTCTTTTCTTCAATGCATATCCACCAGAATGATCGTCTTAAAACAGAAACCAAATCATTTACTAGCTTTGTGACCTTGGTCAAGTATTGAATATTTGAAAAACTCAGTTTCCTCTTTTGCAAAATTTAATTTATAGCATTGCAAAATACACTTTATCGAGTGCCTACATCCCAGGCACATGACAAGCATTATCTCTTTTAATTCTCACAACAGTCCTATGAGTGAAATGAGGCAAAATAGAAAATAAACAACTTGCCCAAGGTCACACAGTCGACAGGTGGCTAAATTGGATCACTCTTAATCTAAATCTTATAGCACTCTACTATGCCACACTGCCCATTAGGGCACAGCATAAAATAAACACACCACAAGTTTTAGACCTCCTTTCTTAGTTCCCTCCTACAGAGTACTACTGTTATCAAGATGGGATTCTCAGCAAGATTTTCTGGGCAGAAAAGCTGTAAGGGTGAGAAAAGAATATTTCTTCCCAGGAATCTCTGTGGGATCCTTTCAGAATAAGCAGTGTGAGCACGGTGGTCTGAGGAGCAATCAGATAGCCCAAGCATTCTAGAGTGTTCCAGTAGGGCCAGTTGGTGAATAAACAAAACCTTTAGAGATGGTGAGGAATCACAGGAGAGAAGGAGGAAATGAAGGGGCAAAGAGAAAGGAAATGGAAAGAGAACATGAAGAATGAGGGGATGTGGGAAGATGGTCAGGGATAGAAAAAGGTTTTTGCAGGAGCTTTGAGTTTGAAACTCTGGGAGAATGGAGTAGCGTCTAAGGAGAAAATCTAAGAAGCTTTTCTCTGTGAAGAATTGTGTGAAACCCCTACAACTCTAAGGAAACTCAAAACAAATGTTTCCCAATTTGTGTCACTGTCCATCTATGTTCTGGTCCTGCTCTTTTCTTCTAGGCATATATATATATATATATGGGGGATTGTGCTTCCCCACTCCTTTGAAATTACACCTACCTGTGTGACTTGCTTTGGACATTAGAATCTTAGCCATAAGACATATGTGTGACTTCCAGGCAAAAATCTCTAAAAGATAGTATGCAATTTTGTAAAGTTCTCTCTCCTTCAAGGACCAGCAACTTTCCAGTGGATGAAGCCTCCTTCACCTGATGTCTTTGAGTGAGGACTAGAAGGATATTTAACATGAGCAGAAAATAAAACTGTTGTTTTTAAGTCATTAGGATCGTAGGAATGTTTGTTACTGCAGCATAACCTAGATTGTCTGACTGACACTGCCCAATTCCAACTGTGTTTTTAGCCTGGACGTCTGTACTTTGATGCTCCACAGACAAAGTATAATATAATTTTACCCACACTCCTGGCCGATTCAGTGTCCTGTGATTCATCTTCGTCCTTCTCTATCATACCCGTATCTAATCTATCATGGAACCCATTCATTCCATCTCCTAAATACCTTCATATCACCTCCACACTCCATTTTAACTGCTGCTACCTTGGTTCATGCTATAGTTATTACAAACTCTTCCCTGTTAATCTCCAGTCCTTCAGTTTGCCACCGTTCCAATCTGTCCTCCACACAACCGAGGCATGGTCAAAGTTTCCCAAATCAGAAAACTAATCATATCACTTCTCAACCTAAAATGATTCAACGTTTTCCTTTTTCGCTCAAGATTAAGTCCAAAGGTTTAAATGGTATACAAAGCTCTTCAGGCTATTGTCTCTGGCTACCTTTCAAGCCTTATTTCTCTCACACACACAGAATTTATGCTGTAATTGTGCTAAACTCCTTAGAGGAATATGTCCCACTATTTCCTAGTTTGATGTCTTTTTCTTTGCTTTCCTCTCTGCCAGCTCTCTCAGCCTCCTCCCCATCCCGCATCATCCTTTTTATCTCTTTGCTAGCTTATACTCAGCCTTCAGGACTGGCCTCAGTCAGCACCTCCTCTATGAAGCCAATTTGGGCTGCACATCCTACCCCGTGCCAAATTAGGCAATTTTTTTAGCATGTTCCCAAACAGTCCCTCAACAACTATTTTTGAGTCCCTACTAATGTGCCTCTGTGATATTAAAAATATAGGAAAGGGGATTCATCTGCTAACAAACACAACTTTAATATATTGCCATTATTCATCTGTGATGTGTCTACTCTTCTATATTGTAAGCCCATCAATGGCAAGGGCCATTTCTGATTAATCTTTGTATTCCAGAAACTAATCACACAGTAGATATAAATAGTTAAAATACAATATTTTAAAATTCACTTCAACAATACTGAATAGTAAAATCTGCAACATGAGAAAAGAAGAAATAAAGAGTTTTAAGGAGTATAACTCTTTGATGTACTTGTTGACTATTTCATTTTCTCTTTCTTGACTCCATTCTCAAACAGCTCTATATCAAGTCCCTGGAATGGAGTATTCTGCAGTTAATCATACAGTTTTAGCTACTTCTTGGAAGCCAGCTTGATTTCTCTTGAACAATTAGCTAAGAATGGAAGAGAAATCCAACAACTCATGTTTTAATAAGAAAGTGTTGTCTGTATCTCCATAAACTCTAAATATTTTTTAATCATTGTTCATCCTAGAGTTCTCAATGTGAACCTGAAAACTAAAACTGTAAGTCGTTTTTAAACTGTAATTAATAGCAGAATTTTTAAGACTAGAATCAGATCCATTTGGAATGGTTAAATTCCCATGTATCATAATCTACCAGTGTAATGTCTTCTGGGTGGAAATAACGTATACTACTTAGCACTTAAGCTAAATGAATATTGAAACAAAACAAAACAACTTTGATTCCACAAAGTTGCTGAGACTCTTTCCATATCACCACTGACTTCAAGATGACCTCCCTCCAATAAAATACGAGTGAGGAAGAAGTTACAGACGCTGTTCAGCAAGCTCCAGGTAGAATAGCCTGTCTCTTCTGGAAGGCGAAATACATGAAGCTATAGTCATTCCGTTTCTGCTATCATCAGTCACTCAGGTGCACGATTGCTAGGATTTGGAGGAGGTCAATGTGTTTAACTGGAAAATACTACCACAAATTCTCATTAAGACAAAATACAAGATGATATGTATAAATGACATTCCCCAACTTCAAGCTTAAAAAAACTACCCCAAATAGCAGGTCCTGTGGCCAAGTGGTTAAGTTAGTGCACTCCGCTTTGGCAGCCCTGGGGTTTCACTGGTTTGGATCCTGGACGTGGACATGGCACCGCTCATCAGGCCGTCCTGAGGCGGCGTCCCACATAGCACAGCAAGAGGCACTCACAACTAGAGTATACAACTATGTAATGGGGGGCTTTGGGGAGAAGGAAAAAAAAACTACCCCAAATATATTCTGTGGTGTCCCAGACTTCTCACTTCCACCTCTCACCTGTCAGTGTTCCAGAGAGCTGATCAGAAGCCATTTCTACCACTAAATTTCTTGGGACTGATGATATAAAACTCCTTTCAGAAGACTGTCACCAAGGTGATCTAAAAATTTAATTCAGCATATCTTAAATTCTTTGTGATTTAAGGCATCTCAAAATTTGCCTATCATCCAGTAAGAGTGATAAGAAAGAAAATATATTTGCATCACCAATTATCTGACTTCAGGCAGTTTCAGTTCTTAACATTTTTTTTTTTAAACTGGCAGTGAAAATAAGGTAAAACAACCATTTTAAAAGGAGCGTTTTGGTAGTGTGTTATTCATGATTGAGACCATCTTGTCTTAAAAATGATTTTGTTTACTTTTAGTAATAATTAGCCAGAAAATAAAATGTTAGCCAAAAAAAAACTATATATATATGTGTATATATACAAACAGTTTGGGGTTATACCGTGCTGGTGTCTATCCAAGAAAAGCAAATTCCAATGCAGTCAGTCTTATAGAGTCTTAGGATAGTCCAATGGAAGGGGAAACAAAAGGTACTGGCTAACTGGCCCATCTAGGAATGCCTGCTCCCTAGACAACAAGCAGATGATATGTTTAGTAAAGTCACATTCTATTATATTTTAAATTATCTAATTATTTTACAACATATTTAGGAAATAATAATCACTTCCTTTAAATAGACTTGGATCCCCAGAGCTGTTTTATTTGTCAAATCCTTAACATCATCTTCCTCTCTGGGTTCAAGATTACCTTCTAAGACAGAAACTAGTGGAAGGAGGCATGTGTTTGTGAAGAGGTGTATTTGTACTTTTGAAAGACGTTTCTCCTGTAATTTTATTATTCTTATGCAGCCCCCTTGCCAGGTTCACTCCCCTGCTCATGGGTTCCAGTCTGGGGCTATAGTTCAGTGCCCTCACAACTTCTGGTGAACAATGAGCTAACAGTGAATTTCTACTTTGGAGATGAGAGACTGAAACATTTCAGTGAGGATTCTAACAGCCACAGGGAAACACCAGAGTATGAGTAATCTGCATTTTTTGGACGACTGCTAAATTCTACCAAATAATATAATTTTATTCTGCAAATCCAATCATGGAGACGATAGACAATTCCATTATAATGTAAACAGTAAAACTCACTACCTATTAGAAAGAGTGAGACATTTGATTTTGAGCTATACAGACTCAAATGTGTATTCCCAAATTATATTGATAAAAAATGTCCGTTTCCCACTTTGCTTTACCTGTCTAAATGACTTCCAAACATTTATGGAAAAAATTAAAAGTATTTGGATTGTTGGAATTTGTCAAGTACAATTCTGATATTTGAGTTATTTTCCTAAACAGTTTTGCAATATTTATTGATCTCATCACTAAAAGTAACAAAAATGATCAGCATTGGAGATGATTCAGAATAGCTCTATTTTATTTCTCTGTGTCTTGCAAGTGAGTCGCGGACTTCCCTTTGTTCTTTTGTTGTCAGTGATGGTTGTAGTGTGAACAGCCTTGGAAGATAAATAGCAGCCTTCTCTGGAGCAAAACACAGGCATGTTGACTATCAATTAGAAAAGATTCCTGGTCCTTAAGGTCACAGCTCTTTTCCTGCCATGCAACCCACACATCATATATGTAGCAATCATCTGACCCTTTGCGGCTTGAGGAAACAGCTCAGAAATGCTCATACTCTGACTACTGCTAATACTGTGAGTAATAAACTGTCTTTTGTCCCTGACCCAGGAGTTTCATGTCTTCTAAACGCCTTCATGAAATGTGTGCTCACTACTGTGAGCGTACAAGTAGAGTGAAATACAAACACTTCACGGTTCTTGACAGCCAGATGTGTCACATTGAGGATGGTCTCAAACAACTAGTTGGACTTAGCATAAGTTAGTAAAGAATCTATTGCTTTATTGGGTTAGACTAGGGGTCAACCACTTTTTCTTAAAGGGCCAGATAGTAAATATTTTAGACTTTGCAGACCATACTTCTCTGTTGCAGCTACTCACCTCTGCAGTGATAGCACAAAAGCCTCTTAGACAATACATAAATGAATAAGCATGGCTGTGCTCCTATAAGCTATTTATGGATACTGACTTTTGAATTTTATGTAATTTCATATGTAATCAAAACATTATTTTTCTTAAATTTTTCCAATCATTTAAAAATTTTAAAACCGCGATTAGCCTATGGGCTATATACAAAAGCAGGTGACAGACTGGATTTAGCGTGTGAACCATACTTTGCCAACCCCTGGAAAATAAATAAAAAACTTACCCCCCCCCAAATTAAACATATTAGTTTATTTTTTGTTCTTTCTGTTCTAATTGGTCTGGAAGAACCATGAGCAAGTGGGGGATTTGGTACAGGAAATGTTTGTGTAAGCAGAATATAAAAATTTTCTGTCTGTTGACCCTTGTCTCTCAAACCTCAGACTCTTATGGTGGTTGATTTGCCCTTTTTAATGTCTAGAGTGCTATATGAATGCTAACCAAGTACAATAAAGGGACAATTACTAGCACTTAACATTTAGACTTCTTTCGCTTTGTAATGATTTTAATGATTTTTGCATGTGTTCTTTAGCTCTCTTTTTACCTTAGTCTTCCCTCCTACAGATAGGCATCCTACCCATGATCAGTTGGCACTGCTTCAGAAAGCTTTGTGCCCATAAAGAGCAAAATAAACAAACAGAAGGTTTCCTTACCATGTTACAGTGTATTAAATTTTATGATTTACTCAAGGCCAGGAATCTTTTGAACCACTTTGATAACTTAAAGGAAGAACCTAGAACAGTGCCTGGCAGATAGCACAGGCCCAATATATACTATATTGTTGGCTATTAATAAATGTTGGCTATTATATTAAAATTATTTCTTGAAGTTTGACTCAAGTCTACCTGAATCAAGTCATGTGGGCTTTTCTACATCTTTCATTTATTTACACAAACAAGAAAGCAAAGCACGCATTAATTTGCATAATGCTTAAGGCTGAATGTGGATTCATACCTATGTGAAGTTTGCTTTGATGAAAATGGATAATTCTCTTCCTTCTGAAGGACAGAATTTATAAATAATTAGCAAGCATTGAATGAGTGAGTGAGTGAAACCCTCACAATCAACTTGACCTTAAATTCGCTGCTTAACCCAGAACATAGGTTCCAGAGGGCAGATTTCATTAAGATAGTTAAACTGGGAAGCTGTGTTTAACTACTCTGTTTACATTATTAAGCTTTTTTTTCTTCTTGCACACACATTAGAGAATGACCCAGCAGAACAAGACCCCCCAGTTTGACCCTAATCAGCACTAGATAATATCCCTGAGTGAATATATTACTTAATTTGCTGCATAATAGCCTTTGAGCAATACCCAAGTCTCAAGTAAACAGTCAGCTTTGCATTCCTCACACACATATTCCTTCAATCTAGACAGTATTTTCAGTCAGAACTTCAGATTTTCTGCAGGTCTGGAAGAAGTCTTTCCTTTCTAAATCAATGTTAGTCTAACAGCATTAGCAATTTGCCAAAAGAAGAGTGATAACCCTATTGTAGCTTGGTTGACAACAAACACTTCAGTAATTTCTTAGGAAAAGTATTTCCTGTTGATCATTAAAAGCCAAATTTTAAGTCACTTCCCCCTCTGGATTAAATAAATAGTATTAGTTTTTCAACTGTATACAGTAAATATGGACTTCAAGACTTGTTTGTCTGCTTTTCGTAAAACATTTATGAACGTTGAACAGATGAATTTGTTTTAAGCATATTTTTCATTTGAACACTTTTCCCAATGGTTTTTAATATGGACTGTTCATCACATATTGAGTAAGGCAAGTTTTACTTTATTTAATGTCTTGACCCAAATCACATTGTCTCCATAAATATTTTACAGTCTGTGTGTAACAAAAGCATGATTACCCAAGTCATGCCTGCACTTGTAGGTAACACACCATAAAAAATGGATTATTTGCCCCCTTCTTGTTTTTGAGAGAAAGAATTGGTGTGTGCAATTGCCCAAGTGGGTTTTGTTTCTTTTTCTTTTCCTTTTTTTTTTTTACACTAACTAGCTCCTTGTGGGGTCTGTGCCAACTTACTATCTCTATAAAATTCACAAAATAACAAGAAAACATTGCTCACTTTACTTCTTTCCAGCTGCTTTTTCCTGAAAGAAGAAATCTTGAGGCTTTCATTATCCTGATAAATAGAATGAAACTACTCCATGACTGATTGAGAAGAAGTTGCACTGCTATTCAAAGGAGCAAAATAAAGTAAAATTCACATATTTCTTTCTTTTGAGAGCTACCAATCATCTTGCCTTCTTTTAGCAGCTGATTTGTCACACACTCTGGAATTAGAGTATTTCATATAAGCATCAATACTTTGGAAATGTATTTAAAGAGATTTTAAAAAGGCAAGATGGTTTATAAATTCCATAGGTCACTTTTTGCTTTTATAGTATAAAATCTGTAGATCCATTTGATTTCTCAGTGAAATGCAACTATCCTGGACAATTAAACAGGGTGAGTTTTTGCATTACTGTTTTTCTAACCCCTGCAGTGGTATAATAATTTTATTCCTGATCAATTCTTATCTATTGAGATAAACAAAATAAAATTTATGTATCTGATACAGAACTTTCTTAAGTCTCCAGGGACCAAGCAGCCCTTTCACAGAGGAGCCCCTTTAGCATTTGTCTCCATGAATGGTCAGTCTAGCCAGAAACCACCCTGTCTAAATGGTTTTAAAAGTAACAGAGAAGTGGCAGAATCAATATACATTTATGTGTTTTTTTTTCTATCAGCTCAAAATAAAATAGCTATGTCACATTTGTGTGAAATAACCACAAAGCACACTCCTACAAGTGTTTTTTGTGTAAGTGTGCAGAGGAAGCTTGGCTATGATATTTTGTAAATGATACAACATGGCTCTTGAAAAGGCAATGAAAAACATCTCTCCCGTGCCTTACAACCACAATTAGATTTGTGTAGTGGCTATTGTTTGTGACCTTTCCAGTCCTTCTTCCTCACTACCTTCTTCTAATAATAAACACTGCTTCTCCTGGACATGGGTTGGACACAAAAGCAAGGCAAAGCCTGGCTACCATGAGAACTGCAAGGGACAGGCACCAGTATCCATCTAGTTTGATCAGAATTATTCCCCAGGGGATTTTTTCACACTGGTGCTGACAAAGAAAAGTAGTCTAGCTTTACTTCGATGTTCAAGACACTGTAAAGATGCAAGTTTGGAGCTACCAATCACTTAATCCCCTACAGTGGTGTCAGCCAATCTGGGAAACTGAAACTGACACATAAAGGAACAAAGATAAGAGATGAAGAAAAAGAAAGCCTGAGGGCATTTAAGTCCCCATTTCTTTTTGCCCCACAAAACCAGCTCTACTCCTCACCTTCCCATAATCTGGCCATATGAGGGAACAAAAATGTCTCTTTTAGCAAAAAGAATCCTGACCAATACATCCAATGAATGAATAAATATGATTAATGGTCTCTGCCAGATTTCAATTTAGAAAGATTGAAAGTGATCCTGGCCTGAATCTCTCTTCCATCGGTTTTCCAGAATACTAGGAAAACTCTGAGATTCTAGTTCAAGCATAAGTGTCTACTACAACAAACAAGTGTTGAGAAATGACTTATGACTTCTGGTTTGAGGATGTCAGAGTAAATATAATATTGTCTTCTCCTCTTGGAAATCTCCCTAAACAATTAGAAGCTTTTTTATTTACATGTACAAAGGAATTCTTATTTCTATAAGATTCAGATTCTCTGGGAGTGAGAGTGGAAATACAAACTCTATCTTAAACAAAATTAAGTTTATCTGTTGTTCCTAAGCATAATAAATGAGATTGGTAAAGATCAAGTAGAGGTACAGAAAGACACTTGTAACTATGACCTCAAACAAAAGAAGGGGAACTTAGCTCTCCAAAATAGTCAATGTGCCCTGAAGATGAAAACAAGGAAGCAAAAATGTGTATTGGACTAATGATGCAGAGTACATGGATTGCATTCGGTAACTTGTTAGGACTTCACTGGCATGAAAAGTATCAGGGAATGCTGGGCAGAATGAGGGAATGTATGGTCAGCTATTTCTCCAAGAAGCCATCTATATGGGAGACATCATAGAGGAAAGCGATTCTAAATTGCAAGCAGTCCTAGAGTTGCATATTTTTGTTGATTGGGAGTAAATAAATGGTAAGACAACCTCCTGCCTCTACCACACACACACACACACACACACACACACACGCACACACAAGAATCTTGAGATGAGCCAAGAACACTAGCCCAGAACATCCCATTGGTCCCTCCCCTTCATGAAGCTCCTATAAACAAAAGATTCAGATAGAATTTTTATAATTCAAAATTGACTAATTATCCAAAATTATCATAACAGAATCTATATTAAAATATTACAAGTAAAAGGACAAACAAATGGCAGACAAGGAACAGTCAGCATTTTAAAAATAACAAAAAAACTTATTGTCATTGAGCAGATAAAAACCATGACTAAATATATGTTCATGGACTCAGTAGAAGAGCTTAGGAAAGATGAGATAAAATAATTCATGAAGGATATATGAACATAATGCAGCAAAGGCTAGGGTAAGAAATGGAGGAAGAACTAGGAGCAAAGCTCACATTATAGGCAAGACAAAAGAAAATAAATGCTGCTGCTGCTCCCATTAGACATTTGGAAGTTAAGAATAAGAATATTGAACAAAAAGACATGGAAATGAACCCAGATTTTAAAATTATTAAAGAGATAATAAATATGAAATACAACAAAGGAGATTCAATGTATGTATAATTGGTGTTCCTAAAAATGAAATAGAAAAACAAATTTCAAAAGTTTAATAAACTTTCTAGGAAAAAAAGCTTGAATTTTCAGATAGAAAAGGTACTCTAAACTCCAGACAGTGGGGAAAAAGGGATAGAAATGGTCATAGCTTGGTAAAGTTACAGAACCTCAAATATAAAGAAAGATTCCATAAGCATCTTGGCAACAAGATCAAATCATCTCTAGGGAGAGAGATTCAGGCTAGCCTCAGGTTTCTCCACTATATACTTCAGTTTGGAAGTGAGCGGTACAACGCCTTTAAGTCTTCAGAGAAAGTTTAATCCCAGCAAGTGCTGGTGATTCTCCCAGCTGGAGAAGCCTCTAGGAGTGTATGGGGGATACCATGGGAGTTTGAGGGATTAGCAAGGCGTGGGGAAGTCAGAGTCACTTCTGGTTTCTGGACTGCCTTCTTGTCATGCTCTATTTTTCTGAAGTTAAGAACCTGCCTGCTTGTCTCTCCATTTCCATCGTCTATAATTCCAGACAGGATTTTCCCCTGTTAATTACAAGGAATGGACAAAATGCATCTGCCCCATCTAAAACCAAGCTCTATATTCCTACCCTGGATTCTAGCCCTGCCCCTCTCATATTCAAGGGTTTTACTCTTGCAAATATACTTTTTTTCTGCATCACCATTTTTCCCTTTCCTTTGGTTCATCTCTTCATCATTAGAAAATACTGTCATTTGTCTTATATGCATTTACTTACTCATTTTCTTTTCTCTCTTCAACCCACTTAAGTCAGGTTTTCTCCCAACACACTACTGAAAACTCTCTGTTAATGTCTTCAACTACCTCCACCTTACCCAACACAATCATCTGTCTGCTCTTCATGCTACACTCTTTTGCCTAACAAACATGATTGTAGAGTCCATAGAATTTATACCCTATTTTAGATTTATTGGTGTTAAATAGACTTCTGTGGGGATAACCGGGAGGAATAGCCTCTTAAGAGACCCACAGCCTCCAAAATATTTTCCACAGAGTTTTCAAAATAATCTTTCTAAGACAAACTCAACCTTGTCACTCTCGTGCTTAAAATTCTTCAGTAACTTTCATTGTCTTACTGGAATGGAAAAATATATGAGACATTTTGCAATCTAAGCCTTGATGCCTAATTGCTTCGTTGTTCAGGACTCTTCAGCCCATCACACACCTTGGCAATATTGAGCTCCCTACAGTTTTTTGAGCACAGCATGCTGTGTCATGTTCCCATATCTTTGTGCATATCTTTAAGCTTCCTCTGTGTGGAATGCCCTTGGTCTGCATGGAAAACTTCTGCTCATTTTTTAAAATGAAACTCAACATTAGCTCATTTTTTGGAAATCCACATGCAGTCATATCTCTCTCTTTTTCTCTTTCTCTCTCTTCTGCTCACCACCAAGCAGAATTAATTACTTCCTCTTATGTGCGGCAATAGGTCGACACTGCCAGTATGATTACCCTTCTCACGTTATGTTGTAGACGTTTTTAAACACATTGCTGAGCTCCACTCAACTGTGAGGCTCTCGAGGACCAAGACTTTCAGCATTGTACTCCCAGCACACAGTCCAAGTAGGAACTTGAAGTGGGGAGCAAGTGAGGGGCAATAATATAAAGGTGGATGAATGAGTGAGTGAACTTTCATCACAATTGTTTCAGTGGAAAAGCACTTTCCCAGTTTTCAAAAATCAAATTACCGATAAACATTTAAAACAGCTCACTGGGAGAGACATCAGCAAAATGGCAGAATAGGAAGTCCCAGCCCTCATCTCATCTTCCCAAAGAAACACTGATTGAACAACACTGTACAGACCAAATACCTTCATGAAAGCATAGTTCATTCCACAATTAGGAACTCTACTTCTATTCTCGAATCCTTCATTGTTTTGTTTCCGTGCCTAAACCAGCTGTTCTTAAGCTGATGCTTATAGACCCTTTAAAAATTCACAGATGGTCTTTAGGGAGACTGTGAACCTCCTTAAATTCTTAAACAAACTTTCGTATAAATTTACATATAGTCATTATTTTCCTGGGGAGAAGGCCCACAGCTTTCAAGAGATTGCCATATATGAATTAAAGCAATGTCCGGGAGGTACCACAGTGCACACGAGAATTTGTTTTTAAAAGTATAAGATACTAAAATATTATTGCCTTATTTCTTAGAAACTATTTTGACCCTTTATATTAAAAAGACAAACTTACGGGGGGATCACCTCTACAGATGAAACATTTTTATGGCCTGAAGATTCTAGCTGTATGAGGTATGTTAACAGTAGGAACAGCGGCATGCTTTCAAAATGAAGGCACGTGATGCTCACATGCTATCTGTGAGCTGGGCTGGGCTAGGCTGTGGAGTTCCATTTCACTGAGTCTGGAATTTAGAGATCCAGCAACAGTCTTTTACCCTATTTCCTCTCCCTGTATCTCAAACCATTATCTGAGAAATAATAGTTATTTAGCATGGAGAATCAGCCACACTTCCCCAATCAATCTCTTTCTCTCTCTCTCTCTGCCAAGAGGAGTGGGAGGCATTGCTGGATTTGGCAGCTGACAGCCCATCATTATGGGCTCACTGTCCCATCTGCGCTACTTAGATTGGTCCAGTCACAGGGGTTTTACCCAAACAGGCTCTCAGGGGAACAGTAACATACCTCTTGATTTGGCTGTGAAGTTATACTTGTGATTATTAATAGACAAGATAAGAGGCTGGTGCTCTATTCACCCATGTTAGAGCTAATTATTCAGTTTGATCTAAGCTGATTAGAATACTGATAGATAGCCACACCACACTTATAGTTACAGCAAGCAGTGACCAAGAGCCTTGACACAGTGCTGCCATTTGGGTTTATCAGATAGGAAGCGGGAGCGGGGGGGGGGGGGGGGGGGGGGGGGGGGGGGGGGGGGTGGAGAAGAGGAAGAAGCTGCTTTGGTTGATTAGCAATGTGTTGCATGGGACCATTTATAATGAAGCATATCATTTAAATTTTCTTTACAAATGAGTCCAATGCGCATTGCAGGCTGCAGGCTCTGTTAATTGTCACAAACATTGCCATTTTTTTTTTTTTTAGCATTATTAGCTCTTTGGCAGGATCTCCATTGTTGACTAAAAACTTGGCATGATCAGGCCTTGCTGAATAATTTAGGTGGTTGGCAGCTGGAGAAGGAGAACACACACATCTAGGCAGACAGACATGCTGCTTGAGCTCTTTATATAATAGGGCTGTATACAAAGCAGAGTACAGTCGGCAGTGACTTCTGTGTCTGTTTATAGGTAAACACTGATGTTAGTTTTATAGGAAAACTGGAGGGATACTTCTCACAAATCGTATGTAGCATAAGAGACAGATGCACTGGAGGACTGTTCAGATGACTCCAATCATCTGACTCTCACAGAATGTGATTGCCGGAGTTTTCACACACTGGTATTTATGCTGCCTCTGTAGTGGGCTCCTTGAGGCCTGGATTGCTGGCCATGGTGGCACTAATAGGAGGCAGAGCCACCTAAAGCTCTGAAAACTTCCAAGCAGCTTGACCAGCCAGACTCATGAGTCACAAAGACTATGAAACACAATTGTTTGGAAAGTCCATGTATATTTATGATTATGGTTGGTGGGAGTATACAATTACTGCCTGAGGTGGAGGGAGGTGGAGGGAGGTGGAGAAGATCATAGGTAAGACGTCAAATACTTAGTGCACATACGTGACACTTTTGTGCATGAACCAGACCCACTGATACTCCTTCAACTGGGCACACTATATTATTAGGACCCCACAAGTTTCAAGGCACAAAACTCAAACTAAACTTTCTTAAGCCAACAGAATTTACTGACTCAGACCTGTACAAGCACAGGGGTAGAACTGGCTGGATAAAAACTCAAAGGATGTTACAGCATACTGTTTTTCTGCCCTCATCATTGGACTTTTCTTCAAATGTGCTGACTTCATTCTTAAAAGGCTCGTCCTCTTGACCAACTGGCCAACCACAGCTCCAGCCTCACATTACCACCCACCTCATAACTGCCATGAAGTAAGAATTGTCTTATAGAGTAACATATGGAGTCTTTGTATGCTGACATGGCTGTACTCCTAGCCTACAGGGAGTAAAGTCAGCTGTCTTTGATCGCAAGCTCCAGAGTGAATTCCCCTCTCTGTGCTAAATACACTGATCACTAAATTTTAGGTGCTTTTCCAAGAGGAAAGGCAGTAGGGAGCCATTGAAAAGCAGTAAATTGAGGTGAAAATGATGTTTTACTGAGTCTGAGTCCACTCTTGTCAACCTTTGTATTACGACCATCATTTATGGATTTTCTAGCACTTGCAAAACATCACAACAGAGCTAAGCTATGATCCTGGATCTACCCAACTGCGTGAATCTGCCATTCAAGGAGATTTCATAGTGTATCATAAGTGTATTCAAATTGTGCGGCTTCCAATAAATGGATCTGCTGCACATTCTTATCAGCAGGATCTTTCTTGATCTTAGCCTTTCAAGAGCTCTGTTTTGAAAAAGCAATCTTTGGTGACAGGTGGGTAGCACTGTGACTTACATTCCAGGGATGTCTTTCACCATGTTTAGCATTCTCATCTACCTTTTCATGGGCTGCTAGCCCCACAATATAATTTCACCAGTAAAGATTTAATAACATTCTGAACACCAATTCTATACTAAGCTTCACATAGAAAAAAGAATTGATATGTAGATATTATAGGATTCTGATAAGACAAGATAAAAGTGAGGGATACTGATTGCCACCTCTTGAATCAGCCCAATGATAGTTCTGGAACTTTATCTGGATTACTTCTCCACAAAACCCAACAAAGTGGCATACTGTTTTGTTATACGGTCCTATATTTTCCATTTGGAAGTAATCTGGGAATTGAGTATTACCGTTCTCCGTGAGCAGCAAAAGTATATTTTTTTAAGAAGAATATTAATATGAATCCAAAAAACTGATTATTTCAGAAGAAAACAATGAAATCAATGCAATTATTATTCTGCTCACAGAATATGACTCTGATAACAAATATGTATGATCTCCATATTCTCTACAACTTTGAGACAAGGGGGAAAATAAACCTGTTTTTCTTTTTCTTTTCCTTTCCAGAATCTTCCTATTCCCATCTGGCTCCTTCATTCATGCTTTAATTATTTATTTATTCGCCTATGTGCTCATTTATTCTTCAAATGACTTTTAAGCAATTAATAGATGTCAAGCACTATGTCAGATCCTGTCCAAGTCTTCAGGAGATAAAATCTAGTGAGGTGAGACGCAACAGTCAGTAGATGACTAAAATGCCCTTTAGCAAGAACTTCAATAAAGTTTGTACAAAGAGATATGGGAGATACGGGAGTCATCAGGGAACACTTCTTGGTGGAAGTGATGTCAAAGCCAAGGCAAAGTTCTAGTCATATTAACTAAGGGTATGGAGTTTGCAAAGGACTGAGAAAAAGGAGGAGCATCAGTGTTATGGAAAATTCAAGTAAGTATTCTTGCAGCCTAGAATGCCGAGAGTGAGCGAAACTGGACTCAACAGAGCTGGGTCATAAAGAAACCTGAATGCAGCCGTAATGTGTTTGTATTTTATCCTGAAAGATCACTCTGGTGCAGGGTAAAGAAGACTGAGGCTGTGAGAACAATTACATAAATGATAGAACATGTAAGAGCTTAAGCTGTGACAGCAAGGAGGTATGGGAGGAGACAGCCAGAATCAAGAGATTTAAGGAGATAGAACTGATAAAACATTTCATTCTTCTTCCTCCTGTCAGTTTCCAGCACAGAACATTCTATTCCCTTGACTTTCTCTTCCATTTATTTTTCTAAAACCTACCAGCCTCTCTATTATCAAGTATGCGTCTTTACACTTCTTCCAGTTAAATGGAGGAAATACAGCTCACAGATTTACCTGATAGCCCACTGACTATGGTACAACCTTTAAAAACACATTAAACCCACTCTCCTCAGTAGAGTGAAAAATCACACAGATTTGAATATGCTACAGAAATCAAATGCTTTTGCTTAAATAACACTGCTGTGTCCCACAAACCGGGGCATCACTTGAATACAGTTCAATGGAGCTGCATGCTTAGGTTCAGGTTGCTAGAACAGTGAGCAGTATTGCCATAAATTCCTTCGGCTTCTCTATGAAACTTCATTCTATCTTCTAGAGCTGGCACTACAACCCCAGGAACAATGTTAATTAAAAAGACACAGCAAAGGGAGATTTGCTCCTCTGTATATTCTGGACATTAGTGTGGTCCTGCACCAGCAAAAACAATAGGCAGAATATAAGGCAAATATTTGAATATCATTTCCAACAATGTTATTACTAACTTTGTGCTTCTAGAATGAACATCTGATTACTACTAAACTTTACTCTTCTGGAAAAATAATCTTCTTCAATCCTATAAGCGTTCTTGAATTACAGGAAAAGAAATACGTTTCAGTACTTCCTTACAAGATACATTTTATTATATATTAATGAATCAAACAAATCAATGTTTTAATAGACCATTAGTTGACTTTTTCATGCATTCATCCATCCTTCTAAACAAGCAATGAAATAAAGTCAGATCCACATCATGTCTGCAGATTACAAGTGTCACAACTCATAACTTTATCAAGATATAATTTTAAGTAAGGTTCAGGAAATGTACCTACCAAAATGATACTGATGAATTCCAAAAATCCTACACTTTACTACTGTCATGTTACTCTACTCTGTCATCCCATCTTTGTAGTAACTAAGTGATGACATTGAGGCCATGATAAATTAACCAAAGGACTTGGAAAACCACATGTAAAGAGCCAAGTAAAAGGGAAGTATGTTTTCATAAACTTTAGGGACTAATTGATGGCATTTGGATATATGAAAATAGTCTACTAGCAAAGTGTTCCAAGGGAAGGGAGATGACACACTTGGCATCTGTAGTTCAAGTGATTAAGAAAATTTCACTACAGATATTTGTGGCCCCTTTTTCCCTACTTTGAAAAATTAACGTGAAGATCACATTATGCAGATTTCAAATTGTATCACATATTTGAAATGAGGCACTAGAAATCTCTTTTTAATATCCTACTCTTATTAGAAAATTGAAAAAGGGTTGTACTTGATAATCAGAATAAATGCCTTGTTAAAGCCAGCTTTATTTTTTTTTTTTTTTTTTTTTTTTTTTATTAATGTTATGATAGATTACAACCTTGTGAGATTTCAGTTGTACATTTTTGTTAGTCATGTTGTGGGTACACCACTTCCCCCTCCGTACCCTCCCCCCACCCCCCCTTTTCCCTGGTAACCACCAATCAGATCTCCTTCTCAATATACTAATTTCCACCTATGAGTGGAGTCATATAGAGTTCGTCTTTCTCTGACTGACTTATTTCGCTTAACATAATACCCTCGAGGTCCATCCACATTGTTGTGAATGGGCCAATTTCGTCTTTTTTTATGGCTGAGTAGTATTCCATTGTGTATATATACCACATCTTCTTTATCCAATCATTAGTTTCTGGGCATGTAGGCTGGTTCCACGTCTTGGCTATTGTAAATAATGCTGCAATGAACATAGGGGTGCAACGGACTCTTGAGATATCTGATATCAGGTTCTTAGGATAGATACCCAGTAATGGGATGGCTGGGTCATAGGGTATTTCTATTTTTAACTTTTTGAGAAATCTCCATACTGTTTTCCATAGTGGCTGTACCAGTTTGCATTCCCACCAACAGTGTATGAGGGTTCCTCTTTCTCCACAACCCCTCCAACATTTGTCGTTCTTGGTTTTGGATGTTTTTGCCAATCTAACGGGGGTAAGGTGATATCTTAGTGTAGTTTTGATTTGCATTTCCCTGATGATTAGCGATGATGAACATCTTTTCATGTGTCTATTGGCCATATTCATATCTTCTTTTGAGAAATGTCTGTTCATGTCCTCTGCCCATTTTTTGATCGGGTTGTTTGTTTTTTTGTTGTTAAGCAGTGTGAGTTCTTTGTATATTATGGAGATTAACCCTTTGTCGGATAAGTGGCTTGTAAATATTTTTTCCCAATTAGTGAGCTGTTTTTTTGTTTCAATCCTGTTTTCCCTTGCCTTGAAGAAGCTCTTTAGTCTGATGAAGTCCCATTTGTTTATTCTTTCTATTGTTTCCCTCAACTGAGGAGTTACAGTGTCTGAAAAGATTCTTTTGAAACTGATGTCAAAGAGTGTACTGCCTATATTCTCTTCCAAAAGACTTATTGTCTCAGGCCTAATCTTTAGGTCTTTGATCCATTTTGAGTTTATTTTGGTGTGTGGAGAAAAAGAATGGTCAATTTTCAATCTTTTGCATGTGGCTGTCCAGTTTTCCCAGCACCATTTGTTGAAGAGACTTTCTTTTCTCCATTGTAGGCCCTCTGCTCCTTTGTCGAAGATTAGCTGTCCATAGATGTGTGGTTTTATCTCTGGGCTTTCAATTCTGTTCCATTGATCTGTGGACCTGTTTTTGTACCAGTACCATGCTGTTTTGATCACTGTAGCTTTGTAGTATGTTTTGAAATCGGGGATTGTGATTCCGCCGGCTTTGTTTTTCTTGCTCAGGATTGCTTTAGCAATTCGCGGTCTTTTGTTGCCCCATATGAATTTTAGGATTGTTTGTTCAATTTCTGTGAAGAATGTTCTTGGGATTCTGATTGGGATAGCATTGAATCTGTATATTGCTTTAGGTAGTATGGACATTTTAACTATGTTTATTCTTCCGATCCATGTGCAAGGGATGTCTTTCCATCTCTTTATGTCATCGCCTATTTCTTTCAAGAGAGTCTTGTAGTTTTCATTGTATAGATCCTTCACTTCCTTGGTTAAGTTTATCCCAAGGTATTTTATTCTTTTCGTTGCTATTGTGAATGGGATAGAGTTCTTGAGTTCTTTTTCTGTTAGTTTATTGTTAGTGTATAGAAATGCTACTGATTTATGCACGTTAATTTTATACCCTGCTACTTTGCTGTAGTTGTTGATTATTTCTAATAGTTTTTCTGTGGATTCTTTGGGGTTTTCTATGTATAAGATCATGTCGTCTGCAAACAACGAGAGTTTTACTTCTTCGTTACCTATTTGGATTCCTTTTATTTCTTTTTCCTGCCGAATTGCTCTGGCCAGCACCTCCAGAACTATGTTGAATAGGAGTGGTGAAAGTGGGCACCCTTGTCTTGTTCCTGTCCTCAGAGGGATGGCTTTCAGCTTTTGTCCATTGAGTATGATGTTGGCTGTGGGTCTATCATATATGGCCTTTATTATGTTGAGGTACTTTCCTTCTATACCCATTTTACTGAGGGTTTTTATCATAAATGGGTGTTGGATCTTGTCGAATGCTTTCTCTGCATCTATTGAGATGATCATGTGGTTTTTGGTTTTCATTTTGTTAATGTAGTGTATCACGTTGATTGACTTGCGGATGTTGAACCATCCCTGTGTCCCTGGTATAAATCCCACTTGATCATGGTGTATAATCTTTTTGATGTATTGCTGTAATCGGTTAGCCAAAATTTTGTTGAGGATTTTTGCATCTATGTTCATCAGTGATATCGGCCTGTAGTTCTCCTTCTTTGTGTTGTCCTTGTCAGGTTTGGGGATCAGAGTGATGTTGGCTTCATAGAATGTGTTAGGGAGTTCTCCATCTTTCTCAATTTGCTGGAACAGTTTGAGGAGAATAGGTATTAAGTCTTCTTTGAATGTTTGGTAGAATTCTCCAGAGAAGCCGTCTGGTCCTGGACTCTTGTTTTTGGGGAGGTTTTTGATTACCGTTTCTATTTCCTTACTTGTGATTGGTCTATTCAGATTCTCCATTTCTTCCTGATTCAGTTTGGGGAGATTGTAGGAGTCTAGGAATTTGTCCATTTCTTCCAGGTTGTTCAATTTGTTGGCATATAGTTTTTCATAGTATTCTCTTATGATCTCTTGTATTTCATTGGTATCTGTTGTGATTTCTCCTCTGTCATTCCTGATTTTATTAATTTGCGATTTCTCTCTTCTTTTCTTGGTGAGTCTGGCTAGGGGTTTGTCAATTTTGTTAATTCTTTCGAAGAACCAACTCTTTGTTTCATTGATCCTTTCTATTGTCTTTTTTGTTTCAATATCGTTTATTTCTGCTCTTATTTTTATTATTTCCCTCCTTCTACTGACTCTGGGCCTTGTTTGTTCTTCTTTTTCTAGTTCTGTTAGGTGTCGTTTGAGGTTGCTTACGTGAGCTTTTTCTTGTTTAGTGAGGTGAGCCTGTATTGCGATGAATTTCCCTCTTAGGACTGCTTTTGCTGCATCCCAAATGATTTGGTATGTCGTGTTCTCATTTTCATTTGTCTCCAGATAATATTTGATTTCTTCTTTAATTTCTTCAATGATCCATTGTTTGTTGAGAAGCGTGTTGTTTAGTCTCCACATTTTTGCACCTTTCTCTGCTTTTTTCTTGTAGTTGATTTCTAGTTTAATAGCGTTATGATCAGAAAAGATGCTTGATATTATTTCAACTCTCTTGTATTTATTGATGTTTGCTTTGGTTCCCAAAATATGGTCAATCCTTGAGAATGTTCCATGTGCACTTGAGAAGAATGTGTAACCTGCTGTTTTTGGATGAAGTGTTCTATATATATCTATTAAGTCCATCTGGTCTAATTTTTCATTTAATTCTATTATTTCCTTGTTGATTTTCTGTCTGGATGTTCTGTCCATTGGTGTTAATGGTGTGTTGAGGTCCCCTACTATTATTGTATTGTTGTTGATGTCTTCTTTTAGATCTATTAAGAGTTGCTTTACAAATTTTGGTGCTCCTGTGTTGGGTGCGTATATATTTATAAGTGTTATGTCTTCTTGGTGGAGAGTCCCTTTTATCATTATATACTGTCCCTCTTTGTCTTTCTTTATCTGTTTTGCTTTGAAATCTACCTTGTCTGATATTAGTATAGCGACACCTGCTTTCTTTTGTTCATTATTAGCTTGGAGTATTGTTCTCCATCCCTTCACTCTGAGTCTGTGTTTGTCTTTGGGGCTGAGGTGTGTTTCCTGGAGGCAGCATATTGTTGGATCTTGTTCTTTGATCCATCCTGCCACTCTGTGTCTTTTGATTGGGGAGTTCAATCCGTTTACATTTAGAGTGATTATTGAGACGTGGTGGCCTACCACTACCATTTTGTGTCTTGTTTTCCGGTTTTCTTCAGTTTCCTTTGTTTCTCGTCCCATGGTTTAATCTGTTCTGATGTAGAGCTGCTACTCTCTGTTGTTGTCCTTCTACTTATCTCCTCTGCTCTTGGTTTTGTAGTCCCTTTCCTTTTTTGGATTTTTCAGGAATGAGGGTTTTCCTGAGGATTTCCTGAAGAGGAGGTTTTGTGGCAATGAACTCCCTTAATTTTTGTTTATCTGGGAAAGTTTTTATTTCTCCATCGTATTTGAAGGATATTTTCGCTGGGTAGAGAATTCTCGGCTGTAGGTTTTTGTCCTTCAGATTTTTGAATATATCATTCCACTCTCTTCTAGCCTGTAAAGTTTCTGCTGAGAAATCTGCTGATAGCCTGATGGGGGTTCCTTTGTAGGTTAGTTTCTTTTGCCTGGCTGTCCTTAATATTTTCTCCTTGTCGTTGACTTTTGCTAGCTTCACTACTATATGGCGTGGAGTTGGTCTTCTTGCATTGATAAAGTTTGGAGATCTATTGGCTTCTGTCACCTGAAGATCCATCTCCCTCACCAGATTTGGGAAGTTCTCAGCCATTATTTCTTTGAATAGGTTTTCTGCCCCTTTCTCCTTCTCTTCTCCCTCTGGTATACCTATAATCCTTACGTTGCATCTCCTAATTGTGTCTGATAATTCTCGGAGAGTTTCTTCATTTCTTTTAAGTCTTGCTTCTCTCTCCTCCTCTGCCTGCAACAATTCTATATTGCCATCTTCCAAATTGCTAATTCTTTCCTCCATATTATCGGCCCTACTGTTCAGAGCATCTAGATTTTTCTTAATCTCCTCTATTGTGTTCTTCATTTCCAGTATTTCTGTTTGGTTCTTCTTTATCGTATCAAACTCTTTTGTGACATAGCTCCTGAACTCGTTGAGTTGTCGGTCAGAATTCTCTCTTAACTCAGTGAGTATTTTAATGATGGCTGTTTTGAAGTCATCATCATTTAGGTTATATATCTCATTTTCTTTGGGATTGTTTTCTGTGTATTTGTTACTTTCTTTCTGTTCTGGAGATTTGATGTATTTTTTCATATTGCTTGATGATGTTGATTTGTGCCTCCGCATGGAGATAGAGTTTAGTTGCTCCTTTCACTTGTTTCAGCTGCTGCGGTGGGGGGAGCAGCTGTTTATACTTCACCAACCAGGAACCCTGTCCGTAGTTGCTAACTGGGCCTGGGCCCCTCTTCGTAGCCACAGTGGCCCTTTGGATTCCCTCCTCTGCCGTGGGGGCCGTCACGGGGGGCTTCAGACTGCAGGTGCCTACTGTTGTTGCCCACCTAGATGCGCTCTCTCCTTGGGGTCTGCAACGGTGTTATGGGCTTTTCCAGCGGCCAGGGGTGGGATCACTTTTATTTGTCGCTCGGTTGCTGTCGGCACCCACCAAATCTCACTTGTCCTCTATGGGTCGCAGGAGAGCTATTGGCATCTTCTACAGTCTGTGGTTAGTACACCTAGCTATGCTGCTTTTGCCCTGGGGTCTTCCAGCCTTGTGGCTGGCGGCTGGGTGCCTTCTACTGGTGCTGTGCCGAGGCTTTCCCTAAGGCTTCTGTGAGCCTGTAGGGTTTCCCCCTAGGCTACTAAGCTGGGTCTCTGGAACTCTCTCCAGCCCCAGTCCTCTCCGAGATCTCCGGCAATCCCTAGCCTCACCTGGTGGGCAACGGCAGCTGGGGGTCGCCCCGCCCTCTGGGCTTCTCTCCGGGCCTCTGCCGGGAGCTCTGAATGCTCAGCGTGGCCCCTCTGCTACCGGCAGACAGAGAGTTTTGTCTGCTGCCCAGGCGGAGCTCGGGCGCTTCTCCACCGGATCGCCGGACCCGCCTTGGAAAGTTCCCCCGCCCCGGTCCTCTCCGAGATCTCCGGCAATCCCTAGTCCCACGGGTGGGGAACGGCAGCTGGGGGTCGCCCCGCCCTCTGGGCTTCTCTCCGGGCCTCTGCCGGGAGCTCTGAATGCTCAGCGTGGCCCCTCTGCTACCGGCAGACAGAGAGTTTTGTCTGCTGCCCGGGCGGAGCTCCGGCGCTTCTCCACCGGATCGCCGGACCCGCCTTTGAAAGTTCCCCCGCCCCGGTCCTCTCCGAGATCTCCGGCAATCCCTAGTCCCACGGGGCGGGCAACGGCAGCTGGGGGTCGCCCCGCCCTCTGGGCTTCTGTCCGGGCTTGTGCCGGGAGCCCTGAGTGCTCAGCGTGGCCCCTCTGCTACCGGCAGACAGGGAGTTTTGTCTGCTGCCTGGGGGAGCTCCGGCACTTCCCCTCCGGGTCGCCGATCCGGCCTTTGAAAATTCCCCCGCCCCGGTCCTCTCCGAGATCTCCGGCAATCCCTAGTCCCACGGGGCGGGCAACGGCAGCTGGGGGTCACCCCGCCCTCTGGGCTTCTCTCCGGGCCTCTGCCGGGAGCTCTGAATGCTCAGCGTGGCCCCTCTGCTACCGGCAGACAGAGAGTTTTGTCTGCTGCCCGGGCGGAGCTCCGGCGCTTCTCCACCGGATCGCCGGACCCGCCTTTGAAAGTTCCCCCGCCCCGGTCCTCTCCGAGATCTCCGGCAATCCCTAGTCCCACGGGGCGGGCAACGGCAGCTGGGGGTCGCCCCGCCCTCTGGGCTTCTGTCCGGGCTTGTGCCGGGAGCCCTGAGTGCTCAGCGTGGCCCCTCTGCTACCGGCAGACAGAGAGTTTTGTCTGCTGCCTGGGGGAGCTCCGGCACTTCCCCTCCGGGTCGCCGATCCGGCCTTTGAAAATTCCCCCGCCCCGGTCCTCTCCGAGATCTCCGGCAATCCCTAGTCCCACGGGGCGGGCAACGGCAGCTGGGGGTCGCCCCGCCCTCTGGGCTTCTGTCCGGGCCTCTGCCGGGAGCTCTGAATGCTCAGCGTGGCCCCTCTGCTACCGGCAGACAGAGAGTTTTGTCTGCTGCCTGGCGGAGCTCTGGCGCTTCCCCACTGGGTCGCCGGACCCGCCTTTGAAAGATCCCCCGCCCCGGTCCTCTCCGAGATCTCCGGCAATCCCTAGTCCCACGGGGCGGGCAACGGCAGCTGGGAGACCTCCGTGCCCACCGTGTCTCTCTCTGGGACCCTCCGGGCGCCCCGAGCACCAGGCCGGGTCTCCCCGCCAATGGCGGGGAGAGACTCTCCCCGCGGGCTCAGGTGTGCAACTCCAAAGTTTCCCTCTGCGTTTAGGAGTAATTGCGGGGGGTTTAAGTAGGGTTCTGGTCACCTGTTTCCACCGTCGCTCCTCTGTTGTGTTCTCGCTCCTGCCCTAGATGTGTGTGGATCCTCTGGGGGCGTCCGTTGGAAGAAAGCCGCTTGCGGGTACTAGGCTGCCCGTCGGGGTCGGAGAGTTTTCACCTATTTCCACATCCTCCCGGAGGAAAGTCCGTCCACCTTCCGATGTATAGTCGCGTGGGTGTCTCAGACGTCCTGAGATGCTGTCTGGATATCCTTTGTCAAGCGATAAGTGTCCAAATAATTGTAGACTCGAAGGGCGAGAGACAAAGAGGACTACTCACGGCGCCATCTTGGAAGCCCCTTATCTAAAGCCAGCTTTATTTTAAGGAATGGTTACTGAGCATGGAGAGATTGGCCTGAGATCAAGCCCCTGCTTCTCTCCCACATCCATCTCCTAACCTCTACCTTTTGACCACTGCAGCCCAACCCAAACTTCTTTTCAGACCATCCGAACTAGTAGACTCCTTCTGCCTCAGGGTCTTCACTCACTCACAGATGCTCTGATTCAATCATTGGGTGTGGGTCTTTTACAAACAAATCCCCAATGGTTCTAATGTGCAGCCCACTTTGAGAACCATTAGCAGTCATTGAAGGCAAAGACAGCGCCAGTTTTACTCACCTTTCTAGCAAGGCCTGGGATATTGTAACACTCAAGAAATATTTGTTGAACAAATAAAAGAAAATGATTAGGCAAAAGAAACAAAAGGAGAGGAATATAGAAAAAAATGGGACTGCCCAACAAATTGAAAAACTTCCCATGGCTTCTTTATTTCTCATGAATAAACATGTATTTCTTCTAATGCAATAATGTCAACTCTTAGCTCTTTGAGCTCACAAGAGCCTTTAGAGCACAAGAAGCTTTTAATAAACTAGCTCCTCTTTGTTAGAAATCATTCACAGAGTAAGAAAGAGACTTACAGGACTAGAAGTATTACTCACTTTGATAAATCTCATATAAGGACTTTAACAACAGACTCATGAAAAGGTTGTTCATGATGTAGTCCAAAAGCCTAGAGCTTCTTGTGTCCACATTGGTCTAGAATGTCCAAGAGGAAGAAATAAAGAAACTGGAGATTGATTATCACATTCAAATAATTCAGTGAGGTAAGACCCAATAATTCCTCTTGAAATTACTCTATATAGCCATGAGCTCTCTAGAACAATATTGACATAAAATGATGGTCTTGGATAGAAAGAGAAACTTTAAAAGTATAATTGTATATTCTGTTCCATTTGTGCTCTTTCCAGAAAGGTAAGTAGATGTCACCAAGAAAGAGTACTATAAATGAAAGAAGGACTAATCATCATATTGAGAGTTAAGCCATCTCCTGAATGTTTATCACATGACAGGGACCTTGCTAAGACTTTACACATATTATCTTATTTGATTCTCAGAATAACTCTTTCAGATAAATGTTACTCCTCATCTTTGGGAGGTTAATTGACCTACTGAAAGATTTATAGCAGTAAGTGGTAGAAGTGGCTCTCAACCCAAACGTGTCAACAACAGAACCACACCTGACACTTCTCTCCTCTCTGCATTGTCCTCAGAGGCCTCCAGGGATGTCTTGTGTGCCTTATAAATTTCAAAACAAGTCCCAAATGCACATCACTTTCTTGCAGGAACTTTTCTTGCATTCTTCTCTTCCTGGGCAATGGGCCTGTTTGATTATGAGGGCTAATCTTTTTGGAAGAGCTTTAATGCATAATACAACCAAGAATTTTTATAGAAGCTGGCCTGGTGGCACAGAGGTAAAGTTCGCACATTCTGCTCTGGAGGCCCTGGGTTCGCCGGTTCAGATGCCAGGTGCAGACCTACACACTGCTTGTCAAGCCATGCTGTGGTGGGCATCCTACATATAAAGTAGAGGAAGATGGGCACGGATACTAGCTCAGGGCCAGTCTTCCTCAGCAAAAAGAGGAGGAATGGTGGCAGATGTTAGCTCAGGGCTAATCTTCCTCAAAAAAAGAAAAAATTTTTGAACAGTTGATGATAAGTAAAACTAGCACAAATTGTTTTCTTACTTCACATATAAAAACTCAAAAGTCTAAGTAACTCAAGTGTTCTGATGAAATTTTGTTTTTCATGAACTTAAATGCCATCGCAAGAACTAGCAGTTTCATTGGCTACTATGTTCCAGCCACTTAACTAGAGATTCTACACGTCTCATTTCATTTTCAAAATTATTTTTTAATCATTGACATTTACTAGATGAAGAAGATTGGACATTGAGAGTTTATGTAACTTGCTCAAGGTAAAAGAGCAAGTAGGTCGCAGAGCTAGAATTCAAATACAGATTTATCTTCCACTACACCACCTACATCCCAAGGAAATAACTGAATATTTCTGCAGCAGATAACAGTGTATTCAAATCTTTTCTTCAACTTAATTAGTAATTTAAGAATCTTCTTTTCTTCCCATAACTGGTCCTTACAAATACTGCCTTAACCCAAACAAGTAGAAAATGTTAGAATGGATCTCTAGGTTTCTGAAAAAGAATAAAATAATGTTAAGAGGGGGAAAAAAAGACCTTCTCTTTTAAAATTCCAATTAAATAAGGAGATGCCAAGGTGCTTGCATGGAAAATGATGCTGTTCACAACTATTTGGCTCCAACTGGAGTTGCTTTTCAGGGAAAAGCCAGTACTTGAGTAAAACATTTTTCGTCTGATCACAGCCAAGCGTTTTATTTTTTCAAGCAAAACCAAGTGCAAATTATGTTTGTTTTTGAAATTATGATCTCTACTTTACAAGTGAAATTCCACTTACCAAAGTGTGAGTTATTTTGATAAAACCACATTTCAGATTCCACATGCAACTATAAAATCAGGACATGTGGTGTGGGGTTTTCATAAAAGTCAAAATCTGGTAATTAGCACCAAAACTGTTCTTTGAAATCTGAAAGTATTGGAGATAATAGAAATAAAACTCATGGAAATGCCAAGAATTTCTGTTCTTGCTAAATCCTACCCAAATACCACAAAGTACCAAGGTGATACACATTTTGAATCTGCTATACCCTGCTTATTAAGGAGAAAAAAAAAGATATGGGCATATTTTTGCAACTTTTTTATTTCTGTAAAAGTTTCTCCTGGTTTTAAATGTTTCAAATTTGAAACTGAGTTTTACCAACTGGGAAACTATAACACAGACCTTTGCATACATATTGGCCTTTAGCCAGAAAAAGAAACATTGAGGAAAATAGTCAAAGGTAGTTTCATCACATCTAAATAGATATCTTGATGTGAGGAACAAGGAAATGATGGGAAAAGTAATTTAGGATGCATTATCTGAGAAGGAGCTGGAATCTCAAACTCCCTAGTCACCTGACTGGTATTCATTTTTGTTCCTATTTATAGTGTGCATGTGCGTGGAAGTGTACATTTTAATTCTGTCAGCTTTAACAGTAGTTAAGAAAATAAAATAAAATCTACTTTGGCAAGTTTCCAGCCCAAATTGGTGACTGGATGCCTGTCTGTTGATTTCAATAGCTGCATCACCTCCTATTCTCCAGTCCACCTCAAGCCTATGTTATTTTTCAGTAGAGGAGTAGTAGGATTTAATGTTTCAAGAATTGGCAGTAGATTACCCCAGCAGTCCTTAAACAGCAGCATACTGTATTTATTTGTACACTGCATTTAATCCAATGCATGTAATTCTATCGCCAAATTCAGCATTTATTAGCCATTAAATAGGGAGTGATTCTGTATGAGTCAAAACAGCAGTCAAAACAGGAACAGTGCTGTATTATAGCTCAAACGTGAACTAAATAGTTGATACCAATTTTTTGGAAAACAACCAAAGTCTTTTATTTTGAATAATACACCTTATTTTTATAGAAGGTAAACTAAACCTTTATTTATGTAGGAAAATCATTTTAAATACTCAAGGGAATTTAACTTGAAATGAAATATTCCAGAATAATTTCTTAGAAGATAGTGTCACCTATGAGGCTAAGAGTAATGAAACACTGACATTCTAATATATGCATGAGAAACATCTAAATCATCAATTTTAAGACATTTAACATTTTTAACACTGTTAACATTTTTATATGTATGTATATATTAGGCATAAATGAAAAACTGACCAAATTCTACTGGGCAAACAAAAAGGTTTTGAATATCATTAAACATGGAGGTTTTAAATTCTTTAAAGTTACTTAGATTTAAAGATACAAAAATATAAAATTGATCTGCACTTAGCCTTTGTATAGCAAGATACAGATGTATTTCATCAATTAAAGGACCCAGATTATTTATGTTGTAGGTTCCAAAATATTTGTCCCACCCAAATTGCATCATTTTTATCTTCTTGATATTGAGTTTGGACAAAATCATTTAGCTAAGCACTGGGCATGTGAAATCATGCTACCATCTGGGACTATGAGAACAAAACATAGAGAGCCAAGGATCACCAGCCAGATGATGGTCTCAAAATCTCTTATGCCGTCTCCAAGTGGCCTCATATGCTTAATGTGTTCTCTCTGGCTGAGTCTGCACAGCACGAGTGAGCAAACAGCCTATGGTAGAAAAAAAAAAGATTTTTAAAACTCTTTGACAGAGTACAAGGACATTACCCTTGACTTTTTTGGAAAGTGGGGCAAATTCTGGGTCTGTTTCCTTCTCCATACAATCAAGACGTTGGATTAGATGATCTTCAGTTCAGTTTGGTTCAAGGAGCATTTCTTTACCACCTATTATATTATGTGCTAGAGGTGCAAAAATGACTAAAACATCAAAGAAATGTCCTGGAGGAATCTTCTGCCTAAAGGGGAAGTGATACATAAATAGATCATTTCGAGATAATATAGGGTTAGGAGAGACCCATTCCTAGCTCTAAAGGAATCTATGGTTTCTTTTATGAATCTTTGCTAATAATTTTTCTCAATAAACAGAGATATTATACCCTTAGCTCAGGGAGGAGGAGGGAATGTTAAAAAGAGTTAGGGAAAGGACATGGGACTAGAGCCATGGATTTTGCTTCCAAGAAGAGACAAGGGAAAAACTGGGAAAGAGAAGCCAAGAAAGCTCACATTCAAATGACTTAATTCTCTCTCAGCTGGCTTGTGCAATGCTAAAGTGAGCTATCTGTCCAACTTGGCCTCTGAGCAGCCAAAGAAACCCTCTGCCTCCTTCCCTAATAAATGCAACTTTTGCATTCAACAAATGATTGGATAAATTTCACAATTATTAAAGTGGTCAAAGAACTGAAAAGGTGTGTCCAAAATGTAATGGATATTATTGATGATTTTGTATGTTTAGTATACTTTTCCTCTGCCAACCTTTTCATTTTTAAAATCCATAAAGCCTTGGAATTGAAACGATAGGAAAATGTAAGTTTTGGTATTTTATAACTTAAAACTGCTGCATCTGACTCCTTTTCTTCATAAAAATGCAAATAACTGTGAAGGAGTACCTGGGTAGTTGTATATGCATGTTTCAGTTCTTCAGATTACTCCAAACAGTGATGTACACATTGATAATTTATGCTGCCAACATTTTGAAGTTCAAAATAATACTTTTTAAATGAGAAGATTCAAGGGTTTCCTGCAAATAGATTGGAATATAGCCTTTGTGATTTTCAATACTCTTTTCTTGCTGTGTGTTGGATTCAGTGCTTCAAAATGGGAAAATAGATATCTGAGAGTTGAGGGGAAAAAAGTCCTTGCCAAGCAGATGTTGACAAATTGCCAGTTCAAACAAAGTTGTGTTGTTGGTGGCAACAAGATTGGTTTCTAGAGGATATTTAGAAAGCAGAGAGTCTGGCTTTGCTATCATTTCCCTCAGGAAGGGCCTGGATGATGGGCTACAGCACATTGCTGGCTAGTATCTTGCTTCCAAACATCTGGATTCCTGGTCTCATCCATTTAAAAATGGTTTACTCATTGTAGCTTGTTGTTTGTTGAGGTTTCAGCCACCTCTTCTCCAGACATCCATTTCTTAGCCTGCTCTACCATGAACCTTTTAAAAGATTTGAAAGATCTCTCCTTCAAATCCCCATGTTTTCTGACAAACAAATCTAACATTTAAATTTCTATCAGCTGTTCTTTAGAGTGTACGCTTGTCAAATCAAGGATAAAATGAAATTCAAGCAACCATATCCAAAATAACAAATGCTTCTACCTCACTCAGACAGTTAGGAGCAAAATATATTCAGGGCTTGAATTATACAGAAAAGTGATTTGTGTCTCACATCGTCTCATTGGTATAGAACAACGCTTCACAACCAGGCTTTTACATTAGAATCATTTGGGAAATTTTTCAGAACGAATACGCTCAGGCTCTGGCCCAAACCTGTGGAAGCAGGTGAGTCACAAAAATGGCTTTTTTGAAAAAGACTCTCAAGCCTGATTAAAAAACAACTGTCTAGAATTTTGTTCCATTTAATATTAGGTGTTGACCACCTGGCACCAAATAGACTAATGCTACATTTTGTGTAAGTGAGAAGGGAAGGAGAGGAAGATCATGTCCACGAAAAATGTAAAAGGATTTACAGATAAATTATTTGAAAACTTACGTGTTTAGCAAAATTATTTGATATGTAATATAAAGAATCCATAATATTTCTACATAGTAGACACAGAGTCGGAATATGAGATTTTTTTAATCACAATTTTAAAAGCACCAAAATATCAAATACCAAACACTAATGAATAAATCCACCAAAATATGAGAAAAAAATCTACAAAGCACTATTGAACTGTAATTATTGAGATGTAAGTAAATGGAGAAATACATCATATTCAGATTGGATGCAGTATTGGGAAAATGTCAAATCTTCCCAATTTGATAAATATAATGGTTTCCTCAAAAATTTACAATAGGAGTTTTTTTAGGAACTTGACAAACTGTTTCTAAAACATGTGAAGAGCCAAGAATAACCAAGATATTTTAGAAAAAGAACAAAAAGATGGGAGGACTTTTTCTAAAAAATATCAAGATTTATTATAAAGCTACAATGTTTAAGATAGTGAGGTCTTGGTAGAAGATATATATATACCTGTTCTGTTCCATTGGCAATTTCATTTACAGAACAGGTACCCAAAAAATAGATACTTGATTTATGATGAGATGTCACTGCAGAGTCATGGAGAAAAGATGGTCTCTATTGTTTTTTTCCAATAAATGATACTGGGATAATTTCGTATTCATATGGAGGAAATGAAATTGACCATACTTAAAGCTTAACTCCAAGAAGAGTAGATCTAAATGTGGAAAAGCAAAACAATAAAGTTTTATAAAATAGTATAAAAGCATATTTTTATGATTTCAAGTTCAGAAATATCTCTTTAAAACATAATTATAAAAGTTCATAAATTTGACAACATTAAATTTAAAATGTCTGCTCATCTAAGGCATCATTGAGAGGTTGGAAAGGCAAGCTATGGAGCAAAAGAAGGTATACACAATGTATAAATTTCACAAACAACTTGATCCAAAAAATAAAGATTTTATATAAATCATTTTTAAGGAAAAGAAAGTTCCGTTTGAAAACAAACAGGAGACTAGGAATCTATATGGTGGATCAAAAAATGTGAAAGTGCTAACCTTCATTAATAATCATGGAAATGCAAATAAAGCACCATGAGATACCATAACATACCCACCAAGAAAGCTGAAATTAAAAAGACTGATTATGACAAGTATTGGAGAGGACCTGAAGCCACAGGAACATTCATACATTACAGGTGGAACTATACATTGCTACAATCACACTCTACAACTTAATAACAAAAAACAGACAACTAGATTAAAAAATAGGCAGAGGACCTGAATAGACATTTTTCCAAAGAAGACATACGGATGGTCATCAGGCACATGAAAAGATGATCAACATCACTAATCATTAGGGAAATGCTAAATCGAAACCACAATGTGATATCACTTTACACCCGTCGGAATGGCTATTATCAAAAAGACAAGAAATAATAAGTGTTGGTAAGGATGTGAAGAAATGGGAACTCTCATGCACTCTTGTTGGGAATGTAAATTGGTGCAGCCACTATGGAAAATAGCATGGAGATCCCCCAAAAAATAAAAAATAGAGCTACCATATGACCCAGAAATTGCACTACCAGGTATCTATCCAAAGAAAACAAAAACACTAATTCAAAAAGATATGTGTACCACTGTGTTCGTTGCAGCATCACTGACAATATCCAAGATACGGAAACAACCTGTGTCCATTAATAGATGAATGGATAAAGAAGATGTGGTATATATATATATATATAACGGGATACAACTCAGTGATTAAAAAAGAATGAAATTTTGCCATTTGTGACAACATGGAGGGACCTTGAGAGTGCTATGCTAAGTTAAATAAGTCAAACAGAGAAAGGCAAATACCACATGGTTTCACTTCTGTGTGGTATCTAAAAAACAAAACAAATAAACAAAACAAAACCCAGATTCATAGATACAGAGAACATCATGGTGGTTTCCAGAGGGGGAAGGCAAAATGAGTGAAGAGGATTAAGAGGTACAAACTGAGGCTGGTCCCACGTTAAGTTCAGCATGCTCTGCTTCAGTGGCCCAGGTTTGGTTCCTGGATGTGGACCTACACCACTTGTTAAAGGCTATGCTGTGGTGGTGGTCACCCATATATAAACTAGAGGAGGATTGGCACAGATGTTAGTTCAGGGTGAATCTTGCTTAAGCAAAAAGAGGAAGATTGGCAACGATGTTAGCTTAGGGCAAATCTTCCCCCTCCCAGAAAAAGAGGGACAAACTTTCAGTTGTAAAGTAAATAAGTCATGGAGATGTAATGTGCAGCACAGAGAATATAGTCAATAACATTATATTAACCTTTTATAGTGACAGACAGTAACTAAACTTATTGTAATAACCATTTCTCAACATATACAAATGTCAAATTACTATGTTGAAACTAATATAATACTATATATCAATTATACCTCAACGAAAAAAAGTAAATTGTTACAACTGTTTTGGAAAAGTGTTTGACATTATCTATTAAAGTTGAATATACACAAGCCTTATGAACCAGTAATTCTACCGTAGGCAGTTACCTAAAGAACACGTGCACACGCAAACCAAGAGGCATTTACAAAATGTTCATATTGGAATTATTCATAACAGCTAAATGTTCATCAGCAATATAATGGTGCTATATTGGCAGTATATTCATACAATGGAATACTACCCAGCACAGAAAATTAACTATAGCAATATGTAACATGCATGAGTCTGATAAAAATGATATTAAGCAGGAGAAGCCAGATACAAAAGAACACATTATTTTATTTCTATAGATTTTAAAAACAAGAAAAACCAAACTATAGTGTTTAGAGATGCATATCTTGCCATAAAAGGTGTAAAGAAAAGCCAAGAAACAATTATCAAAAAAAGTCAAGATAGGGGATACGTCCAAGAGGAGAGCATTCGGTTTGTGACTTGAAGAGCAATGTAAAGGGCTTCTGGGATGTTATCAGTGTGCTGTATCTGATTGGTCATGGTTGTTTTCTTTATAATACTTTATTAAGTTGTACATGATGTATCCTGTACATTTCTCTGTGTGTTATATTTCATAATTTTTTAAAGTGTAAGATGAAAACAAAGCACGCAATGTTTCTTACAAAAATCTCCTATAAGAACTGACACTATTGACCACTAATCACTCCATCATTTATTAAACTCTCCAAACAAAAGAATATCCTATGGTTAATACACACTTGTAAAGGGGCTGACCTACAGGTAATCACAGAAATGCAAATAAAAAAACCAATGCTTCCAGGGGCTGGCCCAGTGGCCTAGGGGTTAAATTGTGCTTCAGCAGCCTGGGGTTTGCCAGTTTGGATGCTGGGTGAGGACCTGTGAACTGCTTATCAAGCCATGCTGTGGCAGCATCCCACATATAAAACAGGAAGATGGGCATGGATGTTAGCTCAGGACCAGTCTTCATCAGCAAAAAAGAGGAGGATTGGCTGCAGATGTTAGCTCACAGCTAATCTTTCTCAAAAAAACCAAAACACAAAAAACCCCACAATGCTTCTGACATAGACTTCTATAATGCTCTTCCTACTATTCTAGTCATGTTTTCCTCAGTCTCCTCCACGTATCCTTAAATTTTGTTGAGCCTCAGGAATTTTCCTTCATGTCTTTTCTATTCTGACTCTATAAGCTTTCACAGGAAGTCTCACACAGTTCTAGCCCTACTTCAATATCTCAGAGATACCTCAAAAAGAAGAGTACAATCTGAACTCATTATTTCCCACCTCCAAACTTTTCCCTCCTACTGTACACCCTACCTCATTGAATTTACTCCTATAAGCTTTCATTGACTACTATACAGGAAGTGTATTCTCAGAGTACTTTGCTAGACTTTGAAGATATAAAGATGCATAATACTTGTTTCCCTTGCCTTAGAATTTCCTGGAGTACAGTAGATACCTAAAAACAGTTAAGTGAATAAATTTATTCATTATTATATCCTCAAGGTATTTTCAATCTAATGGGTCCACCAGCCCGTAGTTCAAAACACAGCTCCAATACTTGAGTGAGAATTCCCAGGTCTTGATTAAACTAACACCCATGTAAGCAGTATGAAATAGACTAAGTCACTGTGGCACCAAATATTACCCCCCTCATCCGAATTATGGGTTGATCTAGATTATTGACTCTGTCAAGGGAACACAGAAATTGTGAAACCTGAGATCTTGTCAAGATGGCGGCATAAGCAGACTCTGAATTCATCTCCTCCCATGAACACAACCAGGTTACAACTATTTTTGGAAAAATTACCCTAGAGAGAAAACTGAAAACTGGATAAAAAGAACCCCCACAACAAGGGTCAGTCCTGACCAAGGCAGAAGGGGCAGAAATTCCTGCTGGAGAGAAAAACGTCACTTTTGGGAGCAGCAGAGTTTCTCAGCCCACCAAGCAAGAGCCACACAAAGGTACACAGCCCTCCCTGGAGGAGTGAGTTCCAGAGTTGGGGCAAATACTGCTATAAGCATCCTTCAGACTCAGCACAACTGAGACGAGGGGCTTGCTATCGAGCTTCACTGGCTATTAGCTGCAGCAAGAAATACCCCCAGAAAAGCTATTGGACAAAAGCCAAAAAGACCTGGGTCTTAAAGGGCCCAAGCACAAACTCACCCATCTCAGTAACTTAAAATCACCAGAGAGAAGGCTGACAGTCCTTTGGTGAAAAGAGACTCACCTGGTGGGCTCTGGGGGAATCTCGGTGAGAGGAGGCTCCTCTTCAGAGACTGAGACATTGCTGGGGGCCTTTGTTCTGATCTGGTCCAGGCATGCTGAAAAACACCCTGGCAGACACCTTTGAGGTTCTTCTCTGGAATTGTTTGCCCAGGGGACTGCCACACCCACCAGAGTGCAGATTTAATCCAGTTCAGCCAGAGCAGGTAGCCCACCCTAGGGACACACCTCGCCCAACAGCAAGCCCTCAGACTTTTGTCAGCCTGCATTGACTGGGTGGTTGATCCTTTACAGGCAGGCAAATGTGTCCACCTCTGGGGCAGAGCCTGTGTGAGGACCAGGTGAACTATGGGGGACATTGGTGGAGAGGTGGGAGCCTCTGCAGAGGGGCCTTTGGGTATGCTCCAGGGGGTTGGGAAGTGTGCATGGAACCAGACTGTGTTGATGGTGTGTGTGGTCCTGTGGGAGGTGAGGCTTATCAGTGGCAGAAGACCTGTGCTTCACAAATAACCAAAAAAAAAGGATCAGCCCCTTCTTCCAAAGCCTAAAACAATTGAGTGCTCCCATTCCTAGGGCAAGCCCCACTCAGCTGCACTCCTAAGAGAACTGACAACAGCCTTGTAGGCCTGAAGCTTATAGCATTGTAAGCCCCTGAGTCTAACAATCAGCTACACTGGGTACCTACCCAATTAACAGGAAAACTGCAACAGACGTGTGCTGTTATACCTTGTAGCCAATGGTGCTGAGGCTCCCCAAACTGGATTTACAAACAGTTGGCCAGGGAAGGAAAGACTAGACTCCCTGGGTATCTGCATTAAGAGCAACCCTGCCACAGCAGAAAGACATGAGTAGCCCACAAAGGAGTCACTACTGGATCTTTTGGACTGGTGATGAGAAGGAAGCACACTGCTGGGTCTCAAAAGGCATCTCTTACATAAGGCCACTTCTACAAGATCAAGAGACATAGCTGACTCACCTAACACATAGAAATAAGCACAGAGAAAGAGGCATAATGAGGAGACAAAGGAATACATTCCAAGCAAGGGAACAGGACAAAACCCCAGAAAAAAGACTAAATGAAACATAAATAAGCAACCTAACCAACAAAGAGTTCAAACAAAATCTCATAAGGATGCTCACAGATATTAGGAGAAGACTGGATGAACACAGTGAGCTCATCAACAAAGAACTGGAAAATACAAAAAAGAACCAATCAGAAATGAAGAATACAATACTCGAAATGAAAAATTCACTACAGGGACTCAATAGCAGAGTAGAGGATGCAGAAGAAAGGATCAACAAGCAAGACAAAAGACTAGAGGAAATCACCCAAGGAGAACAGAAAAAATAAAAAAGAATTAGAATGAGAACAGTCTAAGGGAACTCTGGGATAATATCAAACGCACTAACATTCATATTAAAGGTGTTCCAGAAGGAGAAGAGAGAGATAAAGGGGTGGAAAATTTAGTTGAAGAAATAATAGATGAAAACTTTCCTAATCTAAGGAAGGAAACAGACATCCAAGTACAGGAAGCACAGAGAGCTCCAAACAGGATAAGTCCAAAGAGGCCCACACCAAGACACATTATAGTTAAAATGTCCAAAATTAAAAATGAAGAGAGAATCCTAAAAGCAGCAAGAGAAAGGCCACAAGTGACATTCAAAGGAAAGCCCATAAGGCTATCAGCAGACTTCTAAGCCAAAACTGTACAGGTAAGAAGAGAATGGCATGATGTATTTAAAGTGCTAAAAGGAAAAAACCTACAGCCAAGAATACTCTATCATCAAGGTTGTCATTCAGAATGGAAGGAGAGATAAAGGGCCTCCCAGACAAGCAAAAATTAAAGGAGTTTATCCCCAAGAAACCAGTTCTACAAGAAATGCTGAAGGGACTTATTTAAGTGGGAAAGCGATGACTACAAATAGGGATAAAAAAAATTATCAAAAACAAAATACCCTCCCCCCAAAAAAAACAGACAATAAAATCACTTGTAAAGGTAAAAATATAGTAAAGGTAGCAGATCAACCACCTGTGAAGATAAGATGAAGGTTAAGAGACAAAAGTACTAAAATTACCTATTTCAATGATAAGAGGGTAATGGATAGACACACACAAAACAAGAGATTGGATATGATTTCACAAACATAAAATGTGGGAGGAGGGGAGTGAAAAGGTAGAGCTTTTAGAAAGAGGTTAAACTAAAGAGTCTATCAACTCAACATAGACTGTTGTATACATAGAATATTATATACATTCCTCATGGTCATCACAAATCAGAAACCTATAATAAGTAAGCAAATAAGTAAGAGAAAAGAAATCAAACATATTACTACAGAAAGCCATCAAACCACAAGGGAATAGAGCAACAAAAAAAGAAACAGAGAAGAACTACTAAAACACTCAGAAAAAAAGGTAACAAAATGGCAATAAATACGTATTTATCAATAGCTACTTTAAGTGTCAATGGACTAAATGCTCCAATCAAAAGGCATAAGGTGGGGAATTGCATAAAAAAACACGACCCATCTATATGCTGCATACAAGAGACACACTTCAGACTTAAAGACACTCACAAACTGAAAGTGAAAGAATGGAAAAAGATATTCCATGCAAATGGCAAAGAAAAGAAAGCAAGGGTAGCAATACTTATGTAGGACAAAATAGACTTTAAAACAACAACTGGAACAAGAGACAAAGAAGGGCACTACATAATGATAAAGGAAACAATCCAACAGGAAGATGTAACACTTGTAAATATCTACGAACCCAACATAGGAACACCTAAATATATAAAGCAATTATTAACAAACATAAAAGGAGAAATAGTAACACAATAATAGTAGGGGACTTTAACACTCCACTTACACCAATGGATAGATCATCCAAACAGAAGATCAATAAGGAAACACTGGCCTTAAATGACACATTTGACCAGATTGACTTAGTGGATATGTATAGAACATTCCATTCAAAAACCACAGAATACACATTCTTTTCAAATGCACATGGAACTTTCTCCAGGATTGATCACATATTAGGCCACAAAACAAGTCTGAGTAAATTTAAGAAGACTGAAATAATACCACGCATCTTTTCTGACCACAAAGATATGAAACTAGAAATCAACTACAGGAAGAAAACCAGAAAAGCCACAAAAATGTGGAGAGTAAACAACATGCTACTGAACAACAATTGGGTCAATGAAGAAATCAAAAAATTCCTGGAGGCAAATGAAAATGAAAATATGACAGGCCAAAATCTATGGGATACAGCAAAAATTGCTCTAAGAGGGAAGTTTATAGCATTTCAGGCCTACCTCAACAAAGAAAAAAAATCTCAAATAAACAGTCTAACAGAGAATCTAAAGGTACTAGAAAAAGAAGAAGAAACAAATCTCAAAATCATCAGAAGGAAGGAAATAAAAATCAGAGCAAAAATAAATGAAATAGAGACTAAAAAAGAATAAAAAAAATTAATGAAACCAAGAGCTGGCTCTTTGAAATGATAAACAAAATTGACAAACCCTTAGCTAGACTCACCAAGAAAAAAGAGAGAAGGCTCAAATAAAGAAAATCAGAAATGAAAGAGGAGAAATTACAATGGACACCTCAGAAATACGAAAGATAATAAGAGACTACTATGAAAAGCTAAATACCAAGAAATTGGATAATTTAGAAGAAATGGATAAATTCTTAAAAACATATAACCTTCCAAAACTGGACCAAGAAGAAGTAAAGAATTTGAATAGACCAATCACCAGTAAGGAGGTCAAAACAGTAATCAAAAACCTCCCAAAAAATAAAAGCCCAGGACCAGACGGCTTCCCTGGTGAATTCTACCAAACGTTCAAAGAAGACAATACTTATCTTTCTCAAAATCTTCCAAAAAATTGAAGAGGAGGGGAGGCTATCTAACACATTCTATGAAGCCAACATTATCTTGATATCAAAACCAGACAAGGACAACAGAAAAAAAAGAAAATTACAGGCCAATGTCACTGATGAACATCGAGGCAAAAATCCTCAAAAAAATACAAGCAAATCGAATATAACTATACATTAAAAATATCATACACCATGATCAAGTGGGTTTCATTCCAGGGATGCAGGGATGGTTCATCATCTGCAAATCTATCAACATGATACAGCACTTTAACAAAATTAAGAATAAAAATCACACGATCTTCTCAATAGATGCAGAGAAAGCATTTGATAAGATACATCATCTATTTATGATAACTCTAAATAAAATGGGTATAGAAGGAAAATACCTCAACATAATAAAGGCCATATATGACAAACCAACAGCAAATATCATTCTCAATGGAGAAAAACTGAAATCTATCCCTCTAAGAACAGGAAAAAGACAAGGATGACCACTTTCACCAGTCTTATTTAGTGTAGTATTGGAAGTCCTAGCCAGAGCAATAAGGCAAGAAAAAGAAATAAAAGGGAGGTATATTGGAAAACAAGAAGTGAAACTGTCACTCTTTACACACGACATGATTTTACACATAGAAAACCCCAGAGAATCCACTAAAAAACTTTTATAAATAATAAATGAATACAGTCAAGTTGTAGTTTACAAAATCAGCATAAAAAGTTGGTTGTGTTTCTACACACTAACAACAAAGTAGCAGAAAGGGAAATTAAGAATATAATCCCATTTACAATTGCAACAAAAAGAATAAAATACCTAGGAATAAGCTTAACCAAAGAGGTGAAAGATTTGTGCACTGAAAGCTATAAAACATTGTTGAAAGAAATCAAAGAAGACACAAAGAAATGGAAAGATATTCCATGCTCTTGGATTGGAAGAATTAACATAGCTAAAAGGTCCATACTTCCAAAAGCAATCTATAGATTCAATGCAATCCCTATCAAAGTTCCAACAACATTTTTCACAGAAATAGAACAAAAAGATCCTAAAATTTATATGGAAAAACAAAAGACCCCGAATAGCCAAAGGATTCCTGAGAAAAAAGAACAAAGCTGGAGGTATCACACTCCCTGTTTTCAAAATATACTACAAAGCCATAATAACCAAAACAGCATGGTATTGGCACAAAAATAGACACAAAGATCAACGGAACAGAATCAAGAGCCCAGAAATAAACCCACACATTTATGGACAGCTAACATTCGACAAGGGAGCCAAAAGCATCCTTTCTCCAAAGGAGATTCTCTTCAATAAATGGTGTTGGGAAAACTGGACAGCCACATGTAAAAGAATGAAAGCAGACCATTACCTTACACCATGCGCAAAAATCAACTCAAAATGGATTAAAGACTTGAATGTAAGACCTGAAACCATGAAACTTCTAGAAGAAAACATAGGCAACATGCTCTTTGACATCAGTCTTAGCAGCAGATTTTCAAGTACCATGTCTGACCAGGCAAGGGAAACAAAAGAAAAAATGAACAAATGGGACTACATCAAGCTAAAAAGCTTCTGCATAGCAAAGGAACCCATCAACAAAATGAAAAGGCAATCTAACAATTGGGAGAAGATATTTGCAAACCATATATCAGATAAGAGGTTAATATCCAAAATATACAAAGACCTCATACAGCTCAACAACAGAGAAACCAACAACCCAATTTAAAAATGGGCAAAAGATCTGAACAGAGATTTCTCCAAAGAAGATATACGGATGGCCAACAGGCATATGAAAAGATGCTCAACCTCATTAGCTATCAGGAAAATGAAAATCAAAACTACAATGAGATATCACCTCACTCTGGTCAGAACGGCTATAATTAACAAGACAGGAAACAACAAGTGTTGGAGAGGACGTGGAGAGAACAAAACCCTTGTACACTGCTTGTGGGAGTGTAAACTGGTGCAGCCACTATGGAAAGCAGTATGGAGTATCCTCAGAAAATTAAGAATAGATCTACCCTATGATCCAGCTATCCCACTGCTGGGTATTTATCCAAAGAACTTGAAAACGCAAAGGCATAAAGATACCTGCACCCCTATGTTCACTGCAGCATTGTACACAATAGGCAAGACTTGGAAGCAACCTAGGTGCCCATCAGGGGACGAATGGATAAAGAAGATGTGGTATTTATACACGGTGGAATACTACTCAGCCAGAAGAAATGAAGAAACCGGGGGCCAGCCTGGTAGCACAGTGGTGAAGTGCACACGTTCTGCTTTGGTGGCCCAGGGTTTGCCGGTTGGGATCCCGGGTACGGACATGGCACCACGCATCAAGCCATGCTGTGGCAGGCGTCCCACATATAAAGTAGAGGAAGATGGACATGGATGTTAGCTCAGGGCCAGTCTTCCTCAGCAAAAACATGAGCATTGGCAGATGTTAGCTCAGGGCTGAGCTTCCTCAAAAAAAAAAAAACAGAAAAAGAAAAAAGAAATGATGAAATCTGGCCATTTGTGACAACATGGATGGTCCTTGAGGGTATTATACGAAGTGAAATAAGTCAGAGGGAGAAAGTCAAATGCTGTATGATCTCACTCATAAGTAGAAGATAAAAACAATGACAAACAAACACATAGCATTGGAGATTGGATTGGTGGTTACCATAGGGGAAGGGGAGAAGGGGACAGGCAAAAGGGGTTATTAGGCTCACATGTGAGGTGATGGACTATAATTACTTTTTGGGTGGTGAACATGATGTAATGTATACACAGAATTCGAAATGTATTACTATGTACATTTGAAAGTTACATAATGTTATAATCCAATGTTACTGCAATTACAAAAACAAAGAAATCATGAAACCTTCTACACTCTACTGAACTACCCAAGATATAGGAAATAACTCTCCACTTAAATGTGATCTTAATATTCTAATCAGCTGACAGGCTCTGGAGGCAGCTGCCTGTGTCTGAATCCCACCTCTGCCCTTCACCAGCCAGTGACCTTCGCTCATCTCTGCATCTCATCTCTGTATTCTCATCTCTCACTGAAAGTGTTTGGAGCTATCATGATAGTAACACAAGGATTAAACAGGCTAATGTGTGCAAAGTTCTTACAACTATGCCCTGCACAAAGGAATTAATCAGTAAGTGTGAGCTATTGTCATTCATCCAGTAAACATATACTAAGCACCTCCTATTGGGTAGACAATAATGCTGGGAAAAGTAGAAGGCAGGAGTAAAAGAGGAAGACAAAATTTGAGGCGGATTGACTCCGCAAAGGAAGCCATAGGCATGAATCTACAGGGGCTGAGTAGGGCTGTTAAGGATCAGACACTGTGGCCATCACTCATTCATAGTGTTGCCAGGAGTCAGAGCTGACTTGACAGCATTTAACACACACACACATTGGGTCGATGTCAGGAATACATTAATAACAGAACAAATATTATTGCTGCCTTCGTAAGTTTTCAGTGCAAAAGAACTTGGCAAATAAATAATCAAACAAAATATATTCTGGAATAAATTACTATATTTTGTTTTGTTTTTGTTTTGATTGGGGAGCTTTTCATTTCTCTAGAAGTTATATGACTCCCTTCCCTTTGCACCTCCTGAGGGAGTGTCTGAACTGGCAACCAGAGGGAGCCCTCCAAAAGACACTATGCTCCCCAGTCTGGAGTTCTGAGCTGGAAATGACAATGAAAAGCACAAAAAGCATCCAAGATCTGTTTGGAAGCTAAATTAATGCTATTTCATCTTAGTGCCAATCTCCTTTTTCCATTCCATTTGCTTTTTCTCTATTGTTGTGAACAAGTGCATGGAAAACAGGAGAGAAAGATGGAAGGAAGATGTTTCTGAGTCAGAGAGAGAAGAGAAAAAAAGAGAGAAAGAAACAGGCTGTCCAGAGTTGAGCCAGAATATTTATGGGATGATTTTTTAAATTCTAAAACTAAATTTTAATTATTTTAACATATATACCTCATTCTTCCTTTAAAGGAAATCAAGTCAAACTACAGTGTCTCAACAGATAGCTGATGAAATAAAAATGTTACTGCTTTTAAGGTAATAAATCCTTCAGCAGAAACATACAGCATCAATGTAAATGGATATGAGAAAACCAGCAGTTGGGTTTTGATTGTCTTGGATCTCCAATGTTCTTTCTTCACAGATTGTGCTACAGAAAGAAAAGGAAAATTCTCTTACACTAGTCATTTATTATTTATTTAATGGTTTAATTATTTGTGGAAATTCCTGACAGCTTCTTATTCAGCTGTTCTATTGACAGTCAAATTGTATATTAAGGAAAGGGAGAACAAAGGAGCAACTTGAGAGAAGAAAACTGAGTCAGCAGCTGAGTGGTTGTGAGCTACATAGCTGCAAATTTAGAAATAATTTGATTTAAGGATGATAACAAAGAAAAAAGAACAAATGATGCTAGTGACATAATTTGACCTCTTTCCTAGGAGATGTTTTGAGAGTGTTTTCTACTGGTGGAAAGAAACTGAAACTCACTAGATTTGGGAGTTTTCCTTCACTCCACTCTGACTGTCATATCATGGCTGTCTCTGACTATAGGAGACCCTTGTACATCCCTGGAGAGAGACAGCACTTGGTTCTGGGGCAACGATGTGATGCTGTGATAATAATGATTCAGGAAAGTTAATCTGGTAGCATAAAGATTTATTGGAGTCCATTCATTCATTCACATATTCATTTATTCATTCACAAATATATGGCGTGCCAAGAATTCTATTAAATGTAAGGTTGGGAGACTAAGTAATTTCGTTTGAAATAATGAACATTTGAACAAGATCAGGGGTTCTAATGCCTTCCTAATTCCTAAAAATTTGTTTGTTTAGATCAGAAAAAGTTTCTGTTTATTTGCCTCGATGCTGGTTTTAGTTTTGGTTTATTGGGGTTGTTTTAATCTTTGTTGTTGTTTCTCTGTTTTTATTTGTTTGTTCATTTGCTTTTAGGTATGATCAACAATGTTCCCCTACCCGTACACAAATATGCACCCTTTCATCTTAAAGATCAACAGGATTCATTGGCGGTGGAAGATGAGAGATATTTTGATAAAACCTTCATCCAAGGTTTTATTATCTTATTGTTATTTCTAACACCCAAATGCTATCTATGAGTCCTAAAGACCTATTCAGTTCCTGACTGTTCTAGTTACTTTAAAATCAGTATCGTTATTCCTTATAACAAAATAGAAAGGGAATTATTGTTATTCTCATTTTGCAAATGAAAAAATACAGGCTTAGTGAGGTTAAAAATCACTCCATAACTAGTTAACAATGGAACAGTGTTTTAACGTGTCTGGTTCAAAAGCCCATGTTCTTTAGTTTTACTTATTTTGCTCTTCCATTTCTAAGAATTGACCTTAAAGAGTAGCACAATGACAATTACAATTCCTCTAAATTTATACCAAAATGGGAACCTGCTCTTGGTTTTGCCTTCTTTTATAGCAGCTCCCCAAAGGATTTATTCCAGCAGCTTCTGACAATACAACAAGCACACAAGACAGGCATTATCTGCTCCCTGCGCACACACACCAGGACCTTGAGTTTCCTCATTGCTTTGCACATCACACTCTTTTCTTTGAAGGGAATCCCATTTTCCCACCTGCATCAATCATTCATCTGTCATCCCATTCAACCAGTGAGGGTTTTAGCAAGATGATTTTTTTTAATCTTTCTTGGCTATCGTTGTCTCTCAAGGTCTTTGCTCTGACTACAGTTTTAAAGCTCAGCTCATTTTCTTGCCCTCGGTTCACCTCCTTGGGAGTAGCAATTAACACAATCACCTGTTTTGTTGGGTTTTGCTTTTTACATTTTAAAGGGCAGCAGCAACCTGCTTAAGCTGGTTTGAGATTCCTTTGATCTTACAGGAGCCACACAACAATATCCATCTGCACAATCTGAGCAGAGTAATTCAGGAAGGGTTTAAGGAGGAAGCCTTGAGGTACTATTGCTTGGGGTTTGAAGAGGGACTCATAGAGCAAGAGCATGACCCTTTCTCAAATATCTCTCAGAGCAGCAGATGCACTCTGCCAAAATTTCACCTCCCTCTTGTGATGCAGGGGATGAAAGCCCCTCTGAAGAGGAATAAAGACCTGTGCTATCACAAAGCATAGCATTTTCCCACTGCATTTGAGTTGAGTACATTGCTCTTTCAGTTTTGCTAAAATTACACAAAAATATAATTACCTTGACATTATTCACCTGGGAACTTAAGAAATGAATGCTAATACAGCTGCATTAGGGGAGAGAAGCTTCCAAATTGTGGAGACGCTTGTCCCCTGAATCCAGAATTCTGCCTGGTTTCATAAGTTATAATCAACCCAGGCAGCATAGGAAAGCAGGGTGCATTTTTGCAATGCTCTAGAACCCCATCGTTGCTCCATATGGGAGCACGTGTATCTTTATTTTATAGTGTAGGGTTTTGTGTACTCAATATTCTCCTTTCTACTTTATTCCTATTTAATCTTCCTAGAGGCCTTGTGAATACCCATGTATTCTCTGCAAATAAAATTTAGTTTAGGGCTAGCTTTATTTTAAAATAGAAGTTGAATGAAGTAATGTGAGTTTGGAGCCTAAATGAGAACTTAAATTTTGATTAATATCCCATGCCTTGTTTTAAGGCCCCATGCCTCAAGCATTTTCAAAATGCTTCAGGCATATGAGGTCAGGCATACAAGAGATAATTTTTTTTGTTTTTTTAGTGAAGTAAAAATAGAGTAGGTGTAATTCTAGTATGTTTGGAAAGTTATATCTTGGAGGAAAAATCAAAACCTTTATGTCACTTGCTCTTTAATAAACAAAACCAAAAAACTTATACTTGAGATTGGAAAGAGGGACAGTGAGAATAGAGAATGAGGAAAAAGGAAGATAAAATGGGAATAGTGATAATTTTACAAGTTTATAACAAATATTAGAGATGAGGTATATAAAGCAAATAACATAGAACTAGACACACAAGTTCTGGTTAGAAAGAGAAAGAAGAGAGAAGAGGTATTGCCATCACCTTCATCTTCATCATAGTCATATATCCAAACGACAAGGCGCTTTAAGATTTGGTATATCACTTCATCTGAGGCTAATAACAACTCTGGGTATATAGCTAGGACACATGGTGATAGTATTAATATTACAGGTAATGAGGGTTGAGGTCAACAAAACCTTTGTTGAGCACAAGCTATGTGCCAGTCTCTGTTATTAGGTGCTAAAGATGCAGTGCTGAGAGGAAAAACTCCCAGTTCATGGTTGAGAAGGCAGTTTGAATATATAAATGCCCCAAATCTCATCAAAATTACAGCAAAAAATTTTTCCTAAAATAAAAAATGCAGAGACCTAGAGAGAAGATATGAGCAATAAAATGTTGGAAGCTAGAAAGAGTGTAGACTGGTTGTAAGTGAACTAGCCAAATCCTGAACTGACAGTGGTGAGACTAAGAACAAACCAACATATATACGATCCTCCAAGCTACCACTGATATTCCAAATGAGGCATGAGCACATATTCATAGCCTTCACTGACAAGAATAGAAGACATTTCTTCTGTGTAACAAAAAGGTGTCCTAGCTCTGGAGCATAGCTTGGAAGTTTCTATACTCTGGCTGCCAAAACACTCTGAGCTCTCTCTGTGCTTTGGCGAGTTGAATCAGCCCCATTGGAAACAACTCCCTGCTCTGTCCTGGAAAGGGGGAGGGAAGGGAGCTAGAAAGACCAAAAATCTTCTCTCCTGGAGAAGACTGGTGAAAGCTTTAGTGAAATAGTTAGATTCTTCTTTCCTCCCAATCTCTCATACTACCACCACCCCCACCAAGAGCCTGGAAGTTTATTCTCTTTTGGAAAGACTACAGGTCTTTGGAACAGATGGATGCCATACTTAAAAGAGAGAAATTAAGTGACCACATATGTGCTGAATACTAAATGAAGATGACCCCAGCTCTCTTCCTCTACTTGGCTGCTAGAGCCTTTGCAACTAAACTTTTACTCTCTAGGCAAGAGAGAGAAGGTGACTTCTCTGAAGGTTGTAACCAATTCCCCTCCCACCCACAAAAAGACCTAAAGACATTGACACCATGAGTTCCTCAAGGAAAGTCTCACCCAGGTTATCTGGCACTAAGCTCAAAGTCAGATAGCCCTACTCATGCCCCCAGAGCTTCCGAACAGCTTGTTAATGCTTGTGAGCAGACAATCAAAAATAACTGGATACCTGAGAGAAACTTCTAATGTGGAGGCTAGAGACTAAAACAAACAAACATCAAAAAAATGAACAAACAAAAAAAGCAATTTGGAGAAAATAGAAACTATGAGGGGAAAAAGCCCCAAGATCAATAACAATAACAACAAGTATCATTAACATCCTTTGAGAGATAAGAGAATATATTTCATCCATGAAACAAGAAGTAGATTCTATAAGAAAGAACTAACTAAGAATAAAAAAGAACTTCTGGAATTTGGCAATATCATACCACAAAAAGATTGAAAAACTCAACAGAATGCTGAAAGAAAATGTTGGAGTAATCATCACAAAGGTAGATTAAAAACCAAAGAGATGGAAAATAGGAGACAAAAGATATGAATATTACGTCAAGAGGTCCAACATTCAAACAACAGGTATTGAGAGGAAATATCATCAAAGAAAAAATGCGAGAAAGTTCCCCATAACTGCAAACCATAAATTTCCAGATTGAAAAAGCCCACAGAGTGCCCAACAAAATAGATGAAAATAGAAGTATCCCAAGGCAATGATTGCGAAATTTCAGAATGCTGGGAACAAAGTTTCTATGAGCTTATGAAAAAGAAATCAGGGGCACAGGTAAAGGAACAGGAATCTGAACGGCATACTGGAAACCAGAAAGCAGTAGAGAAATGCCTTCAGGAGTCTGAGGTAAAATTGTTGCTACCCTAGAGTTCTATACCCAGCCAAATGTTCAGTCAAATGTCAGGTAAAATGAAGACATTTTTAGACATGCAACATGCAAAAAAACAACCACATGTACTTCCCTTACAAAGAGAATGGAAAATATCTGTCACCAAAATATGAGAATAAACCAAGAAATAAGAAAACACAAAGAGAGAGAAAATCCAAAACTGGACAGAAAGAAAGGGTATCTGTAGTGAAGGGAGAAGTCACAGAAGCCATTCATTCTGACTGGAGCAGGGCAATTCAGGAGAAAGGATTTGGGGAGCTGGAACCACACTCTTTATCATTTTACTGTCTTTTTAATGTGACTACACTACTGAATGATGTGTTCTTTCAAAAAGGAGTAAAACTAAGAAAGAGGAAGGCATAAAATCCAGGAAACTGGTAAACAAACTCAGAAGAAAGGAAAGGAAATTTCAGGTATGAAAGAAAAGGGAAAAGTCAAGATATTATCTGGGAAGCCCAGATGAAAGAATCTCTCAAAGGAGTTCTCTAAGATAAAATGTAACTATAAATGTCCTAATGTTAAGGAAAATGATGCTGAGAGCTAATAAAAAGTATGGGAAGAATAAGTGCAAATGGAAAAATTATTAACCTTAGTAACACTAAAAAATAAAAAAAGAATCATATGACAATGCTCATTTGTGAATAATATTTGCATAAGCATAATAGTGAATAATAAACTGAATAATGATTTAATCAAAATAAATAACTATTGGGAGGATGGGAGAGGCAGAGTGGTTAGTCTGAGAAAATTAAGTCTAGGAAGTGACTAGAAAATATGTAAAACAAAGACAGTAATAGACACACATTATTTAGAAATACAAGGGTGTGAAATGCCCAAAGAAACAGCTAAAAAAGACAAAACTTGTTGCCAGTTGGAAGGGTACTAGGTGACAATGAGGCACAGTTAGTGGGGAACCACTGTATTTTACTATTGACCTTTTAAACCATTTGTATATATCACATTGATGAAAACATTTTTAATCATTAAAATGTGTAGCTCAATTACTATTTTATCTCAAGCACCCAGCACCATGCCTAGCATGTAGTAAGCCTTTACGAAGTATTTATTGAAAGGGAAAAAGAGTACAAGTCATGGTCCTATTTCAGAGGAGCTTTCAGCAGAATAAATGGAGCATATGGAGAAAAATTCACAGATTAGGGCGCAGTTAGTTATGTCCATCTCCTCTCAGAACAATCAGAGCTGCTGAAGAGAGCTGAACCACTTCTTCACCCTCCCTGAGTTTCAGATGTTTTTTATAGCAGCATAAAGTTGTAAGAAGAAGGCACAGTCATGCTGGTGGTGGCAGCAGCGATACATATATCATCATAAAATTAAACAGCGTTATGTATCCTGCTCGTCCTCAGAATATTAAAAAACAATATCTGGAGAAATACTCTAGATTTCTCTAGGGCAGTAGAGTATTTGGGAGAATACAGCATTGAAGCAAGAAAGACATGCGTTACCTTGGGAAAGTCATTTAACCTCTTCTGCTTGTTCTTTAAACTTTAAAATGATAATAATGGCACCTACCTTGCAAAAGTCCTAAAAGAATAAGAGAAAATTATGAAAACATCTTGGTGTAGAGTAAGCTTTGAATGTAAGGAACTGTTATTTACTATAGTTAGCTTGGAATAAAAGTTCCCTGAGATTGAGAATCTTGTCTAAATATGACAAGAATGAATGACAATCCAATGAATACTTTATGAATTAATGGATGAACTATCATTTCAAAAAGCACAGCATTTATTTGGGGATTGGCCTCTTCAGTGGTTATAGCTCAGCTCTGATACCATTTAATACAGCATCTTGGGTAAACACCATTCCTAGGGAATCAATTTCCTTCAAGAATAACACTATTTATCAGCAGAGAAACACCTTGTCTGGTCATAGAATGCCTCACCTCAAACATTCCACCAAATTTGAGGAACTAAGACTTTCAGCACGACAGGTGCTGAGGCTAGAATGAAAAGATCACAAAACTCCCATCTCAAACACGTCCCAATATATCCTGGAGTTTTGCAGTTGTTTAGTTGTGTTTCATTTAGTCCTCAAAGATGTCTCCATGATCTTTAATGGCTATCCTTTCTCGTTAGAAATATTTTTCTTATCACCATCATTAAAATATACATCGACTTCTACCAACTATGATTGTGCAATCTGAGCCTTGTGTCACTTTAAAAGGCATTGTTTCCTGTATCTCCCCTTTAGGTTGCAGGTGTCTATACAAGGAGAATGTCCTTTATGACAAGGAAACCATTCAAGATGTTTAGGCATCTTTAAATGAGTGAAAAGCGTTTTTCTCTGGAACAGTTGCTTTATTACCCTACCCACAAAAGCAGATTATAATGAGGAAAAGACAAAAGCAGCTTAGCTACTTTTCTAACTCTTTTTCCCCTCTCTGTATTCCTTCCTTTTAAACATATCCTTTCTGCTGTCCATGACCATCTGGAGAGCATAAACAACCATTTTAGAACCCAGATGTCCAGCCTCTGAGCATTCCCTAATTGAGTTATGCCGCAGTCAGCTGCACAGAACCACACCCAGAGCCCTGGCATGCTCCCCGCACTGCTGTGGAAACTCACAAAGATCCCTAGCTTTCCAACTGGGAGGTGTGCTGCTTCAGGAAATATCTGTTCTGCACTCCCTCCAATTTCCCGTTTGCTGGCATTTCTCATTGATCTTGGACAACACATGGACAGCATCTGTCTGTGAATAACTATTTGTCATTGTGTAAAACATCCATGAAATGTTCTGCTTATAGAGATTTCTGCAAAACAAAACACAGGCTATGCCTTTTTGGTGGAATTGTTTCTCTGAGCCAAGTTATGAAGCAACTGCAAAGATATTAGAATGAAGGAAATAGGCATCCTGATTGTACCAAAAGTAGAACCGTCTGTTCTAAGTAAACCCAAATGCTGCAATAATTATTTCCATTATTATAGTGTTCTTTTGTTGCTGTTCTTGTTTGTCACAAAGAGAATCCTTAAGCACCATGTCATTAAATTCTCACTCCAATTCTCAGATTTGGGCATTATTATCTCATTTTAGTGTTTAAGAAACTGAGGTCCAGAGAGGTGAAGTGAATGGTTCTATAATTAAGATATTCTAAATCCAAATTCACAGTTCACTATTCTTAAATGAAAGCCACACAACATTCTTTCAATCATTTGGGTTTTTTATTTATTTATTCATTCACTCAACAAACATGTTCTATAGCATGATGTTAATAGAATCACCCTTTCCTGTGAGGCTTTCTGATGGTTGTGATGGAAATCGATGAATTCTCAGAGTATTTTATGTGTGATGAATTTTGAGGATAAAGTTAAAGAGAAATAATAGTAATTACATCATTTAGTGATAATTTAGAAGTAGAATTTTCTTACCTAAATTCAAGGAAATGTCTTATGAGGGCAGACACATGTCCCAGCATCATTCACAAATATTCTTTCTTTCAGTTCATTCAGTAAGCATTATTAAGTGTTTAACAGGTGTTTCTTGCTGGTGCTGGATGCCCATATGAGAAGAAGAATGATCTGGCCCTGTCTGTGAGGATTTGTTGGAGTCTTGGTGTGATGCTGTGATTTATAATAAAAAAGATATATACATATTTGGTCTCTGGTCACTGTTCCTGGCACGTAGCTCCTAAAGCCCTAGTATTTCCTGTATAAGAGCCATAGAAGTATCTTTTGATATAATATTTGTTTTTTGTCATCAGTTCCTAAAATATCTTCAGAGCCATAAAGATGAAAGAAATGTCTTCTTATTCATAAGCAGCCTCTTTCAAACACACCTGACTTTATGTTAATGAGATGGCTTTTGGAAAGCACCTAACGATGGGGGCTGGTTGCCAGGGGAACCAATCATGATTAGAGGGTTGGAACTTTCAATCATATCCCCTCACCTCATAGGAGAGGAGAGGTGCTGGAGGATGAATCAGTAGCCAATGGCCAAGGATTTAACCAACCGTGCCTATGTAATGGAGCCTCCATAAAAATCCAAGGAGCGGATTTGAAGAGCTCCACAGTGGACACATGGAGATCCTAGAAGAGAGGCATGCTTAGAGAGAGCATGGAAGCTCCACACCCCTTCCCACGTACCTCGCCCTATGCATCTCTTCCATTTGGCCGTGTCTGAGTTATATCCTTTTATAATAAACAAGTAATCTAATAAGTAAATGTTTCTCTGAGTTCTGTGAGCCTCTATAGCAAATTAATCAAAGCTTAGGAGGGGGTTGTAGGAACATCCAATTTATAGGCAGTAGGTCAAAAGCACAGGTGACAACCAGGACTTGCTATTGGCATCTGAAGGGGGAGGCAGAAGGGGTCCAGTGTTGTGGGACTGAGGCCTTAACCTGTGGGATCTGACTCCTATCTCCTGATAGACAGTGTCAAATTTGAGTTAAATTGTAGGACACCTAGTCAATGTCTGCTGAGAATTGCTTGGTGGTGTTTGAAAACACACATCAGACTAGTATAAAAGACAGACATGCAAGAAAACTAGGACACACACAGTGCAAACCCTAGCAGAAACAGCCACATGCCTAAGCAATTGAGAAGCCTCCACAGGGGAGGTAATACCTGAATGGCCTCTTAATAGGCGACTGAGAGTTTCGCACACTAAGAAGGTCCTTCTATCCTGGAAGGACCTTCAAGGATAGAAAAGAGCACGTACAAAGGTGCAGAGACATAAAGGAGTCTGGTATTTGAGGCAGGGTAAGTCTGGATGGAGCAAAGTTGTTGGGGGTGACAAATAGAAATGGCAAGCAATAGGATATATTGGAGTACACGAGGAAGACATTTGGTGTAAACCTAATTCAGCCTGACTTTGTTTTTCCAAAAGAGCCTGACATGGCCATTGAGCATGCATTGTATATCTGCTTTAAACGTTTCCTAAGGCAAGAACAAATGCCCTTAAGATAAAGGCACAACTTCCCCTCCCATTGGCATTTCCTTAAGGATAAGCATCTTTCCTTAGGCTAGGAACTGATTGTTCCACTCACCTTTGACCACTCAGCTCACCTGTGGCCACCCACCTTGAGACAACAGACCTGCCACCCTGCTGTGTCCACCGAGACAGCAGACCTACCTGCTATGTCCATCAATTGCTGTACCACAGAGCCGTCTCGCGACTATTGTAAAAGGGACATTTCAATCATATGTGAAACATCCTCTCTGGGAGTATATAACCACTCTGTACACCCTGCTTCTTTGGTGCCCTTTCCTCCTTAGGAAAGGAAGGCCCTGGTTCATAGTCCTCACATTTTAGCTCAGAATAAACTCACCCAAATTTTCATTTATAGATTGGTTATGGATTATTTTCATCAACAGGGAGATTCAGGGAGATGAGGCAGAACCAATCACCTGGAGACTATGTTCTATGCTATGAAGTTTGGATAGCAAAACAAAGAGCCACAAGAAGGTCAAAATAGAAGGTTGACATGATCAGATGCATTGTTTCAGACCTATAACCTGGTGTCAGAATAAAGGCAAAGAAAAGATAGAAATGAGGAGACAAGAGGAAATATGGGTGAGGAGCTTGAGAAATCACTCTGGAGATACGGCTTTAGGAGTCATCATTAAATAAAGAAAGAAAGAAGGTGCATTGATCACCATTATTCATGGTTATAAGGGTCCATAAAGTCACCACGGGCACTAAATTAGTGAATAGTGAGATGTTGCTCCTAGGGGAAATACATGGTTAGGTTCCTTCAAGCTTCTTATCATAAGATTTTTCTCAACCACTCAAAACATAACCTTGTTTTATGTGTGTTTCTGTTAAAAACACTTTATTTAATATATATTGGTGATTTATTAGCATTGAATGGCCAACAGTACTATAACTCACGCCTGACTGAATTTTATCTAACACGTATTTTCTCTATAGGGCACATCACAGCCTTCTTGTAGTTAGGAACACTAGACTGCACTTCAGCACTATGCTTCGGGCCATTATAAACAGTGAAATTGTCAACAAAAAACCCCCACAAAAATGCAAAGAAAAACCCTGATGGCACTACATAGGCTGCAAAAAGAACACTTGCATGCAGAATGAGAGATGAAGCGAGAAAGCAGAGGATCGCCTTGAACATGGGCGTGGGATGATGCAGATTTTTTGCCACTCTGTGCATGTCTGAAATTAACCCTGAGAGCACCACAAGTATTCATTTCAGGGTTACAAGTAAATTTTAACAAGTAGGTGAATTTACAAATATGAAATCAGTGAATAATCAACTGTATTTTAAATCATTCAAGAAGATAAGACAGCTGGAGATGTAAGCAGAGTGAGAACTCCTGAGGACAGGAAGGAAGAGGAGTTTGTGAATGCACAGGAGGAGATGGAGAGATGAAGAGACTAGAGTCTAAGAGGCCAAGGAAGGGGAAAGATTTTAGAAGTAGGATGTTCTCAATAGTATACAGGGCTGCAAACTGTATGATGAAGCGAGAAAATAGGGTTTGAATGTGTCTGTTCCACCATGGGGACCTTAGTGGGAGGTGGTTTCGGCTGTGTGGACAGTGGCACCTGAGGTCACTGGATCCCTGCTCGATGATTGTTATAGAAAGAGTATAAGACATTGTGCATACTCTCCGGAGTTTTCTGACTCTGGAGAAACTAGGCAGGCATAAAGAGTCATTCACTTATTCAACAAATATTTACTGAGCATTGCTATGTGACAGACATTAAGAACTGGGGACAGAGTAATGCACAGGCTGGCAAAATTTTTGCCCACATGGAGTTCCCATTGTAGTACAGAAGATTCAATAGATATTCAATACATAAACAAATAGCTAATCATATAACGTTAAATGCTGAAAGTGATATGAAGGAAAATAAAACAATTTAAGGGGAGAGATATTGATGGAAGTTGTTATTTTAGCTAAGATGGTGATGGAGGAATATTAGGCAGAAATTTAAAGGAAGTCTGGGAGCAAAGCATATGCATATCTCAACGAGAGGCTGCTTTAAGTAAAAAAGTCCTCCCTCTTGCAGGAACTTGTTGAATGTGTTCCAGAAACAGCCAGGACACCAGAATGGCTAGAAACATTGAGCAAGGAGGAAGGTAGTAGGATAGATTATCAAGCGACTGTAACTACAGTGTCTTAGCCAACGGGGGCTGTTATAACACATACCACAGACTCAGTGTCTTAAACAACAAACATTTATTTCTCACAGTTCTAGAGGCTGAGAAGTCCGTGATCAGGTGCAGGCTGTTTGGTAGGGCTCACTTCCTAGCTTGCAATGGCCACCATCTGTCTACATCCTCACGTGGTCTTTCCTTGGTGCTTGCTCATCAAGAGATACTTCTCTCTCTCTCTCTTTCTTTCTCTCTTGGTCTCTCTCAGTGCACTAATCCCATCATAAGGATCCCACCTTCATGACTTAATCTAAACCTAATTACCTCCCAAAGGCCCCACCTCCAAATACCATCACATTGAGGTTAGGGCTGCAGTATATGAGTTTTGGGGAGACACAAATATTCAGGCCATAACATACAGCCATCAAAAGTAGAGCAGGGTAAGTGATACAGGAGTCTAGATAAGAGAGGAATTGCTGATAGCTGGTCTAGCTAGAAAGGTTTCAGAGAAGAAGTCACACTTGAGGCAAGCTTTATGAGAAAGAATCAGCTATGTGCACAGAAGTGCAAGGGCAAACAATTTGTGTGTGGAGGGTGGTGGAGGGTTGGACAGAATATCACAAAGGAAAAAGCAAAAGTAAAAATACACATAAAGCCGATCTAACTAGCATGGAATGTCAGTGCAACGGTAATCGAGGAGAAAACTTTAGAGGTGGGATAGTTGAAATACGGGAGATCTTGAAAACCAATCTAATGAGCAGCCACAGAGATTCCTGCATAGTTTCATGTAAGATAACAAGATGTTTTGGAAAGTCAAAGAGAGAAATGCCATGTGTCTAGGATGAATAGAAGAGAAAATACTTGGAGGCAGGGAGGCAAATTAAGAGATTATTACAGTAGCCCAGTGATGAGCTGATAAGGTCAATGATTAAGGTCCTTGACACTGGAGTGGAAAGACAGCAGGAAATATTATGAAAAGGCAATGGCCAAGTTTGGAGACTTGGCAATGGGAGGGATGACTGAAATGATGATGGCACCATTGACAGGAAACCGGGAAAACCTCTGGGGAAGAACGGGTTTAAGGAGTGAGTAAGGAGAGCAGTTATTCTAATACGAGAAAATTCTAGGGCATCAAGATGGAGCTGTCCTGCAGTAGTTAAAGATTCAGGAAGGAAATTCAGGAGAAAGTTAAAGATCATTAGCTGGGGTAAAAGTCTGGTCTGATTCACTTTGAATAACCCATACCCAAGCACAGTAACTGAAAGTGTACAATTAATGATTGCGACATGAATGAAAAGTGAATGCCACAAACTGTTGCTTGCTTTGATGGAGGAAAGCAGTGGGTAAAGTATTGATCTTTGGAATGTGACAGTATTTGATAGCAGAAAGAAAAAGAAAACTGAAGGAACAATCACAAATTAGCCTAGAAATTTCAAAAAATTATGGTAAGTTCATTTTAGAAAAGAACCAAGTGGATAGGAATTCCCAATGGAAATTCAAGGCTTAGAAGTACAGACACTTCTGTACTTGGACACACAGGGAAAATGTACCATTCATCTCCTCGTTGTTTACGTCCCACAAGTATGTACAATGTTAGTAGAGGTCATTTTGGGAAAAGAGGAGGTCCCACAGTTTTCTGGAACAGGTGAGAGGGGTGAATTTTCTTAAGGAGAGAGCCTCTAAATAGCATGAGAAGACCCGCAAGCTCTCTGCAGGGCCTTCCTCCACGGATGCAGGGAGAATTTGACATTGCTCTTACACAGCTTTATTTAGGACTGGAGGGGAGCCAGCTGTCTATTGTTCAAGTTCACATTTTAGCTGATGATGGAAATTCACACATTCTGTATGAGGCCAGCCTGAGGAGCAGTCCTTAGTGTGGGACTTAGGCAAAAATACTACATTCTAGGACAAACATGCTTTCCAGAGAGGAAAAGATTTTTCAAAACAAACAAACAAATCAGTCAGCCAGAAAATGGATCTTTGTTTTAAGTGTTTACCACAGGGAAGATATCTGCTGAAAAGTTCGAGGGGAGTGAAGAGCATCATTCCCCCCATTAATTACTTTGTTAGATTAAAAGAGAAAAGCCTCCACACTGTCCTGGCATTTTTCTGTGATTATAGGGGAAAGCTCACCTTGCTCTCCAAAAATTATGATTTCTTTAAAAACTCAGAATCTTAAAAAGAAAAAGAGAAATCTCCAGTATCAAAGTGTATAAAAAATTTTGAAGTCCAACATCAATTTGGGAAGGAAAAAGCAATAGCTATGTGACCTTTGACATGTGCTTAACGTCACTTAGCTTTGTAAAATAAGGCCATCATTGCCTCCAGGGTTATGGCAAAGATAAAATAAATGTTGTACGTTGTCATCTCCTCAGGAAAACCATCCCTACCCATCCCATCTAAAGTAGACAGCTAGCCCTCTGTGTAAATCACTCTGGTTCAAGGCCTTGCTGAGCATTTATTACCGTCTAATATGTGTTTCCTGACCTGTTTACTTTCTGCCTCACCTGAGCAGATTATAATCTCCAAGACAGTGATGACTTTGCCTTTTCACTCTATCCTTAGTCCCTGCAACAGTGTCTGGCACATGGTAAGTGCTCAATAAATATCCATTGCATAAATGAAAATGGGCTGCTCATTAAATACTAGTTCTCTTCTTTCCCCTCCATCTCAAATTCACATGGTAAATATCTAGTTTACATACATAGAAATAAATATAGCCTTTCAAATGGGGATCCTTACAAAACTGGGAGACACAAAAGGAGGATCCATGACTTTATCCTGAATTTATTCTGTTACATTTATGTTGTGTATGGTTTCAGTTACTATAGCAACTCCTCCTCCATTTATATTAAATGAGATAATCCATGCACCCAGCATGATTTTGGTCCATAAAGTAGGTGCTGAAAATATGTTAGTTTTCTTTCCTTTCTACTGTATGTACTCCTACTGCTCATAATATATTTTGGATTAGAAATCAGAGGCTGATAAAAAAGAACACTCAGAGGAATCTTAAGCTTTGATTCCCACAAAAACTAAATAAGAAAAAAGAGCCAGAACATTCCAGTTGTCATTAGGCTTGCTGCCTGATTTCATTAAGCATGACCTGATTTCTTTTAGTTCCTGGAAAAGTGCTGTTGTCATAGTACTTCTAACGTGCTTTTAGTTCCTTCTAAGAAAAGCTCCATAGAATTTGCCATAGATATTTTTAAGTAAATCTTTGAGATGACAACTCAAAGGGAATTGAATTCAAAATACTATAATCTTTTCCCAAACTCTGCTTCGTATGGAGGGGAAAAAAAAACACCTTAATAGACTCCCAATTCAACGTATAAAATTTCCCAGGACTTCATTCTGTGAGGATATTTTTACTAAAACTCTTTAGCTTTTTAAATATTATACTTGTTCTAATTTTCATGTAACACATTGAACTATAAGTCAGTTCAAATAAGATTTAAAATAGGACTCCGTTTTCTTTGCAAGTAATTGCATAAAACTCTTTACTCTTAATTGTATAAAACAAGTTTATACTGCCTTTGTCCAATTAAGACAAAAGGTAGAAAGGAGAATTAAAAATAAATCAAAACATTCAAATGTTATGTTCATAATTTCACTTTGCATGGTGTTTGGGGTTCAGTTTTGTTTGAAATCAGGCTTGGAGTAATAGCGAATTTAAAGGAATATTCTCAGTTTGAGAAATGTTACACAGATTCCTCCAGAAAGAAGAGACTGGCTTTATCTCAGATAATGAGCCTTAAACAGTGAGATAAGAGGAAATCGCCTTCTCTTTTTGGCACATTTTAGAAGTAGCTGGAATTGTTGCATCGTCGGTAAAAGGAGTTATTTAGACAATCACAAAATTCTCTATACTTTCTAAATGCTATGAGTCTATTCATAAAGATTTTTTAATTGGCCTCAGTTGGAATTATAATTCTGATCTGCAGAACTTCTAGTTACCTGGACTCATTTCAGTATTAAGAAATGCAGTTTGAAACATTCAGGCCATTAAAAGACTTTGGAGCACTACCAAAGAGTTAAGACCATTTCCTTTAAATGAGATTAACTCTGCTTTTCAATTAAGAAATAATTAGAAACATGAGAGATCTGAGAATTTGCTTATTAATTAACCACTACCAATAATTGTATATGCTGGTTTGGGGCTTTATATTTCTGCTTATTAAATTATTTTCCCATTTCAATAAACGTTTTCATTATATATATATACTTTTTTCTTTTCCCCCTGAGGAAGACTGCCCTGAGCTAATATCCACTGCCAGTCCTCCTCTTTTTATATGTGAGCTACTGCCACAGCATGGCCACTGACAGAAAGCAGAGTGCACCAAACTTAACCACTAGGCCACCAAGGCTGGCCCATAATAATATTTTTAATGATGATTTAAAGTCTTTATGGACTCTACTTTTTCCAACTGTGAGTATTTAGAATAATTATCTTTTTTTTCTGAGGAAGATTAGCCCTGAGCTAACTGCCGCCAATCTTCCTCTTTTTGCCGAGGAAGACTGGCCCTGAGCTAACATCCACAGCCATCTTCCTCAACTTTATATGTGGGACGCCTACCACAGCATGGTATGCCAAGCGGTGCCATGTCCACACCCAGGATCCAAACCGCGAACCCCAGGCCGCCAGAGCGGAACGTGCACTCTGCCACCAGGTGCCATCAGAGGTGGACCTAGCACATGGAAGACATTGTTGTGACTCAGTTTTGTGCTTCATTCAGATGCCCAAAGGATATAATCCAGACCATTCCCTTGTGGGATCTATTCTCCCCTGGAGTTCTAGAGAGAACAAAATAAGTCTTGGTTCAAAAAACAATAGTTTTGAATGAATTGTGTTCTGAACAGAGCTGTTAACAAAAAAATGTATTGGACTTCCCCAACTATGTGAAAATATTTTTGGAGAGATATATATATATGTGTGTATGTATATCTCTAAATCCACTGAATAAATTGCCTCAGTAAATTGAATTAGGCTGGAAGCAAATAATACAAAGGCTTTAGTGTACTTTTTATAAGTAGTTAAATATGTATGTTCCTGCTTCATAGTCAATATTTGGAAAGAATCTGATGATGTTTATTCACAAAACAATTGTCCAAAGCAATAACTGTATTTTGAGAAAGAAATTTTCCATAATTGCTAGTTACTAATAAACATCCACTATAAATCTGTGTGAAGAATTATATCATAAGGAAGGCACCCAAAGGACCCAGAGGGTGCCTACATGTAGCTAGCATTTTCCATTCGATAGATAAACCTGTTGGGGTTTTGCTTGGCTGTATCTCTGAAGACTGTTGTATGACCATCAGGAACATCAGTAATCATTTCAAAAAATAAAATGTCAGAACTTATACTTTGTTATCTTCTCAACCTGAGCCCTACCCATTTCTGTTGAAATTACAATTAACTTTTTTAAGCCAAAAGTTTTTTTCTGATGATAAAAGTAGTAAACCCACATTTAAAAATTTGGAAATTATAAAAATGCATAAGGAAGAAAATAATGGATCACCCACAATCACATTGTGTGGTGTTACCCTTATAAACATTGTTTCATAATTACTTCTTGTCTGTAGAACAGGTTTCTTCTTTTACTATTCATATGCCAGCATATCTTCTTCTGATTTCTTTCCTACCTATTCTTCTCTTAATATTTGTAATCACACTGTATATATAATTTTGTGTGCTGTATTTTGCTTAACCTTACTGATTATTAAAAGCATTTTCATGTTATTAAAGCATTTTTCATTTTTAATTACTACATAAATATTCTATTGTGTAACTGCACCATAATTTACTTCCTCTAATTCAGGATATTTAAGGAGATTTTATTTTTCACTGCATAAGTAATGTTGCAATAAACATTCCTGCTTCCAATTTTTTCTTTTGCATTTCTTATTATTTCCTAATGATAGATTCCTATAACTGGAATTAATGGTCACAAGGTGTAAACGTTTTAAGGCTTCTCAAACAAATTGTGGTATCTACTAATTTACATGATTAAATTTTAATGAAAATATTGATTATAAAATGCATAATAAAAATAAAAAATATGAAATATTAATAGATGTCATTTATTAGTTTACACATTAAGGAATCCCTAGATAGTCAATCTATAGAAAACTTCAAATATTCATCAAGTTCTCACCCCAATATAATGCCTCATAAATGACAGCTTTCATTATACCAAGAGCTTCACATACCCATGTGTGGCTCACGTTGACCTATGTGTCCGCTACACAAGTTGGTTACCTAGAGTCCCTTGGAAAACTAGAAGAAAATAAAGAAGAAAGTCTTGACATTTATCATGATTAAACTACTGTATTTTTGTGAAGGCATGTTTATCATTTTGAAAAAGAGATATAATGGACTCATTCAATATTAAGTCAATCGTTTCAAGCCTTTTTTAAAAACTTCCATTTTCCTTGTTTCTCCTCCAGCAGAAGTGACCTGAACACAAAGAAGGACAGAGAAAGAGTGCCTGTCTGTGGAGAAGTAGGCAGCTAAGTAAGCAGGGGTCTTTGAGAATCTGAATTATCCGGATATTGTTTCAAGTCCTGATACAATTTTGCAGAAACAGATGTATCTTTATCCATTTGAGACAATTAAATTATGCTCATCCCTAAAATTCTATTCTCTGAAGAAATACCTTTTTTGACTTAAATATGGCATATTTTATATTTGCTCATCTTCTCATGCTGCAAAAACATTTAGCTCATAATTGCAAAATTTCACACTTTTTTCTTCAATAATCCTCAGTATTTCATGTTACTTAAGCAGATGGGAGTCAAGTTGAACCACCTGGCTTCAAATCTCAACTCCACAGTTCACCAGCTGGGTGGCACAGGGCAGTCGCTTACTTGCTCTGTGCCTCAGTTTTTATCATCTTTGAAACAGATAATTATGGTGCCTGTCTCTTAGGATTACTGTGAGAATTAACTGAGTTAATGCTTGGATCACTTTGTTTACCTGGCACATAGCATTCAATGTTAGCAATCATCATCAATGCCACCAGACATTATCAAGTGCAGGATCCCAGGGACACAACACTTGAGACATAGAACCTAAAAGTACAAAGATTAAGATATATAATAACATGGTGTGGCATATGTTGGGTGCTAAGTGAATGTTACAGGTAAAGGAAATTACAAGATTGCTATGGAGATAGTTATTATTAAAAGATAGTGATCTATGAGTGGTCTCACAGAAAAGGTGAGACCTAAAGAGAATCTTGAAGAAGAGAGAAGACTTGGCAGAAAAGTGGAAGAGTATTTTAAACAACAGATATGTTGAGAAGCTGTTGATATATTCTGGGAATGAATAGGCTAGTTAAGCTATCTATCATAAAAATGTTTTATCTGGAAAGGAACTAGAAAGTGGAGGGCCTTAAATAGTAAACCACTCAGGAATTTGATTGCCTGTAGGCACCTGGGAACCACTGAGGATTCTGAGAAGGACAAATGAGAGTAAAACGTAAAGGAGGGTAGTCCATCACTAATTTTCAAGATGATTTATATTGGGAAATATTAGAGAAAAAAAGTAAAATAAACTTAATTATGAGACTATTGAAATATGCCCCCCAAAATTATGGGGTATTTTATACTAATGAAGATCTGGTCGTTCATATTCTTTCTCCTTGATAATTCTTCTCCTTTGACAACTGTAACTTAGGAATAATCTTGTCCAGCCTAGTCAATTGAGTTTAGTTTTAAATTTTATTTTCTTTATTGAAAATAGAGCTCTAAAAAATTTGCTAAACTTCTCTTCTAATATAACTCTTATTCAACAAGAGAGAATAGAACCTAAGGGAATCGATGCACATAATTTGAGAATTCAGATATCTAAAAATATCTTATTTGTAGTTCAGAGGCTACCAGCACAAATACAGTGAGTCTAGAGTTATGGGAGTACCTCGTAAGCTTGTAAAAATTAGGGTCAATAGAGTTGACTATTTGGGTAGCAGCTCACCCACTGTGCTCAGATCTCAGAGGTTGATTAGGAGTTTTCACACGATCTTGGGAAATTTGAAAAATGGCTCATGATAGTAAAACCCAACCAATTCAGAGATACATCTAGAAAAGACTATGGAGCATTGGTCTATAAACCTTAGGGAGACAATTAGTAATCAACTGTCTCTTTTTAATGCAGAGGACTTGGTAGTTGGATGTGATTTTTTACAACTCTGAAAATAAACACTGGCCAATGTACCTAAACAGAAAAAAGAAATCAGGATATTGATGAACATAAGAATATTAATTATAATGTATACAATATGTTCTATTTGTTTTTATGGGGTTTTTAAACCCCATATGGAAATTTCTTTTTACGAGTAATGTGAAATATTTTCTTCTCCCTGAAAACTCTTTTACCTTAAAAGCATAAAGAGATTGGTGTAAAGGAGGTGGAGAGACATGTCTATTTTTCAAGCCAAAAAGAAGCCTCGTAGATATAATTCATTCTGAAAATGAATTGAAAGGCTATTTTTAAATCCTTCTGTTAATGTGATTGTGCGATATTGTGACACTTTGCTACTGAATTACTATATGACCCTGGAAATTCTCTCCATGCCACTAAACCTCAGTTTCCTAATCTATAAATGAAGGTAAAAACAGCAAGAGAGTGATGAGGGCACATTCCATTAAATGCTTATAAGGCTTTTTGCAAAATATAAAATGTTGGTAATCACTTCCCTAGCAAGAACTCACTTACTATAAAATTATGTGACTTGCTCAGTTCTTTAGAAACTGCTCAGGCCAAGTGGCATTCTCTTCCCTGAATGCATTGTATGTTGAACAGCATCCTCCCTTCAACTAGCAGAGTCTGAAACCAAATGAGTGTTCAATTACTGTGACGCTTCTCTTCTAGGATGATCCCATATTGGATAGGATAATAAGAGTCCCAATTAAGCTGAAATTCTCTGAAGATATATTTATGTTTTACTAATATGGAAGATTACATGAGGGGCTATGGATGCTAACCATTGATTAAGTCTGAGTGACTATCACATTCTTTTCACTTTTCATTTCTCTTTCTTCCCATCATGCGGTTTTAGTCATTCTCTGGTGTCCCCAGACTCTACAAACTAACACCAAGCCCCAGAGTTTCCTCTTGATTAAACCCCTGATAGTCCAACCTTGCTCTGCATTCTTAGTCTGCCATTTGCTAACATATTACATGGCCAGCTGAGCCACTGAGCTAGAATAAACAGAATGCACTTTAGCATACAGGGATATTTTGCAAAAGATATATTCTCAAGTCTTGGAAACTTAACTGTGTGTTACCATATTGTCTTCCTTATGCTCCTTCTGTTTCTTAATTTCACACATCACTCTATTCTTTGAAGAAATTTTCCCCCAATGTGTTAACAAACTGAGTCATGTCCTAAATTCTGTGGAAAAAATCGGGAGGGTGGGAGGAGGTTTAGATTTGCAAAGAGCAATCTTGTTTTCTCTCAATAAGTTAACCGACCGGGTCATTCCACATATGAGTTAATGGAGGGAAAAGTGCTTTGAAAACTCCAGAGCCATACAAATTGTGTCATTCCAGGATTCCGTCTCAACTGGGGGCTACAAATGGGTCACATGCCAGTCCTTTTGTATGCACCAGGCTCATTTTAGGTGAAGTTCTCCAGCTGAAGGCATTTCCGCTTTAACAGGTCACTTTATGCTTTGAGTAGCACAGAGGTCCTCATTTGTAGGGAGAAGACCCTCAGGAACCCTGTTCAAACTGCTGGAGCTGCGGATGGTCCACTAATCAATTGATCACAAAATCAAAGACTATCTCCATGGATGTTAAAATACATTTGTTTTTTCTAAATCAGTGGCTTTTCTAGTCACTTGGCATGCTGGCCTTTCAGGCTAATATTCTCTCTCACTGAAACAGATTTTTTTTCTAAGAATGGAGTCTCTCTGATCTCAGAAGTAGAGAATTGAGCTACAACCAAAAACTGTTATTGAAGCCGGTGATTTTTTTCACCTTCATAGTTCTGTGTTTCTCAGCTACATTTTGTGCTGTCCTGACATATGTTAATCAATGCATTTGTTACTACACAACTTGACTATTGCATTTCTCTGGTGGCTGGCTTATCATCGTCTATAATTATTTCAATTCCAATTAATTCTGAACTTCTTTGCAAGGTTATTTACTTGCTTTAAGCAATAAGACAACATGACATCACTTTGATTTCTAAGCATCTGGTCAACTACAAATGTAATTCAATGCCCTCTTTTTTCGCCTGAGTAGTATATTTCAATGACCCTTCTCATTAGATCACTAGTATTAGTGGTCATTGACCTGTCCGATTGAAAAAAAAATGCTAGTGAGAGAAATACTCTCATCATGACAGTCTCAGAGGCTATTGCAGTGACACTAGAAGTAACACTAGAACTCACGAGGGAAACAGGTGAAAAACATCCATGAAGGTGAGTTCATCCATGAGTACAAAAAGAGAATCAGACAGTTTTGGTTTAGGACCTGTCTTAGGGAAATAAGAGAAACCTGTTTTGTCCCAGGTATTATTTTAGGTGCTCTAATATCATTAGGTCCTTTCATAGTCACCACAGTTCTTGTGAGGTAAAAATTAGTAGCCCTCCATAACAGATAGGCAAAGGGAGCCTCAGAGAGGAGGTAAAGATAAAGTTGCTCAAGGACACACAACTGGTAAGTGGCAGGGCCAAGACTGGAATCGAGGCTTTCTGACAACAATACCACTACAGAAAGGGCTGGATGTAGAAACAAAATTTTAGAAGTTTATGTGTATCGAGAAGTGGGAATAGTGTACCCAAGAGGTATAAAATGCAAGGAATCAGAATCAAAAAGAAACAAGCCTCAAAATGCAAGTCTTAAAGTGAGGATGGTAACTGATAGGCAGAATAATATACAGAAATGGATCTAGATGGGCCTAGAGTCTTTTTCTGTAAGGAGCCAGAAAACAAATATTTTCAGCTTTGCAATCTATATAGTCTGTCCTAACTACTCGACTCTGCCCTTATAATGCAAAAGCAGCTACAGAGAATATGTAAACAAATGGGTATGGCTGTGTTCCAATAAAACTTTGTTTACAAAAACAGAACACAAAATCTCTAGGGCCATAGTTAGTTTGTAGATCCTCTAGTCTAGATTAATATTTCCAAACACAGGCTGGTACCATCCTCCTAGGAGTTGTTTGGAAATGGAGGGGCAGCCGTTTTGATTATCACAGTCATGAAGCTCAGAAAGAGCTACTGGCATTTAATAGATTCTGGCCAAGGATATTAAAGATCCTGTGAAGATCCTAGGGCAGTCTCATCTAAACTAGAATTTTCCCCACCCTAATGACGATAGCATCGCCATTGAGAACCACTGAATTAAGCAAAGGTGACAACATACGCATTAAAAGTCAAAACCCTTATCTCATTCCAATTCACAGGGATCAGCAATAGGACCCAGAAGAGGTAAGACCTTCTGGAAAGAAGAGGGCCTTTGGAATGAGACCAATCTGCTCTGTATATAGTTTTTCCTCCTAGTATCTGTATGTTTTAAGCAAGTTCCCTGATGTTCTCTGAGACTTGGCTCCTGTCAATAAATAGAAAATAATTATAACTCCCTAATCCAGTTGCTATAAAGATTTAAAGAGAGAATACATGTGAAATGACTAGCATAGGGTGTGGATTGTATAGGGCCACACAATCCAATAGAAATATAATGTGAGCCACATGTATAATTTTAAGTCATCTAGCAGTCATACTAAAAGAAAAAGTACAAAGAAACAGGTAAACATAATTTTCATAATGTATTTTATTTAACCCAATATATCCAAAATACTATCATTTTAACATGTAATTAATATCAAAAATTATTAATAGGATAGTTAGCATTCTTTTTTCTAAGTTTTCAAAATCTGGTGTGTACTTTACAGTGACAGTACATCTTGATTCAGACCAGCCACATTTTGGTTGCTCAGTAGCCACATGTAGCCAGTGGCTACTGTATTGGATAGTTCGGGTGTAGACTCTGAGTAAAATTACATCCTCCTTCCTTCAACTTGTAACAGGCCACTGACTCCTAGTCCGTGTAAAGAGTCCTTCTTGTCACCTACCCTTTTCCCAGGCTTGTAGACAGAGAATAGCCCTTGCCCGGCGCCCCTCCCCCCCTCCCCCTCCCCCCCCCCCCCCCCCCCCCCCCGCCCCGACCCCGACCCGGCCTTACAGAATGAGGTCTCCCAATGCCTCCCAAGTTTCAGTTCGGAAGCACTTCCCCGACTGCACTGCCCAAATTTAACTGAATGCAAAATTAAAACAAATATACTTTCTTCACGTGAAAATCCCGATGGCCAAGAAACAAATACAGCCAGAAGGACTGTATTTGGTGGTGCCTCTTGAGCAACCTCTATATTGGGCAATTTTCTACAATAAATTCTGATTACCCAGGAGTATCCTGTAATTTTAATATTCTAACTCCCAATAAGGAAATACTTTTCAGAAGTCTAGCAGAAGGGTAGTGAGAGTCACATAATTCGTTGAAAATGATTAAACAAGCCCTGTTGGTGGCCCATTGATGTTTATGATTAATGTAGGTTTAATCATCCGCATGCCAGCAGAATTCAGCTCTTCTAATTTGTTTTTTTCCTTACCGAAACAAATGAATTCCTTCCCTGTTAGTGTTTTAAATCTTGTTAGTCAAAGAAATTATGAAAAAAATACACATGCACATGGGTGGATATATGTTCTAAATGCCTATGTCGTAAACTTGTCCTCATTATGCTCATGTGCCCCTATGTTTAATTTGGCATAGATAGTTCAAGACTAAAAGATGGAAACTCAGAAGTTATCCCTCCTTTTCTTTCTCTAATTATTTTGAGCTGAATTCAGTGAAAATGAATATGAATACATTTCTAGCTTTTAAGATTATGGAGGTGCCTAAAGCTGGCAGCAACTTTCACTGAAGCAGATGCTGTGAGCCAAGCGGCTTGACTCTGCAGGCTCCACACTGACTGGTTGAAGGTGGCACCACTTGGAGACAGGCAGGTCTTTTTGGGAACATCAACAGTTCAGGAAAAATGCTGTTTGTTTGAGTCAGTTTTCCACCCTAGTAAAACCCTGCCTCCTCTGAAGACTTCCTTTTTTATCTTTTTGTTTGTTCGTTTTGAATAAAAGGCAGAATGAGGAAGGATAATATTTGCTTAATTAAAAGGACTTTTGTCCAAAAATTTGCACCTCCAAATATAATGGTAGTTGTACCAATTGATGCAATTGGGTCAGATTCTATCAACCTCCCAAGCCCTCACCTTGCAACTGTCTCTGTCACACACACTCATGCACACACAAACATCACAAGCACCCCAACAACTATTGGTTAGGAAACAGAAGAACAAATATTTTTCTAAACAAGGTACTATGTGACAGTTCCTGGAAATATTGATCTGGTAAAAAGCAAGAGAAGCTAATGAATCTCAATCCATATGGTTTGCTAATGAGAGTCTTGCAAAGGCTGGAACACCTATTGACTAACCTGTTTAATATCTTAAAGTCAGCACCTCCACATGGAAAATGTCCACCCCACTGCCTATCCAGAAGAATAATGTCATTGTTTGTTTCGCACATGCCAGGAGGAAGTCTCTGCTGATTCCTTAGATGACAAAGGTGCAGCAAGGGCTTTCTCTCTCACTCTTTGGCAACAAGAAAGCTGCCGCTCCAGAAGATAGGGTCCTTCCCCCTCCTGCAGGTAACTGTCAGTCAGGCAGGGTGTGAGGTATGATAATTCCATCTGCGCCATTCGGATCGTCAGCTGCATTGTTCTGCTCAGTGTGCTACGGATTGTGAAAAACAACCAGGACGGATGATTTTAAGTAATTGCTCTGACAAAGACTGATAACTACAGTAACAACAGTCCGTTATAGTTAAGGAGTAGCCTTGGCATATGGTCTACATTTGATGTAGGAAGGAGAGTCGGGGAGAGGAGGGAAAAAAGCTTTATAATTTTACAGATTGCTTTTTGTTTTACAGTGACTGAGTTTTCTTTTCCTTTATTGATTTGGAAGATATCACCAATAGAAGCCTGAAAAAAATTCTAAATATTGTTACAGAAAAAGAAATTCAAAGAACATATTTAACTGCTATTAAGATAAACCATAAAATGATTAGGATTTATAAGACCAATAATTATTCATTGCCACAGGATTTAATTGTTCTGTGTATTGGGCTTTGTTTTCAACTTTGTGCATTCAGTGATCACCCTTTGTGAAATTCCAGCCATTCACTGATTGCATGAAACTATTGCATTTATTTTGAAAGATGAATCATTCACACTGGTGACTTACCTTCAAACTAGTCTGATATTTCATTCATGAAAAATACTTTAACAAAAATTATTCGATTTATATATCTGTTATAAAAGATTGTATGTCTAATATTCAATGTAATAAAATAGAGATTTATCTGTTTTTGGGTAATGAGAGAATAGTAAAAATAATCACAAACATATTTTACACAAACACAAAATACACATTTGCCTTAAACAAACTTGAAAAGAGAGATCTGTTTACTTTGCCTTTGTAGCTACACATAAAGAAGCAAAGAAACTAATACGTTTCATTTTTAATTTTTTATATCATTCTTATTTTTAATTTTTTTATAATACTCAAGAAGTGGCACACAAGATTATATGCAGAGCAATCAACTAGAAAGCTGCTTCAAGAATAACTGAAATGATAGTGATTTTTTAAAATAAATGGTAATATGCTCAATAAAATAGTTCAATACCAGATAAATAGGAAAGTCTTTGGAATAAAAATTAGGGTAATAATTTAACACTGTGAAAAGTAAGTATGATAAAGTACATCTGAAGGACATCAATTACTTATACGTGTGTGAGCTATTGTTGGGCACATAATGGCTGATCCATTTGACAGCAAAGTCTCACTGCTCCCAGTATTTTAACTCATTACTTTGTAAATCTCTTCCGTGATACCTTGAGAAAAAAAGGTGCTATTTTAAACCTACTCTTATTTAATATTAATTAGTGTTAAGCAAAATAATTTTCACCAATTATTACTTAAACAAAGGAAAGTGATGGACTAACTAATATTTTCCAATATGTTTGGGACTAGCTAATGCTCTAGAATTTTCAACAGGGTTATGAATATCACCTTCATTTCCAGAGGAGAAAATGAGACGGGCTGGGAGTGGGCCACGTGTGCTGTGAGGCTTTAGAAGCTATTTCCATGTACTAAGAAGTCTGTGAGTCTAGGGAAGTTTAGAAAAACTGAGGGCCTTTTTTTTTTTTCGGTAATTTGGGTCATGACCTAGCTATGAAAAAACGCAAGTCACTTTGTAATTTGACCTTCCAGCTATTGCAAACCATCCATACTAAATAAAATTGTCTGCTGGGAAAACTGGTGATTATTCAGGAACACTATGGTGATTATTTCTAATAGCACAGCTACTTAGGATTTTTTGTTTCTTAAAATCACTCTTCTCAAATATACTTGTCATTCTCCAAACACACCCATGCTTCAAGAGCTGACTGCTTACACATTTAGTTGAATAAGCAAATTGGTCATAATTAATTCAAATTAAATGTCTTCCTTTACAACTCTTTGAAAATCTTTTAGGTATAATATAGTACTCAGATTTTTTTAAATCAAATGCAAATTCTCTTAATGAAGTATGAACTATACATATTCATACTAAGGATAACACTTTATGAATTTGCTGAACCTAAAACCTGATTATTTTGCCCTGGACATTAAAATCAGTTGGGGGAGTTCAATTTCATAATTTATTTTTTAAATACCATGAAAATCATTAACATTTTGAAAAGTGTTTCTAATGTTTCCTCAGAATTCATTCTTCACTATTACACCTGGACAAATTCATAAGTGTGCCAGTTGTCTACTCCTTGTAGGCATTTGGCTGCAGAATGCCTGGATTAAATAACATCCAAGGTCTTTTCCAATAACTTTCTTTTACCTAAACTTCCCATTTTTGGATAAGAGTAGAAGAAAAAAAACTAATTTCAGAAAACTTGTAGCACCTTTGGTAACCCCCGAATTTTGATTAATTGTATTTTAATCTCCTCTAAGGACCTTGAACATACATACAAATTTGCAGAATGTAGTTAAGAATTTAAATCATTCTATATTCTGAAATTCGTTTAACTCAGCCTTTTTTTTTAAATTGTTTATTGCATTATAATCCATACCCAAACCTAGAGGCTTTAAACAACAACATTGTGTTATTTCTTATGATTTTGTGGACTCAGAATTCAGGCAGGGCTTAGTTGGTTGGTTCTTCTGCTCCATCTGCCATTGACTGAGGTCACTCAGTCAGCTGGCTTTAGCTGCCACTGAGCTGAGCTGAAGCATCCAAGATGTCTGGCATTTTGGTTCTCCTTCACTGGGCCTTTTCACTCTCCCCATGTGATCTTTCCTCATTCAGTAGTCTTGCTCAAGTTTCTTTATATCATGGTGGCTGAATTCCCCAGTAAGAGGAAGCTGTCAGTCCTCTTAAAGGTTAGGCCCAGAACTGGCACTGTGCCACTTCTGCTACACTATGTTGAGCAAACCAAGTCTAGAATCTACCCTAATGGAAAGAGTGCTCTGCTCATATAGGGAAGGAAGGAATTAATGGCAGACATCTTTAGAAATTAGCTCCACACCTCCTAAGAAATCATTGGTCTATTTGTCCAAGTTGAAAAAATATTTCAGCCATACAAAATGTAATTGATTTCCTTAATTTCATTAGTTATCATCATGGAGAATGGTAGACTAAAAGAATATTTGCTTTGTATAGTAAACTTTTGGTCCATCTATACCTGTCTGTATTTCTTAATGATTTGTTTTTATTCTCAACTTTATAAGATGTTTATATCTTTTTAACATAAAGTACAATTAATCTCTGAAGAGTAATTTCTAACAGTGTTTCCCAAGAAAGCTAACTGTAACCAAGCATATAGATTTTAATGTTTTGAAAAATAAGTTTAACTTTGGGTTTTGGAAAGATTAGTCTCTCTCTCTAGGCAGCTGAAGAGCTAATACTAGCAGCTTTTTCCTTTTGGCCTTTTTCAAGATCAGCTTTCAAAACACTGCATCATGTTGTGAAGCACATTATTCTCTAGGCCTGTTCATCGTATGGGTTGATAAGACCAGAGTCCACTTGTTTTATAAAATCATATGTGGCCTTACTCTGCTCTCGTTATTTCTCAAAAATACAAGTGTTTAAAAGTTATTATTCCAGGTTTACTTCTTTCTAGTGGTGTCTCAGAGCTTTTTATACATGTCAGGTTCAAAATCAATTCTAAATATATTAATAAATAAATGATTTGTTTACAGATTCTCCTCTGAAACAATTTTTGGTGCTTCATCAAAGGAAGGAAGCCATACATCAGAATATTTCTTTGGCACTATACAGATTTGGGTTTAAAATCCCGCTTTTGCCAGTTATAAGGTATATGGCCTTTATTCATTTTTAGAATGAAAATACATTCACCCACTATGTAGGGTTGTAGGAAGGATTAAATAGACGGCATATGTGAAATTCTTAGCTTAGTCTTGAGACATGGCACTCAGTGAGTGGCAGCTTTTAATATCAAATTCTTTCAAGTCAAGAGTTTTGGCAAAAAATGACCCATTTTAGTTGGTTTGCTTGTCAAATATGTGGATGTAAAAAATGATGATTGTTTCAACTTTCCTAAGCCTCAATAAGATAGAAACTTTGATTAATTTTCTTCTTCATTAGAAGAGATATGTTCACAACCACTAGACTCCCAAAATGCTTCCTGATATAGGGGTGTCAAACATATTTGGAAAATATTATATACACTTAATTCTCTCACAGAGAACCATAATGTATATTAAAGGCTCTAAAATACTTTGTGTGAAATTAAGAAATTATCCTTAAATTATTTAATTCAGTATTTAACAAACTTTAGTAAAATCTAAATGCATAATTGTCAAACTGAATCATGAGATTGAAAATAATAATCAACCCACTATATAGTCTATGCCCTTTGAGGCCTGTTTTGTCGTTGTTGGTTTTTAATGTTTTTCCCCCACAGATGAGGCAGTAACATTTCAATTTGGGGATACCCAGAAATCTCAATCTTACGCTAAATACCCAATGAATACCTTACATATTTTAAGAGGTTCAAGACAATTCAGGGTCATTATTAAACATCAGTTCTTACATTCTCCTAGTAAACTTTAATACATTGTGTAAGGTTACATGCTCTTAAACTAAAAGTTCCTGGACTACTATGCTTTAATAGTTGAGAAACATCTATATATATATATATATATCTGACCATAAGAGATAAGACATATAAATATCTAGATCTATATATCTATTTATCTCTCTCTCTATATCTTATATATATATCAGGTCAGCTTTCTTAATATGTCTGCTTTACAGTCTCCCTCCTCAACTGCTTCCTGGTATTACTGAAATTTAAAGAAAGACACAAGATATCCAGGAAATCAAGTGATCTATCTTGTTGAATCAATAACCTCAATTTTATACTCAAAATGAATCCTATAAACTCTGCCCAGAGCATAGTTGCCTAACCCATAGAACGAAATGCTAACGTTTTACAACAGTTGTTTTCGTTAATTTCATATTCTCTTTCCCACCACTAATTCATTAAGTCGTAACTTCAAAGGCCCAAATACTTCATATTCTGACATATATCACAATATCTATTACTTAGTAGTTGCTCTGCAGAATTGGACAGATAGATGGATAGATTAGTGGCTGAGTGGATGACAGGTAAATGGAAAGAGGGAAAGAAGAGAAAGAGAGACAAAGAAAGGAAAGAAAAGAAGGAGACAGTGGAGGAGAGATAAAGAGGAGGGAGGAAGGACAAATTTACAGGTTCATAACTGCTCTGATGAATCATTAGAAGTCTACACAAAATTAGTCAAATGTCCATTTAAGTTAAGAACCAAATAACAGACCCTGTGATGCAAACTGACATGCATAAGGACAACGTCTAGAGAATGAAAGGTACAAATAAATTGATTATTTATTTGTTTGTTTACTTCTCTCATTAGAAATAAACTCTTTGCTCGTAGGGTCAGTGTCGTAACATAGTGCCTGGCACAAAGGTAGTACTGTTTATATGTCAGTTAAATGAATAACTTCATTAATTATATATCATAAAACATATGGTTTCATCTGAAAAAGATTTGGCAAGCAATCAAAAGAGAAAAGGAAATACTTTGAGTGAACAAACTTCACATAGTTCCTATATTTAGGAATCCCATAAAGCTCTGCTATCTTCATTTTCCTGTCCACATTTTTGTGGATGGAGTAGTCCTTTAAGAGTGAGTCTCAAACATTGTGACATTTTGCTCCTTAGAACAAACTTTTCTTTCAGTATGACAGAAGACATCAGTTTTAAGGAAATATTTGGGTGAAACATTTCATCTGAGGAGTCAATTTAGCTGTGTAGAAATAGCTACTCACAAGTGCATGCATTGATTTATTCTTTTTGGAGACATTTGTCTAACACAGGTTAAGTCAGAATAAGTCAATGAGGGAGCATGTAAATTTGAATGACAAACAGAACACATGTCTCATTATGTGGAGATTTTTCCATAAGAATAACACTTGTTAAAAAAAAAACCCTGTATTCTCGACTTTTACAGAAAGAAAACAACAACTCTCTCACAAACTTCGTGCATTAATTTTGCTGTATTTCCTATGAGATAAAGCAAGACCAAAATTTAAGTATTGAGAGTTCAAGACCATAAAAGGGAAAATAATGAGAGGACATGGCTTTCTTCCTCCTTGGATTTCCTTAAAAAAAAAAAATTCTAGAGCATTGTCTTCTTAAGAGAATAGGATGTTTAAAAATACTCTAATTTAGCTAACATAAAGAAATGAAGGGGAAATGGTTGAAAACTTCATGTGCAAAAGGGGGAAGAGGAACCAAAAAATCACACACAGTATGCCAGTTACAAGTTAAGTCCTCTTAACTTATTTTACCATTTTTTTTGTTCAAGTAACCTATTTAAAAACACATCCATGCATAGATTGCCCCTATTATTAATAGTAAATGTACATTTCAGCCTGTCAAGTTTTTCTAACCCCACTTTTGCAAGGTTTTTTTTGTTTTTAAGGAAAAAATAATTTTAAAAGCAAAGGCATTTCCTAGGGCACATGCTGCCAGACACCCAGCATTTATCTTATCTCAGTTGATGACTTTCCTTTTATCCTGAAATGATTTGACAATGACTCTATGATTTCCTGTACAAATTACCCTTTGAAAGTGGCAATGGCGCTTGGCAGCGATCTTCACTTAATTACTGAGTGGATTATTAGCATACGGCTCCCCCCCACCCCGCCCTTCATTTCTTTATATCTTCTAGATTGCGTTGACAGTTCCCTTTCATTGCCTGCTTTAACTCCCTGAATACTAAACATTATGCAGATTGCAGCTGAGAAGTACCCAGGCTACTCCAAACCCCTAGTATGCACCAAAACCTTTTTGATGGAGAGTAATTTACAGGTCAGAAATCAATAGCATGTCTGGGAAGTGCATTTGCGGTTTTTCTTAATTTAGATTGAGGTGGGGTAGCACGGGGCACTAATCTTCAAAAGTGAATATTCCTCCGCGATCTTTCTGCAAAACAATTAGTTTTGTTCCTTTAATATCTTCTGTCTTGAAATAGACTGAGATCTTGAGATTCTATTTCTCTTATACTTATTATGCTACCTAACTTGGGAGAAGGAGGTTGAAGAGTCTCTGTTTTGAGAAGCGGTAAGTTTCACTCCGTGTCTGTCTGTGAAGTCAGGGGGCTGATGAGCTGACCTCCTGGGCATGCGTAGAGTGTTATATATTGTTTGCCACGGCAAGACAAATGCAAATGATAAATTGCAAAGAACTCTTCTCTGCACTTTCAGAAGGAACCTTCTCTTCTGTCTTGGCTCCTATCTTTTGGCACAAATTTGCACATATGTCGGGCATTCTCCATCCAGATCTTTATCCTTTTTTTTTTTCTCTCCCTGAACTGCATTCTAAAGCACCTTCCGCATTTCCCAGGGTATAGTAGGGACATGAACCACTTCCCATTTCAGCTTTATGGTATAGCTTAGTTTGTTTTTTTTCCTCTCTCTCTCTTTGGGAGGAGAATACAATACATGAGTGATTTCAGGACTTGGTGGAAGTGACACCAAAGCAATAGGAGTCAGTGCGGGTGGGCTAAACAGCTGGGTGCTGACTATGTCATCTCCATTCCGGGACTATCAACCACCAGCTTTATTCTTCTACTGTTACATCTGCTATGAAATTTGGGTTTTCCAGGTGGCAGCCCAACATGCTGTCCAGTGCTATCAGGCCATTTAAATGCTTTGAGCTAATGCTGCATATCCATTTTCTAAACAAGTTAGCAGATACCATATGCAGCAATTAAAGTTTTATTGAGTGGTGCCTGCTTACCATACTGAATTTGGATTGGCTACCATCTGTCTCAAAGCCTGTGGTACCATCCCTGTTGCTTGAGAGAGCATTTGTAAGGATAGAAGATTTTTCTCAAATTCTGAAGAAGCTGTTCTCATTATTTTTTACATGCAAGTCCACAAAAGTGGAATTGGTACAAATGAAAAATACTAGGCAATTAAAAGTTAGGACTGAATACATGTTTTTGAGTGGTCTAGGTCACTACACCAAGAAAACAGAATCATGTAGCTTCCACCCTGGCTATTTTTAATATATAGGTCTTGCTGAATATGTTATTTTCAGAGAGATCTTCTACGGGAACCCAATGAACCAAAATTAGGACTAGGCAAAGGACGTGGGAATTGTTTTGCATCTGTAAGAATTAATGCAATTGTTCTCATTTTCTAGGAAAATTTTACCCGGGATCACAGGGAAAAATTAAAATATAAATTTACGTTTTACTCACTCTACTGACAAATCTCTCTGGAGACAAAGCTGTTTAAGATTAATCAGAGCTGAAGAAAAGGCTTTGAAGAAAGCATTTATTAAAACTTAAGTAATGCTTAAATACTTGAGCTATGATATTTGACAAATACATTGTTAATGTTTGATGTTTTCTCATACATATTTATCTCTGTCCCTTTGACCTTCATAACTGCTGAGGGGGAAAACACATATGACAGTGATATTCAAAACCTCTTCAAAATTTTAAAACAACTGCCTGAGATTTAGTGTGGTGTAAGAGAGTAAGGACGGAGACCAAATCTGTTGACAAACTCTTGGCTATATAGATCTTGGATATGTTGTTTGATATTTCTGTGGGTACTTTTCTCCCCAGGAAAAAATGGATATATCAGAGCCTATTGATTCTGTCCCTTTGGACTAACTTGAGATTTCCGAGCTGAGGCTTTGAATATTTAAAGTAGTTGATAAATGAGAAGAGGAATAGCAATAGTTTTTGTACTGGCTTCATTACATCGTACGGTGACATCGTTCATTATAGCTTCCTCACTATTCAGGTCCTAGTGAGCAATGTCAAATTTCACGAGTGACAAGTTCATAGCATCATAGGCTTAAGCCTTGTCTACTTAGAGGAAATGTGATGTGCTTGAATGAAAACACTGACTGTGATTCAGAAGACCTGTTTGCTCGCCTCAGAACTGCTATTCACTAGCTAGGAAAATCACCAGTCTCTTTGAGTCCTGTTCTGTAAAATAGAGCTCAAATTCCATGTCCACTTCTTTGCATAATTGTGAGATTTAAAAGATCTCTGTAAATAGTTGTTGAAATATAAAATGAAAATAGTTTGCAAATTGCAAAGTGCTGTCACAAATCCTTCCCACTCTTCAACTGAAGGTCAAATGTTGTCTTTCACGAAGATTTAAATAACAAAAACCTCCATTCCTCCTCTGAACTCAAATAGTAATGTGTCTGTCTAAAGACACTCTTTCCTATTTCTTATAATCTAAGAGAAGATATCCACAACAGCCCTCTAAACCTTTGCTATTTGATGTGTGTGCTCCATGGAACTGAAGCATCAGCATCACATGGGAACTTGTTAGGAATTCAGAATTTCAAGACCTGCTATATCAGAGCCTACGTTTAACAAGATCACCAAGCAAGTTGTATGAACATTAAAATTTGAGACACACTGTTCTATATAATAATTCTGATTCTCAGGAAATTCCTTTTTTTATAATTAAGGTATTTACTATATGATCTTGTGAGACTTTAAAAATTACTAGCACAACTCTAGCATTTTGAGAATAAAAGAAAGCAAATCCAAACTGAGATTCATATAAATTGAGATTTGCATAAGATTAAATGTCTGGATAATTCACCCATTTATTCATTCAGCAATTATTGAGTGCCTACTGTGAACTAGACACTGTAGTAGGCGCGGAGGATTCTATTTAGAATAAGACATATGCCCAGTATCAGAGGGCTTGCAGTCTGGTAGGGGCAAACGAAAGTTTTCTCACTCCTATCAGGTGTTCCTTTAGGCATACTATAGAAATCTTCTCTAAGGGTGTCTGATCCTGCCTAATTAATCTTCACCTTTGTCTAACATTTCTTCCAGACTCACATATTTATTTGTCTTCACTGCTGTGACATTGGAAAATCTCTGCTTAATGAATTTGGTGAAATTGTGTCGTTCTTTGGTTACTCATATGTAAGAGCTAAAGGGCTTATTGGCCAGCATTGTATCATAGCACTGGCAGACCCATCTTACAGATGTGCTTTTCACTGCTTCTTAAACCCTTTCCCACGCTAACTTAGAATTAATAGTATTATCATACAACAATAATAATGACTAACATATATTGAGCCTCACCATTTGCCAGGCATGATTCCAAGTGTGTCACATGTATTATCTCATTTAATCCTCACAACTCTCCTATGAGGCAAACATCACCCCCTCTTTACAGCTGAGCCGACTAAGGCACTGAAAAATCAAGTAAGAGAGTAATAGAGATGCATTCAAATCCCAGGCAGTCTGACTTAGAAGCTTATCATTCTATATAAAATCTTAAGGAAATTGTTGTGCCTTTTGGTATGGAAATAATTTCCAATAGGACAGGTTGTCACTAATTATGTGTTCTGTTCTTTCCATCCTGAAACTGGCAGATCTCCCAACAATGACAATGGAAGTTCTAGACACATTAGTCCCAAGGAGCTCCTTCAAAAGAATTAAACAAACTGATGAAGATCTTAAGCTTAATTAAAATACTTTCTTGCCTGAAAGGTCACTAGAAGCAAAGAGGAACTGCAGTATCAATTATTTATTGACTGCACAATGTTCTTCCTTCATGAACTGTAATTCTCTAATTTTATAACTATAAATATCTTGTAATCATTTTCTTTATTACACAACATTGGATGAATGCCCACGTTGCTCCCTTACATTTTCACTGTAATGGTTTCTTAGAGTGTGTCCTTACCTTTCCTGTTACAGATTCTCATCACTGGGTCTTTTGTCTCTAAATGGTCTAAAAGTGTGGCTAGATCTCAACAGCTGATTAGACTTTTATATAGAGGGTTTGTCATCCAAGTCAAAAGGGTGACTGTAACATCGGTCTAAGAGTTTCTGGCAACCATCTCCTTGCTCGTTACTGCCTCATTTTTACAATTGGACTTGATGTGTTGCATGGACAGAAGCCAAGCCTACAAAACAGTAGATGATCTGACTGTAGTGAGTTACAGATCAAAGTACCTTCTTCTGTGCATTGTCAGTAGGGAGCAATATATTGGTTGCTTGGTTTGAGCTCTAGTTACTAAACTGCTTGTGTTCTTTGTTTTGGCTCCTTCCTGCTCCGTTTCTCTGATTGTTAGTATCCCTAGAGGAGATAAGCTCAGAAATTGTGTTATATAACTGAGTATGGATGTAATAGCAAAGTTTTATAGTGCCAACAGTACTGCTGGAAAATAAAGTCTAGGGATTATTTACACCTTCATTTGTCCTCTTCTTCATGAGGTGAGGCAATCAAATGCTGCATGCTCTACTGTCAAGGTCTCCCCAACATTAGAACATCCAAAGGATGTATTTAGTACACATTGCCCATTTGAAATAGACACATTTCTGGAACCTCACTATAACACTGCTCACTCTACTGAAAAATTCCTCTGAAAGCCTGGACCAGTTCCAAGAGGATTACGTAATTGCATACCAAAATATCTTATAAGATAGTTGTACCATAAGAGGTCTCATGGTTACATGCCCCAAGGTAATGTTTTACACAGAAATTCCAGGCAATTTCTTTCAATGAGCTAAAGATATCAGTCTATAACCAGTAGCCATTTCCCCCTCTTAGCCTCTGCTTACAGGGTTTGTCATGGATTGCAACTTTGCCCTTGACTCTACAAAGAACTTTGTTCAGATCTTTTGTTGTTAGTTTGATTTGCAGCTACAAAGATTCTCAACAGTATACTGCATTGCTTCAAAATTTTCTTTAGAGAGTTTCTGTTCACCCTATATGCAATCTCTTATTGCTTCAACAATAATTTACTAGCAAATGCTCTAAGAAATACCAAAACACTCATGATCAAGATCCTTCAAGTATTTCCATTGACTAAAATATACCATCAGAACTCCTTAGGCCAGTTTTAGAGATTCTCCAAGAGCTTGCAACCATCTCTTTCTAGTTGTGATTCCAATTTCTTCCTTCCTCCAACTCTCCCCTTCAATCAATTGGAGTTACTTACTCCCTGTAAGTAATAAAATGAAAACAAATGAGACCTGAGTCTGGCAGGATATATTAGAAGCTCACTAACTACCAAGGTTGGGAAATAGTCTGTACCCGTGTCTGAGGACTGGTGGGTAGACTGAGCCCTGGGAACTGGTGATTACACGCTCTGCAGTGCCCCTACCTGACTCCCTTTGGATGAGATCAGGTGACTAAGTGGCCTATCTTACAGTCCCTAGAACTCAGGGCTTCTGTCAGCATCTCTAGGGAATGGAATACTGGGAGGAACCTCAGAAACCAGGCTTGGGTCTCCTTGACTTATATGCTTCCTTCCCTCCAGCTTGACCTTGATTTTCCTCTAAGAATCTCTTAAACTTCCTCATATAGATTCTCTCTATGAATTCAGATTGAACCTAATAATAAGAAACATACTTTTCCCAGAATACTTATTACTAAATGCTTGATTAGGCATGAATTTGATCCATGTTATTGTGATTTGTGCTCTTGGATATGGCACTGTATGTATTTCACATCCCCCCCTTCTGTGCCACTCCTTGCAATTCTTCGATATGTTTTCCCTAACCCGCTCTTGAACACTACAGGTCAGTCTCCAACCTAACCCTTCCTCACACTGTTTTCAGTATCCAACTTACCAGTGAGTGAGGTCAAGACACAGCAATAAACAAAGTGTGTGTGCTTCAAACTCAACACACCCACTATCAAAGTACCTGCTTACCCACTCAAGCTCCATATTGATAAGTAAAAAGATTTTCACTCACTTCAAATTAGAAGCTTCTTTCACCCTTATGAATTATATTCAAATCCTATCAATTCGTCTGAGAAACTGAAGTAGAACCCTGAGCTCAAAAGAGGAAAGCAGAAAAAATCTAAAAGTCTCTGTGGAAGACATATAATTTTTGGACAATATAATTTATCAGCCAATATAATTATATGAATTATATCCAAGTCCTATCAATTATCTCTCCCAAGTATCTCTTGAATTTGAATTGGTCACTACCTCACCACAACTACTATTAGCTCACCAGATGAACATAAAATCTCTCCTCTAGAATATTGTAAACATTACCTAACTTGACTTCCTGATTTTACTCTCTTAGAATTCATATGTATCCTTTACCCAGATGACTGTCAGGCATCTCTCTGGATCACTGCAGTAATCATGATTAATTGTTGCCTTTGATATACATTCAGTGTTGCCTAGAAAAGAACAACCAAACTCTAAGGCAGGAGGAGCTAAACTCAACTCACCTCCCTAGCCTTATCCTGTACTACTCCACATGCCTGAAGACTACCGAGATGATCACATCTATATACATTTTCCTCATTCTGTTGCCTCTGCCTAGAACGTCCTCCTCACTTTATCTTCCTGACAAACTTCCCCTCATCCTTCTAAATCAGTTTCAAATGTTATCTCTTTTATGAAATAACCCCTGATTACATCTGATAATATTATGTCTTCCTTTCCTTTACGTATACTTAAAATGTAGTTTATATGTCTCTATGTTTTTGTGTATAAGGCAAGGGAAGTGACACAATTACAAGATTGTCAGACTTTCTTACCAGTGGCATCTTTAATCAAAGAATACATGGTTGGAGTTTTGGCATTAGGATAGGTCCTTCACAGTCAATACTTAAGACGCATTGCAATGCAAGCTGTCTATTTTCCTCAGAATTATGTCTTCCGCAGATAGTCTTCTGCTCAGATGCCAAAGTGTCCTACCTGGGAAGTATGGAGCTGCTTGGAAGAGAAGAAATTTGGAGCATCTCAAGCTGGGCACAAAAAAACCTGTCCATTTGTTATTGATAATCTAAAAGTTATATATCTTCCAGGGAGAATTTTAGATTTTTTTCTGCTTTCTTCTTTTGAGCTTGGAATTCTGCTCCAGCTTCCCAGACAATAGTCATTATCAGCCAATAACATTAATTACTGCAGTAATTGAACACCTTCATATATAGCAAGCACTAAATAAGTTCTATAATCGTCATAGCATCCCTATGAGGTAAACAATTTTAACCCTAATTTTTGGATGTAGAACCTGCTGGGGAATTCATCCAGATAGTGAACTGAAATAGTAAATGATGACTAGTGGATAGTCTGTCTAACTCCAAAGCCTGTGCTCTTAACCGCACCACCAGGCTGCTTCCTTGAATCAACAATTCATTAACTAACAGCGTTATTATTTTTATTATTGTTCTCTATGTGTGAATACATCTTGTCACGTTTGTCTTCATGGTAGAGATCCAGTGACATACCGGGAACTCCTTGTAATTTATATCACATTGACTTGTCATGTTAAACATATAAGACACTCAAGATACTTCCACTAAATCCAGGCAGTATTATTTGAAGCTTCACAGACATTTGAACTGCCTCATTATTTTGTAGCATTTAAGTCAGTTTGAGTTTAAGATCATCTTGTGACCTTGTTGTCTGCTGAGTATATTTGGGAAAATCCAAAAATATACTCATTAATCTTATTTAATCTGGCAGCATGAGGAAGAGGAGCATTTTAATTGTATTTTCACTCTCTTAACATTTCTTCATGGATGATTTTAAATATATTCATAAGTGGAGAGAAGAGCACAATAAATCCCCATGTTCCTATCCCCCAGCTTTGACAACTAACTCTTGTTTCACCTCTAACTTCCCGTTTTCCCCCTCACTGGATTATCTTAAAGCAAATCACAGATATATCATTTCATTAATACATATTTCAGAATTTATTATTAACTTCCTTAAACGACCACAGTACCATTATCTACACCTAAAAAATTAACAATAATTCCTTATTGATACTAAATATGCAGTCAGTGTTCAAAGTTCCTCAAAATTTGCCTCATATGTGTTATTTTCACAGTTTCTTTGTTCTGATTGGAATTCAGAGAAGGTCCATAATCTTCACTTAATTGATATGTACTCTTAAGTCTCTTTTAATCTGTTTGCCATTTTTTTTTCCTTGCAATTTATTTTTCTGAAATCTTTAGCTTTTGTTGTGAAGGTCACCTTCATTCTAGAATTTGATGACTGCATCCCCATAGTGTAATTTAGGATATTCCTCTCTTTTGTTTTGTTTCTTTTTCATTGAGGTAACATTGGTTTTTAAAATTAAATACATTTCAGTGATCATTATATTTTGATTTCTGTGCAGACTACGTCATGCTCACCAACCAGAGTCTAATTATCATCCACAACAGTACATATGTGCCCTTTTACCCCTTTTACCCTCCTCTCTTCCCCTCTGGTAACAATCATTCTATTGTCTGTGACTATGTGTGTGTTTGTTGTTGTAAATTTTGTCGGTTTTTTTTCATCTTCCATATATGAGTGAAATCATACAGTATTTGGCTTTCTCTGACTAACATGTTACTCAGCATAATGCCCTCAAAGTCCATCCATCTTGCCACAAATGGCAAGATTTCATCTTTTTGCTAGTTGAGTAGCATTCCATTGAGTATATATACCACATCTTTAACCATTCATCCATTGACGGACACTTAAGTTGTTTCCAAGTCTTGACTATTGTGAGTAATGCTGTAATGAATGAACATAGGGGTGAAAATATGTTTTTGTGTTAGTGTTATTGTGGTCTTTGGATAAACATCCAGAAGTAGAATAGCTGGATCATGTGGTATTTCTATTTTTAATTTTTTGAGGAATCTCTGTACTGTTTTCCATAGTGGCTGCACCAATTTACATTCTCACCAGCAATGTATGAGGGTTCTCTTTTCTCCACATCCTCTCCAACACTTGTTATCTCTTATCTTATTAACTATAGCCATTCTGATGAGTGTGAGATGGTACTCATAGTTTTGATTTGCATTTCCATAATAATTAGTGACATTGAACATCTTTTCATCTGCCTTTTGGCCATCTGTATGTCATCTTTGGAAAAATGTCCGTTCAGATCCTCCACTCATTTTTTAATTGGGTAGTATGTTTTTTGTTTTTGAGTTCTATGAGTTCTTTACTTATTTTGGATATTAACCACTTATCAGATATGGGATCTGCAAATATCTTCTCCCACTTGGTAGGTTGTCTTTTCATTTTGTTGATGATTTCATTTGCTTTGCAAAAGCTTTTTAGTTTGATATTATCTCATTTGTTTATTTTTTCTTTTGTTTCCCTTGCCTGAGGAAATATTATACTCAAAAAGATACTGCTAAGGCCAGTGTCACAGAGTGTAGTGCCAGAGTGACATCAGCATCATGGTGGAGTGAGCTCTCCCCTTATACTCTCCCCACTAAGATACAATGAATAGGACATTCATATACCAACAGAAGACATTCACACAACACAAAAGATGTCTGAGAGACCCATGCAGCCATTTGTCTGAAGGTGGAGGTGCTGGACCCCCTGGAGGAAGTGGAAAGAGGTAAGGGGATCTCCTCCTCCTCCCCAATGGTGGCTACCCAGGGCACAGGACTTCACGTGCCTCTGAGAGGAAAGGGGGTGTGGCAGGCCTCCACAGCAACTCCTTTGCTCCCCAAGTTCCCTCACAGTCCATGGGACAGACCAACACAGAGGTAACTAAGCTATTGTAGGGGTGTCTTCGTCAAACCACCACCCCAGGAGAGCAGGTAGTTAGGGCAAAGCAAAAATGCCCCTGGGATTATGCAGGTGAAAGAAAGTGTACCTCTCCCCACATGGTGCTCCAGCTCAGTCAATCAGCAAGAGCACCAACACAAATAGAAAAGTAGCAGCTGTGAGTGAGCAAGCTGCAGATGGCAGCGGGCTCAGAATATACAGCTCTTGACCCCCACCAATGGTGGAAGGTGGAAGTTGTAACCAGACACTATCACTATACAGAGGCATAAATCCACACCATCAAAAAGTATGAAAAAATATATTGTCCCCAAACCAGAAGGAAAATGACAAGGACCCAGAAATCAATCCTGAAGGCACAGAAATTTATAATCTGAATGACAGAGCATTCAAAATAGCTATAAAAAAAACTCAATGAGTTACAGGAAAATGCAGAAAGACAGTTCAATGTAATCATGAAATCCTTCACAAAAGAGATTGAAACTGTTAAGAAAAACCAATCAGAAATGTTGCAGATGGAAAACACAATGGGTGAGATCAAGAAAAAATCAGGACTCCCTGAATAACAGGGCTAAGATTATGGAGGAGCAAATAAGCAGTCTGGAGGATAGAAATGCTTCAGATGGAGGGAGAGAGAATTAAAACTAAAAGGAAATGAAGAAAATCTCTGAGAAATATCAAGCTCAATTAGGAAATGCAACCAGGATTATAGGTATTCCAGTCAGAGAAGAGAAGGAGAATGGAGCAGAAAGCTTGTTCAAAGAAATAATAGCTGAGAAATCCCCAAACCTGGTGAATAAGCAGGAAATACAAGTGAAAGAAGCCAATAGATCTCCTAACTGTATCAATGTAAAAAGACCTCCAAGCCAAATAGTAGTAAAGCTGGCAAAAGTCAATGACAAAGGAAAAATAACTTACAGAAGAAAATAACTTACAAAGGAACCACTGTCAGGCTCTCAGTGTATTTCTCAGCAGAAATCTTACAGGCTAGGAGAGAGTGGAATTCTATGTTCAAAATTCTGAAAGACAAAAACCTTCAACCAAGAATACTCTATCCAGTGAAAATATCCTTCAGATATGAAGGATAAAGAAAACTTTCCCAGAAAAACAAAAGCTAAGGGAATTCATCGCCACAGGACAGCCCCTACAAGAAATGCTCAGGAAGGCCTTCATACCTGAAAAAAAAAGGAAAAGGGTTACTAAGTCTTGAGCAAGGAGATAAATAGGTAGACAAAATCAGAAAGTTATAGCTCTCTATCAGGACAAGTTAGCAAACACATTGAAGATCAAGGGTAGGAAATCACCAAAAATAAATATAATATCATTTAACCACAAACTTACAATACAAGATGGAATAAGTTGTGACAATAATAACTTAGAAAGGGAAGAAAAAAGGGATGGAGTCAGCTTAGTCTAAGGGAATAAGAGTCTATCAGAAAATGGGCTATCTCATCCATGAGATTTTTAATACAAAATTCATGTTATCAATAAATGAATAATCAGAACAGAGACACAAATGATAAAGAGAAAACTAAGAAAACCATCATAGAAAACTACCAACTGAATTTGTATTCCAAAATACATGAGAGAGAAACAAATGAAATGAAGAAAAACCAGAAAATGAGCAAGAAAATGGCAGCATATAACCCTCATATATCAGTGATCACTGTAAGTAAATGGGTTGAATTCTCCAATCAAAAGACACTGTGTGGCAGCATGGATTAAAAAACAAGACCCAACATTGTGCTGCCTCCAGGAAACATGTCTTAGCTCTAAAGACAAACAGTGGCTCAGAGTGAAGGGATGGAAGATGATACTCCAAGCTAATGGCAAACAAAAGAAACAGGTGTGGCCATACTTATATCAGACAAAGTAGACTCCATGATAAAACAGGTAATGAGAGACAAAGAGGGGCAGGATATAATGATAAAAGGGACATTCCACCAAGAAGACATAACATTTATAAATATATATGAACCCAACACAGGAGCACCAAAGTACATAGGGCAACTATTAAAAAAACTAAAAGGAGATATTAACAACAACACAACAATAGTATGGGACCTTAACACCCCACTCACATCAATGGATAAATCATCCAACAGAAAATCAACAAGAAAATAGTAAATTTAAATGAAAAACTAGACCAGATGATCTTAATCAATATATATAGAACAATTCAAAAACAGCAGAATACACATTCTTCTCAAGTGTACCTGGAACATTCTCAAGGATAGACCTTATGTTGGGAAACAAGGCAAGCTTCAATAAATTTTAGAAGATTGAAATCATATCAAGAATCTTTTCTAACCATAATGCTATGGCACTAGGAACCAACTACAAGAAATAACTGGAGAAGTGACAAAGATGTGGAGACTAAACAACATGCTACTAAACAACCAATGGATTGTTGAGGAACTTAAAGGAGAAAGCAAAAAATATCTGGAGACAAATGAAAATGAAAATATACCATACCAATTGATATGTGATGCAGTAAAAGTGCTCCTAAGAGGGAAATTCATAGCAATACAGGCCCACCTTAACAAACAAGAAAAATCTCAAATAAGCAATCTTAACCTATACCTAACATAATTAGAAAAAGAAGAACAAACAAATCCCAAAGTCAGCAGGAGAAGGGAAACAATAAACATTAGAGAAGAAATAAATGAAACTGAAATAAACAAACAAAAACAGGAGAAAGTGTCAATGAAACAAAGAGTTTGATCTTTGAGAAGATAAACAAGATTGACAAACCCTTACCCAGGCTCACTAAGAAAAAAATAGAGAAGGCTCAAATAAATAAAATTAGAAATGAAAGAGGAAAAATTAAACAGATTTCACAGACATACAAAAGATTAAAAGATTGAAAAACTATATGCCAACAAACTGGACAATCTAGAAGAAATAGATAAATTCTTAGACTCATACAACCTCTCAAAACTGAATCAAGAAGAAATAGAGAATCCGAATAGACCAACCACAAGTAAGAGATTGAAATAGTAAACAAAAATCTCTCAAAAAATAAAACTCCAGGACCAGATGGCTTTTTCAGAGAATTCTATCAATATTCAAAGAAGATTTATTACTATCCTTCTCAAACTAGTCCAAAAAATTGAGGGAGATGGAACACTTCCTAACACATTCTACAAGGCCAACAGCACCTTGATACCAAAGCCAGACAAGGATAACACAAAGAAGGAAAATTACAGGCCAATATCCCTGATGAACATAGATGCAAAAATCCTCAACAAAGTATTGGCAAATGGAATATAGCAATCCACTAAAAAGATCATATACCATGATCACATGGGATTTATACCACAGACACAGGGATGGTTCAACATCTACAATCAATTAATGTGATATAAGACATTAACAAAATGAGAAATAAAAATCACAGGATCATCTGAATAGATGCAAAGAAAGTATTTGACAAGATCAAACATCCACTTATGATAAAAAAAACTCACAGTAAAATCAGTATAAAAGAAAAGTACCTCAACATAATAAAGTCCATATATGAGAAACCTACAGCCAATATCATACTCATTGGGGAAAAACTGGAAGCCACCCCTCTGAGAACAGGAACAAAGACAGGGTGCCCACTCTCACTACTCTTATTCAACATAGTAATGGAGGTTTTGGCCAGAGTAACTTGGTAAGAAGAAGAAATGAAAAGAATCCAAATAGGCAATGAACAAGTGAAATTCTACTTAGACAAAAAAGACTTTAGAACAACAACTGTAACAAGAGACAAAGAAGGGCACTATATAATGATAAGGGGAACAATCCAACAACAAGATATAACACTTGTAAATATCTATGCACCCAACATAGAAACACCTAAATATATAAAACAATTATTAGCAGAAATAAAAGGAGAAATAGTAACACAATAATAGTAGGGGACTTTAACTCTCTGCTTACACCAATGGATGGATTATCCAAACAGAAGATCAATAAGGAAACACTGGCCTTAAACGACACATTAAACCAGATGGACTTAGTAGACATATATAGAACATTCCATCCAAAAATGACGGAATACACATTCTTTTCAAATGCACATGGAACATTCTCCAGGTTTGATCACATATTAGGCCACAAAGCAAGTCTCAACAAATTTAAGAAGATTTAAATAATACCATGCATCTTTTCTGACCACAAAGGTATGAAACTAGAAATCAACTACAGGAAGAAAATCAGAAAAGCCACAAAACTGTGGAGATTAAACAAAATGCTACTGGACAACTTTTGGGTCAATGAAGAAATCAAAGGAGCAATCAAAGATTACCTGGAGACAAATGAAAATGAAAATACAGCATGCCAAAATCTATAGGATATAGCAAAAGTGTTTCTAAGAGGGAAGTTTATAGCAATTCAGGCCTACCTCGACAAACAAGAAAAATCCCAAATAAACAGTCTAACACTGTACCTAAGAGAACTGAAAAAGAAGAAGAAACAAAGCCTAAAATCAGTGGAAGGAAGGAAATAATAAAAATCAGAGCAGAAAAAAATGAAATAGAGACAAAAAAGAAAAAGAAAAATTAATGAAACCAAGAGGTGGTTCTTTGAAAAGATAAACAAAATTGACAAACCTTTAGCTAGACTCACCAGCAAAAAAAGAGTGAAGGCTCAAATAAATAAAATCAGAAATGAAAGAAGAGAAATTACAGTGGACACCTCAGAAATATAAAAGAGTATAAGAGAATACTATGAAAAGCTATATGCCAACAAATTGGATAATCTAGAAGAAATGGATAAATTCTTAGAATCATAAAACCCTCCAAAGATGGACCAAGAAGAAGTAGAGAATTTGAATAGACTAATCACCAGTAAGGAGATTGAAACAGCAATCAAGAAAATTGCAAAGAATAAAAGTCCAAGACCACGTGGCTTCCCTGGTGAATTCTACCAAACATTCAAAGACTTAATACCTATCCTTCTCAAACTGCTCCAAAACATTGAAGAGGAGAGGAGGCTCCCTAACTCATTCTACAAAGTCAACATTATCCTGATACCAAAATCAGACAAGGGCAACAGAAAAAAAGAAAATGACAGGCCACTGTCACTGATGAACATCGATGCAGAGATCCTCAACAAACACTAGCAAATCGAATATAACAATATGTTAAAAAGATCGTACATCATGATCAAGAGGGTTTTATTCCAGGGATTCAGGGATTGTTCAACATCTGCAAATCAATCAATGTGATACACCACAGTAACAAACTGAAGATTAAAAATCACATGATCATCTCAATAGATGCAGAGAAAGCTTTTGACAAGATACAGCATCCATTTATGATAAAAACTCTGAGTAAAATGGGTACAGAAGGAAAATACCTCAACATAATGGTCATATATGGTCAAATATATGGTCAAATATATGGTCATATAGGTCATATATGACAAATCCACAGCAAATCTCATTCTCAACGGAGAAAACCTGAAAGCTATCCCTCTACGAACAGGAACCAGACAGGGATGCCCATTTTCACCACTCTCATTTAACACAGTACTGCCAGAGCAATCAGGCAAGAAACAGAAATAAGAGGGATTCAAATTGGAAAAGAAGTGAAACTGTCACTCTTTGCAGATGACATGATTTCATATATAGAAAACACTAAAGAATCCACTAAAAAAAAGCTTTTAGAAATAATAAATGAATACAGTCAATTCACAGAATACAAAATCAACATACAAAAATCAGTTGCATCTCTATACACTAACAACAAAGTTGTAGAAAGGGAAATTGAGAATACAATCCCATTTACAATTGCAACAAGAAGAATAAAATATCCATGAATAAACTTAACCAAGGAGGTAAAAGATCTGTACACTGAAAACTATAAAACACTGCTGAAAGAAATTGAAGAAGACACAAAGAAATGGAAAGATATTCTGTGCTCTTGGATTAGAAGAATTAACGTAGTTAAAAGGTCTATATTTCTTAAAGCAATTTACAGATTCAATGCAATCCCTATCAAAGTTCCAACAACATTTTTCACAGAAGTACAACAAAGAACCCTAAAATTTATATGGAACAACAAAAGACCCTGAATAGCCAAAGGAATGCTGAGGAAAAAGAACAAAGCTGAAAGTATCACATTGCCTGATTTCAAAATATACTACAAAGCTATAGCACCCAAAACAGCATGGTACTGGCACAGAAACAGACACATAGATCTGTGGAACAGAATTGAGAGCCCAGAAATAAACCCACACATTTCTATATAACAAACTAACAGAAAGAGAACTCAAGAATACAGTCCCATTTACAATCACACCCAAAAAAAAATAAAATATCTAGGAAAAAAATTTAACCAAGGAGGTGAAGACCTATACAATGAAAACTGTAAGATATTATTGAAAGAAATCGATGATGACATAGAGAAATGGAAAAATATTCCATACACATGGATTGGAAGAATAAACATATTTAAAATGTCCATACTACCTAAAGCAATCTACAGATTCAATGCAATCCCAATGAGACTGTTGATGACATTCCTCATGGAAATAGAACAAAGAATCCTAAAATCTGTATGGGGCAACAAAGGACCCCGAATAGCTAAAGCAATCCTGAGAAAAAAGAACAAAGCTGGAGGCATCACAATCCCTGACTTCAAAATATACTACAAAGTTATAGTAATCAAAACAGCATGGTACTGGTACAAAAACAGGTACACAGATGAATAGAACAGAATTGAAGGCCCAGAAATAAAATCACGCATCTACAGACAGCTACTCTTCAGTGAAGGAGCTAAGAACATACAAGGGAGAAAGGAAAGTCTCTTCGATAAATGATGTTGGGAAAAGTGGACGGCCACATACAAAAGAATGAAAGTAGACCATTATCTTTCACCATACACAAAAATAAACTCATAATGGATCAAAGGTTTGAAGGTAAGACCTAAAATCATAAAACTCCTAGAAGAAAATATTGGCAATACAGTCTTTGACGTCAGTCTTAGACGGATCTTTTCAAATACCATGTCTACTAGGACAAAGGAACCAAAGGAAAAAATAAACAAGTGGGACTTCATTAGCCTAAAGAGCTTCTGCACGGCAAAGGAAACCAAGATCAAAATGAAAAGACAGCCCGCCAACTGGGAGAAAATATTTGCAAATCATATATCTGACAAGGGATTAATCTCCATAATATATAAAGAACTCACACAACTGAACAAAAAAACCCCAAAAATCTGATCAAAAAATGGGCAAAGGATATGAACAGACATTTTCCCCAAAGATATACAGATGGTCAATAGGCACATGAAAAGGTGTTCAACATCACTGATCATCAGGAAAATGCAAATTAAAACTACACTACTATATCACCTTACACGGGTTAGAATGACTATAATCACCAAGACAAAAAATAACCAATGTTGGAGAGGATGTGGAGAAAAAGGAGCCCTCATATACTGCTTGTGGGACTGCAAATTGGTGCAGCCACTATGGAAAACAGTATGGAGATTTCTGAAAAAATTAAAAATATAAATACCATATGACCCACCTATCCCACTACTGGGTGTCTATCTGAAGAACTTGAAATCATCAATTCAAAGAGACTTATGCACCCCTATGTTCATTGCAGCATTATTTACAATAGCCAAGATGTGGAAGCAACCCAAGTGCCCATCAAGTGATGATTGGATAAAGAGGATGTAGCATATATATACACTGGAATACTACTTGGCCATAAAAAAAGACAAAATCGTCGCATTCAAAACAACATGGATGGACTTTGAGAGTATTATGTTAAGTAAAATAAGTCAGACAGAGGAAGACAAACAGCATACAGTTTCACTCATATGTGGAAGATAAATAAAGATATGGACAAAGAGAACAGTTTAGTGGTTACCAGGAGGAAAGGGGTTGGAGAGTGGGCATAAGGGCTGAAGGGGTGCATTTATATGATGGCTGATGATTAGAAATGTACAACTGAACTTTCCCAGTGTTATAAACTATTATGACCTCAATAAAAAAAAAAAAGAGTGTACTGCCTATATTTTCTTTAGGAATTTTATGGTTGCAGGTCTTACATTCAAGTCTTTAATCCATTTTGAGTTAGCTTTTGAGCATGGTAAATGATAATGGTCTACTTTCTTCTTTTTTGCATGTGACTGTTCAGTTCTCCCAACACTTCTTATTGAAGAGACTTTCCTTTCTCAATTGTGTGTTCTTGGCTCCTTTGTTGAAGATTAGCTGTCCATAGATGTGTGGTTTTATTTCTGGGCTCTCAGTTCTGTTCCATGATCTGTGTGTCTGTTTCTGTGCCAGTACCATGCTGTTTTGGTTACTATGGTTTTGTAGTATGTTTTGAAATCAGGGAGTGTGACACTTCCAGCTTTGTTCTTTTTGACTCTGTTTTTTGTATTTTCTATGAACTGATATATAAATCTAGGGATTCGATCTGATTCAGTTTCATTTTTTTTAGGAGCAATAATATTTTGCTTCATATTTCATATGGAGAATATTTCCTTGCAGTTATTCTTATCAGTATCTTGAATTGTCCCTTCTTTGTCTGGTGCAAGCCTCGTCATGGCTCGAGTCCTTGCGACACAACCACACTCATCTTTGATAGTGTCCTTGTTTTCTGGTACAAGAAGATGTCTCAGGCTCATCTTACAACTTGCGCTATTAAGCCTTAAAATCAACTATTTGTCCAAGAAGCCCATTTTGAGATGAGAAGTCATATTTATAGGCCCCAGTCTGGGAGCTAGGGATGCTGATTGTTTCTAGATTATAAATTGTTTCCAGGTCTTATTAGTAAATAGAGATTTCTTAAATTTTTGTTATTAAAGTTTTTCTAATTGCATACTTGTTTTATATGTTATATATATAATTGTTTCAGAATAACAATAACCATAAGATTACCAAAAACCATTTAAGTGTTTCTTTTCTTTCTTTTTTTTTTTTTTTGCTCAGAATATACCTCACTAGGGGTAAGAATATATAAGTAAATTACTGAATTTTAAAGTTACTTGAAACAATTTTTTAGGTCTTAATTAAGCCAGCTGCCCAACGTACAGTTCATACAGTTCAGCTTATTTGTTTAATCTTGCTTCTAAATTTTAGAGACTCCTTGTTATTTTCATTTTAACTTAACTTTGTCATATGAAACAAAGCTCCAAAATCAAATCAGCCAAAAAAGTTATATTCGGAGAAGTCTAGCTTCTAGTCCTGTCCTCACTCCTCTGTTCCCTTACAGGTAACTATTGGGTTGATTTTATAGCTTATCTTTAGAATTTTAAATTTAACAAAATATATGTATTTATAGATTTTCTGGGGTAAATAACAGAATACTATATAAACTTTTCTTTATCTTGCTTTTTGCACATAACTTATCTTGAAAATCACCCCATAACAGTTTATAAATTCTTTATCTTTTAGTAGCTGCACAGTACTCCATTTTGTGAATGTATATGGTCCATTCTATTGATACAAATCATGAGAGACACTTAAGTTCTTTCCATTGCTGTTGAAAATAGTGCTATAGTCAATAGTCTTATGATTTGTCTTTCTATTATTATCTTTTGGAATATATTTCTAGAAGTTTTATATCTGGGTCAGATGATAAATGCATATGGAAGTTTGGAGATATTACCAAATTTCCACCAATAATATATGAGAGTGCCTTTTTCCCTACAGCCTCACCAATAGGTGATGCTGTCAATTTTGGGATTTTTTTCTAATTGGTATTTCTCTTATTATGAGTAAGGTTAAACGTCTTTTCATATGACTAAGGATTATTTCTATTTCTTTTCTATGTGCTATTTATTCCTATTTCTGGTTCATTTGTCTATAAAGTTTTTATTTTTTCTTCTTTTTTGGAAGCTTTCATTGTATTAGGAATATTAACCTCTGACTGTGATGTTTTATTTTTTTTCACTCTGTCATTTTTCTTTATACATTACTTATGTTTTATTCTTTTATGCCATGTAAATTTTGTTTCTTTCTTTGATTGGCTAATTGATTAATTGATTGATCTTTTACATAATATGTATCAATCTTTTTCTTTATTGTCTTTGGATTTTGAGTCATGATTAGGAAAGTTTATTCCACTTCCAGATTATGGAAGAAATTCTCATGTTTCCTTTTAGTATTTATATGAGTCAATTGTTTACAATTAGATCTCTTAATTCATGTGGAATTTAGCATAATGGATAGTATGAGAATTAGCTCCACTCTTACTTTTTTTATGGCTATCTAGTTATCTTAATTTCACTTAAATTAGTTGCAAAAAGATGGAATTTTCATTGAGATAGTACTTTATTATATAGTAACTTTCCATATGCAATGTTGCATCTATTTTTGAATTTTGCATGTTATATTAATTTATCTGCCTATATTCATGAGATAATATATATTGCTTTAATTATAGAGGCTTTAAAATATATTTTAATCTGGTAGTATTAGTTCCCCCTCATTTTTCGGGGTTTTCCTAGATGTTCTCACTTTTTATGTTCTTTCAAATAAATTTTATAATCAAATCATCTCTGTCCATAGCAAAACATGATGATATTTTTATAGAGAGTGTATTGAATTTATAAATTAACTTAGAGAGAACTGACATTTTTATTGATACGTCTTTCAATCCAAAACCACAGATATGCCAGTCCATTATTTCAAATCTACTTTTTCGTTTTATAGTTTTCCTCATATAGATCTTGAACATTTCATATTAAGTATTCTATTTTATCATCATCAGATTAGATAGATAGATATAAGTATAGATATAGATATAGATATGGACATAGATACAGATATATGAAATGTTAAGGAATTTAATAGCATTTTCATCTACAACACATTTTCATGTGCCCCATTCCTTTTGCCCACAGCATTACACTACTTTTTATATCACTGACTTTTTCAGAGCATATTAACCCAACCACAAAAGCAATCCTTGTAGAAAGTGAATTATTCAACAACACAATAACAAATGTAAAGTTCTTAAAGTTCAGTACTTTTTCTAGTTCTTAAATGAAGTGTCAAGATGTATATTTGTAATACTATGAGATACAATGCAAACTATATTCACTTCATTTTCATTGTCTTTTTTCCCCCCACTTATTCAAATCATCATCCACTATGTTATTAGAAAACCTAAGGAACTGTATCTCAATATACGGATTGGTTTTTTTAAAAAAATTAAAAAATAGAGATTTTGGTAACCTTAAGATAGCACAGATTTGCAACTTTGATCAAATTAACTATGACTTTACTGTTATTTCACCAAATAAATAAAAGTTTCAACTGGAGAACTTGGGAATTTTCTAACAGTTTTTTTAGTCCAGACTAAATTCCTATACCTCCTCTCCTGATATTTTTTGAGTGAAAATAATTTGCAAGGGGGCTTCCTGGAAGCAGTCCAGTGCAAACAACCTAGAGAGCTATAATTCTTCATTAAAAATAGGCTAATCTAAGCTTAATTATTCTTTGGCTGATCTTCCTGGCTCCAATCTTATTCATCAGTGCCCACAGATATAGTACAACAAAATAAAGCATTTTCTTCTTCTTAAAAATTTACTTCCAAAACTGTTTTTTCATTTAAAAACATCATGACACCACAATGTGGTAGATTGCTTTGTTGTCCTCAATTGTTTACCATCCTAGCAACAACACTCTTGTCATGACCTCATTCAAGTAGAATGAGCTTTCTCATCCCTTGACTTTGGTCTTCACCACGTGACTTCCTTCAGTCAGTGGCCTGTGGCAAGACGTGACAAAACACCATTTCTGAACCTTGAACTTAAAAAGCCTCATGTTATTGCTTTTGCTCCCTTGCAGCACTGCCATTGACATAAGAAAAATATACTTTGGCTAACTCAGATTCTGACACCCAAGCATGATTCTGACCACCAATTCCAATGTGGTGGGGTGGGGGGTGGAGAGGCAGTGATTTCACCACACCACCAAGCAATTCACTGACACAAGCTGGATGTCCTACAATTCAATTCAATTCTGACACTATCTGCCAGGAGATAGCCTCAGATTTCACAGGTTAAGGGCTCAGTCCCACAAGACTGTCCTTGACTTCAGATGCCAATCAGAAGTCCAGGTTGTCACCAGGGCTTCTGACTGATTGGCTCTAGACTGGAGGTTCCAATGACTCCCTTCTTGGGTTCCATTAATTTGCTAGGGCAATTCACAGAATTCAGAGAAACATTTTTACCTACTGGATAACTAGTTTATTATAGAAGAATGTAACTCAAGAATAGCCAGGTGGAAGAGATGCATAGGGCAAGGTATGTGGGGAGGAAATGTGCAGGTCATCCATGCCCTTTTGAGACACTGCACTCTCCCAGCATCTCCATGTGTCCACCAACTGGGAAGCTCTCCAAATCCCATTCTTTTGGGGTTTTATGGTGGCTTCATTATATAGGCATGGTTGATTAAACTATTGGCCATTGGCTATTGATTCAATCTCCAGCTCCTCTTTCCTCCCCTGAGGTCAGGGAGGTGGGACTGAAAGTTCCAACCCTCTAAGCACATGGTTGATTCTCCTAACAGCCAGCCCCCATCCTTAGGTGTTGTCTAAAAGTCACTCCCTTAACATAATAAAAGACACCTTTATCACTCTCATTACTTAGTAGATTCCAAGGGTTTTTGGAGCTCTGTGCCAGAAAGAGGGAGGAAGATCAATATATATTTCTTATTATAGATTACAATATCACTCTAACACATTGAGACAAGGAGGATGAGAGACATATAAAGGAGAGTTGCTCCAGCTGCCCCACAGATCTGCAATAAGTAGAGCTGCCTTAGCTGCTCTAGCCTGAAGAGAGACACATAAATAGGCCCAAACTACATCAGGAGAGCTTCACTTGACCCACAGACTGATGAGGTTATGAAGTGATTGTTATTTAAGTCACTGAATGTTAGAGTTGTATGTTACCTAGCAGTAAATGGCCAACTCAATAATCACCCAAATCTTCAAACCAAATACTGACTTGAGTCTTGGACTTTTTTTTTTCTTTTGTCCTCCAAATCCAATGTCATAAGATGTTTGTTCTACTCTTACAATATTTCTGCAGTGTCACTTCCTGTCCATTTTCTCTATTACTGCTCTAATTCATGCCTATCATCACATAGCTAAATTATTACAATAACCTTTAAACTGGCGTTTGATTTCTTTCCAGAGTGGTGTTTTGTTTGTCTTGTTCTCCAAATTACAATTTTGGTCATGTCCACTGTTTGCTTGGAAACCTTAGATTAATATCGGCAAAATCACAGCCACTCTTTTCTCACCTTTCTCATAAGGGATTACAGCCATAAGTTTCACTAATGAATCCAAAAAGGGCCTTAGTCTGAGTGTTCCCAACAGCCACTCCCCATTATTACAAACTGTCTCTTTCCTACTCTGGTGCTAGATGACTTGTCATTGTACAAACGTGTCTCTACCATCAGATTCAGACTCTCACTCCAGACCATCTCTCCAGCCTTACCATCTATTATTCTTTCTCTACCACCACAGAATCCTTCATGTTGGCCTCACCAGCCTAACTTCCCAGTTCCCTAAACAGGCTGTTGCTCTCCATAGTAATGCCCATGAAATTTCCCCTACCCAATAAGCCTTTCAGTCCTCTGGACTCAAGGTCAAGCTGAAATGTTTCCTCCTCTGTGAATATCTCTTTGACATCTTCCACTCCTATACCAAGTTTCCACTCCTCTGGATGTCAGTAGGAGCTTAATCTTGTCAAGTTGACAACGTTACATTTATTTGTATGATAGTATCCCCTGCTGAAGTGTCTCCTACTTTAAAATAGGGACCTTGTACTGCTAACCAGGCCTAGCACAGTACCTGGCACTTAATCGGCACAAAAGAGATTGGATAGAAAAAACCACTCTTGTGAAACCATCCAAGTGATACTTGAAAGTCTGCAATGCAATATTTTCCCACTAACTATGATTGTGAAAAGAAGTTTATTTTATTTTTTTATTAAAAGTCCTTCTCATTTTGCAATTATTCAGAAATCAGAGTCTTGATGAAGCTCCAGGGGTACTATCATGAAGTAGTATAATTTATAAAAGTAAATGAATTTTCAAGGTAGATTTTACACATGTTAATTAATACCATTTAAGAAATACCTGATTTAATGAGAGACTATTGCACATACAAAAGTGTTTTAACAAATTAGAGTAATAGAAAATTGATGCCAAAAATGTGAATGCAATTACCATTTGACCATGCTTATCCAAAAGCCATAGGCATTCAATAGCTTATTCATGTAACAGAATAAAGAAAATAATTTTCAGCTTTTGAATTAATATAATCATTTCTAGCAAATATAGACATTACTATAACAAATTAAATTTATAAAATAAAGGAAAGAAATAGATGTATCATTCAGTGGGTTAAATATAAAATAAAATAAGTGGACTATTGAATGGACATATGAATCTACAGATACTATTTATACCAGAAGTATTAATAAAGTTTGGAAAGAGCAGAAAGTACTACCTGTTCAGTTACCATCACAGTTTATGCTTCAGAAAATAGAACACATGATCTCTCAACATGATTTATGTTCTCCATGTCGTCACTCAACCCTGACAGAATGACCATATACGTTAGCTCAAAGATTCAGGGGCCTGCTTTTCATCTCAAGTGACAGACTTGAAGGTAAAGTAGTGTCTCTTAAATAGAGCTTTTGTCAATTAAACTTGAGGTTCTAGGTTATGATAAGAGTTCACTGAGGGTTTGGAGAATTCAGATAAGGGCAGAACCAAGAGAACAGAAGGTCCAGCTCACATCTTTAAGTATGATTGCTTCTAGAAAGTTAGGAAAAGAGGGAAGTCTTAAATGTGGTCACCTATTGTAGTCACTTCTTTTTTCTGGATCATTCATATTTCTCCTCTCTTGCTTGAAAAGAAAAGTATAACTTTCTACCAACAGGTCTTCAGTCCGTAGAAAAGTTTTTCCAAAGTGGTGTGCACAAAACAATCTACAATGGTAGTAAAATAAAACACTAAAGCTTCCTTTTATGTATATTTTACCTTATCCTCTTTAATTCAAATATTGTATTTTCATATGTTTGTATATTTTATCACAATATTATGTGTATTTTTCCTTTAAAAAACATATATCACAGTATGCTATTATAAAATATTTTCATGTAGAATATGTGATCCCCATTTTTTTTTTTTTTTTGCAGGGAAAGATTGGGCCTGAGCTAACATCTGTTGCCAATCTTACTCTTTTTTTGTCCCCCTCCCCAAAGCCCCAGTGCATGGTTATATATGTCTACTTATAAGTCCTTTTAGTTCTTCTATATGAGCCACTGCCACAGCTTGGCAACTGACAGATGAGTGGTGTGGTTTCCGAAACTGGGAAATGAATGTGGGCCACTGAAGCAGTAAGAGAGCTGAACTTTAAACACTAGGCCATCAGGGCTGGCTCTGTGATCCCAAAATTTTGGAAGCAGTACACAGTGTAAGTCACTTGGGTCCAGGAAAAATTATAGGGCCCTCATTTATATTTGTTCTTAATCTATAAACATGAAACCCATTAAGTTCTACTACACTCCATAAGCAACTATTGCTGGAGTCCTCCCTTGATGCCTCTGCTTAGTCTTTTGATTCAGAAGATCAACTGTCCCAACTTCTATACAAGATATCCCTAGGAAGATGAGGGAGACTGCTCTTGCTTCTAAAACATACTGCAACATACTGGAGTCTTGGGATGCACAGATAAGTTGGTTTACAGATCATATTATTCAGTTTTAATTAAACCTATCCTCAGAAAAATGGACAAGTGGCTTCTTCCCAAAAGTACAAGGAAAAACAAAAAATTGATGGTCTTGATATTTTTCTAAGTAAAAGCAAAATTAAGAAGCTGGCAGAGTTAATACTATTTTACCCTTGGCATGAACTTACCATCTGCTCCATAGGAAGGTACAGACACTCACCATCTAAACACATCTGAGGAGAAAAGAGCCATGTATTCCAAATTATTGCCATAACTATTTAATGTATGGCATAAATCCATATTACTAATGAGGACCCATGCCTAAATTTATATTGCACCCAGAGATATTATCCATCTTTTTTCATTCTCACTGTATTCTTGTCAAATTTATAGATTATATGTTTCAAAATGTACACAACGATATACATGTATAAATAAATAAATGGTTATAATTACATAAATAGTATGCATCAATATTTATTTATTTATTATTGGTAATGGATGTTTAAAAATTCTTAATAGATAAGGATTCATAACTAAAAATTTGGATACTACAACTCCAGAGCACATAAAACTGTGCTATGCTGTTCTTTAAAGAGCTATTATATAAATTAGTTGCCTTCAGAAACCATGTAAATATGTGACTGATAGAACATTCTATAGTATTCTATCACGTGCTCTTTTGATTTGGACTGGAATGGTGCTTACTTACCTTTGCCAGTCAGTTGTTATGTAGGGTTGATTAAATAAGTCCTCCAGCAAGTACAACTCACATGCATTGAAACCTACAAAGAATATGGCAATATTGACAGATATCATATATGACTATAGCTCTTGACCACCAAGAACTGACAGTCGAGTGTTTTTATAACAAGAAAAGCATAATTAAGATAATCTTTAAACACTAAAATTTTTCTAACATTATTTCATACATTAAGGACATTTTTTAAGTAAGATAAAAATAGAATTAAATTGAATTGCCAAACTACAATTAATTACTCTTAATTTTTCATACTATAAAAGGCAAAAATTATGAAATCATCTATCTTTTTATTTCACACAAAGTTAATAAAGATTAACGGATAGTGTCAAGATGGCAGCATAACTGGACTCTGAACTCACCTCCATCCACAGACACAATAAATTCACAACTGCACTTGGAATAACTACCCCTGACAGTGAACTGAAAACTGGATAAAAAGAACCCCCGCAACAAGGGGTGGTGCCGACTGAGGGGAAGAGGCAGAAGTTCCTTTCTGGAGGAAAAAACCCACCTTCCAGCTGTGGCACTTCACAGCTGGCCAGAAGCAATCTTAAGGTATGAAGCCTTCCCTGAACGAGTGGGGGATCTGAGCGGGGGAGCATAATGACAATAAGCAGTTTTTGGACTCAGCACAGCTGAAACAAGTGTCATAATATCTGGTTTTCCTGGCTATTAACAACAACAGGGAATACCCCCAGAAAAGCTATCAGATATAAAGGGAAAAAAGCTTGCTCTTAAAGGGCCCATGCACAAATTCACCTGTTTTGGAAAGCAAACTAAAATCACCAGAAAGAAAGATGCACAGCCCTTTGGTGAAAAGAGACTCACATGATAAGTTCTGGGCACATCTCGGTGAGAAGTGAGACTTCCCCAGGTGGGGACCACAGACTGAGACATTGGTGGCAGCCATTATTGTGACCTAGTACAGACCTGCTGACACACATGCTGGCAGATGCCATTGGATTTCTTCCCTTGGCCTGTTAATGCAGGGGCCTGCCCCACCAACTAGAACACCGATTTAAGGCAGCTCAGCCAGCACAGAAAGCCTGTCATAGGGACTGACCCCACCCAACAGCAAGCCCTCAGGCAACTTGTGGACCTGCATGGGCAGGGTGCCTGGAACCCCCATAGCTGGGTGAGTGGGTCCATCTCTGTGGGGCAGGGTGTGTATGAGGGGTGAGCCTGCATTAGTGGAGTGTGTGGGGCCTCTGCTGTGGGGTGAGTGGGTCTGCTTCAGTCTGTCAGGGTGTGCGCATTGGGCAGGACTGTGTCAACAGGGTATGTGGCCCTGTGAGTAGTGGGGCTTGTCAGCAGACTTGTGCTTCTCTAACAGCCACATAGAAGATTGGCCCCACCTTCCAAAGACTGAAACAATTGGATACTCCCATGCCTGGGGTCAGCCCCACTCAGCTACAACCCTGATAAACCTGAAAACAGCCTTGCAGGCCAGAGGCCCATAGCAATTGAAATCTTCTGAGCCTAGCAACCAGCCACACTGGGGGCATACTCACATAACAGAAGAACAGCAATAGGAATGTGCTATTACACCTTGCAGCCAACTGTGCGGGGGCTTTCCCTGCCTAATAAAGTGACTGAAAGACCCAGAACAGCCACATACAGCTAAGCATTACAGCCAGTGGACCAGGGGGACAGCCTAGCCTCCCTGAGCACCTGCAGTAAGAGCTACCCTGCCACAACAGAGGGATACATGTATGCCACACAGGGGACACACCTGGAACATTTGGAACTGGTGATGAGAGGGACGCACACTACTGAGCCTCATAAGCTGTCTCTTATATAAGGCCACCTCTCCAAGATCAGAAGATGTAGCTGACCCACCTAATACATAGATATAAGCACAGAGAAAGAGGCAAAATGAGGAGACAAAGAATACATTCCAAGTAAGGGAATAGGGCAAAATCCCAGAAAAAGAACTAAACAAAACAGAGATAAACAATCTACATGACAAAGAGTACAAACTAATACTCATAAGGATGCTCACTGATCTTGGGACAAGAATGGATGAACTCAGTGAGAACATCAACAAAGCATTGGAAAATATAAAAAGGAACCAATCAGAAATGAAGAATACAATACTGGAAACGAAAAATTCTCTAGAGGAACGCAACAGCAGAGTAGATGATACAGAAGAATGGATCAATGAGCTGGAAAAAAGACTAGAGAAAATCACTTAAGCTGAACAGATAAAAGAAAAAAGAATTGAAAACAATGAGGACAGCCTAAGGGACTACTGGGACAACATCAAGCACACTAGCATCCATATTATAGGTGTCCCGGAAGAAGAGAGAGAAAAGGGGAAGAAAATATATTTGAAGAAATAATAGCTGAAAACTTTCATAACCCAAGGAAGGAAACAGACATCTAGGTACAGGGAGCATAGAGAGCACCAAACAAGATAAACCCAGAGAGGCCCACACCAAGACACATTGTAAGTAAAATGTCAAGAATTACAGATAAAGAGAGAATTGTAAAAGCTGCAAGAGAAAGCCAAAAAGTTACATGCAAAGGAAACCCCATAAGGCTATCAGCTGACTTCTCAGCAGAAACCTTACAGGCCGGAAGGGAGTGACATGATATATGTAAAATGCTGACAGGAAAAAACTACGGCCAAGAATACTCTACCCAGGAAGGTTATAATTCAGAATGGAAGGAGAGATAAAGAATTTTCCCAGACAAGCAAAAACTGAAGGAGTTTATCACAAAGAAATCAGCCTTACAAGAAATGCTATTGTGACTTATATAAGTGGATCAGAGAAGACCACAAATAGGAATAAGAAAATTATCAGAAAAAAAGACAATAAAATCACTGGCAAAGCTAAATATATGTTAAAGGTAGCAGATCAACCACCTATGAAATTAATATAAGGATCAAAAGACAAAAGTACAAAAATTGTCTATTTACATGAGAAGAGGGTAACATATACACATGCACAAAGAAAGAGGTTAGCTATGATATCAAAAACATAAAATGTGGGAGGAGGAGAGTAAAAGAGTAGAGTTTTACAAAAAGGTCAAACTAAAGAGACCATCAACTTAATATACATTGCTATATACATCAGTTATTATATATGAACCTTATGGTAATCACAAACCAGAAAAATAATAAATGCACAAAAAATTAAGAGAAAGGAATTCAAACATAATACTAACGAGAGCCATCAAATCACAAGAGAGCAAGAAAAGAAGAAAGGAACAGAGAAGAACTACTAAAACACCCAGAAAAAAAGTAACAAAATGGTAATGAGTACATTCTTATCAATAGGTACTTTAAATGTCGATGAGGTTAATGCTCCAATCAAAAGGCATAGGGTGGCTGATTGGATAAAAAAACAATATGCATATATATGCTCCATACAAGAGACACTTCATACCTAAAGAAACTCATAAACTGAAAATTTAGGGATGGAAAAAGATAATCCATGCAAATGGCAAAGAAAAGAAAGCTGGGGTAGCAATACTTATATCAGACACAAGACTTTAAAACAAAAACTATAACAACAGACAAAGAAAGGCACTACATAATGAGAAAGGGAACAATCCAACAAGAGGATATAACATTTCTAAATATCTATGCACCCAACATAGGGGCATCTAACTATATAATGCAATTATTAACAGACATCACAGGAGAAATAGACAGTAATACAATAATAGTAGGGGACTTTAACCAGTGGGTAGATCCTCCAAACAGATCACTAAGGAAAAATTGGGCTTCAATGACAATTTGACCAGACGGACTTAGTAGATAAATAAAGAACATTACATCCCAAAACTGAAGAATACACAACTTTTCAAATGCACATAGAACATTCTCCAGGATAGATCACATATTAGGTCACAAAACAAGTCTGAATAAATTTAAGAAGATTGAAATAATACCAAGCATCTTTTCTGATGATAACTGTATAAAACTAGCAATCAACTACAGGAAAAAAATAGGAAAAGCCACATATATGTGGAGATTAAACAAAATGCTGCTGAATGACAATTAGGTCAATGGAGAAATCAAAACATACCCAGAGACAAATGAAAATGAAAATATGACATGTCAAAATTATGGGATACAGCAAAAGCAGTTCTAAGAGGGAAGTTTATAGCAATTCATGCCTACCTTAACAAAGAAGAAAAGTTACAAATAAACAATCTAACACTGCACCTAAAAGAACTGGGAAAAGAAAAGCAAAGCCCAAAATCAGTAGAAGAAAGGGAATGATAAAAATCAGAGAAGAAATAAGTGAAATATAGACTACAAAAGCAATAGAAAACATCAATTAAAATAAGAGCTGATTCTTTGAAAAGATAAACAAAATTGACAAACCTTTAGCTAGACTCACCAAGAAAAAAGAGAGAAGGCTCAAATAAGTAAAATCAGAATGAAAGTGGAGAAATTGCAACAGACAACTCAGAAATACAAAAGATTATAAGAGAATACTACAAAAAGCTATTTGCCAAACAATTGGGTAATCTACCAGAAATGGATAAATTCCTAGAATCATACAACCTTCCAAAATTGAAGCAAAAAGAAACAGAGAATTTGAATAGACCAATCACCAGTAAGAATATGTAAAAAGCAATCAAAAACCTCCCCAAAATTAAAAGTCTAGGACCAGACATCTTCCCTGATGAATTCTGCCAAACATTCACAGAAGACTTAATACCTATCATTCTCAAATTCTTCCAAAAAAATTGACGAGGAGGGGAAGCTTCCTAATTCATTCTAAGAAGCTAGCATTACCCTGATACCAAAACCAGAGACTGACAACACAAAAAGAGAAAATTACATGCCAATATCACTGATGAACATCAATGCAAAAATCCTCAACAACATACTAGCAAATCAAATGCAACAGCATTAAAAAGATCATACACCATGATCAAGTGGGATCCATTCCAGGGATGCAAGGATGGTTCAATATCTGCAAACCAATCAATGCAATACACCACATTAACAAAATGAAGAATAAAAGTCACAGGATCATCTCAATAGATGCAGAGAAAGCTTTTGACAAGATATAGCTTCCATTTATGATAAAAACTCTGATTAAAATGGGTACAGAAGGGAAGTATCTCAACATAATAAAGGCCATATATGACAAACCCATAGCTAATATCATTCTCAATGGAGAAAAACTGAAAGCTATCCCTCCAAGAACAGGAACCAGACAAGGATGCCCACTTTCACCACTCTTATTTAACATAGCATTGGAAGTCTTAGCCAGAGCAATCAGGCAAGCAAAAGGAATAAAAGGGAGCCATATTGGAAAAGAAGAAGTGAAACTGTCACTATTTGCACATGACATGATTTTATATATAGAAAACTCTAAAGAATCCACTAAAAAAACTTTTAGAAATAATAAATGAATATGGGAAAGTTGCTAGATATAATATCAACATACAAAAATGTTGCATCTGTATACACTAACAACAAAGTAGTAGAAAGGGAAATTAAGAATACAATCCCATTTACAATTGCAACAAGAAGATAAAATATCCATGAATAAACTTAACCAAGGAAGTAAAAGATCTGTACACTGAAAACTATAAAACACTGCTGAAAGAAATTGAAGAAGACACAAAGAAATGGGAAAGACATTCTGTGCTCTTGGATTAGAAGAATTAACATAGTTAAAAGGTCTATACTTCTTAACGCAATCTACAGATTCAACGCAATCCCTATCAAAGTTCCAACAACATTTTTCACAGAAGTACAACAAAGAACCCTAAAATTTATATGGAACAACAAAAGACCCTGAATAGCCAAAGGAAGCCTGAGGAAAAAAAATAAAGCTGGAGGTATCACACTCCCAGATTTCAAAATATACTACAAAGCCATAGTAACCAAAAGAGCATGGTACTGGCACAAAAACAGACACAAAGATGAATGGAACAGAATTGAGAGCCCAGATATAAACCCATCATCTATGGACAGCTAATTTTTGACAAGGGAGCCAAGAATATACAATGGAGACAGGAAAGTCTCTTTAATAAATGGTGCTGGGAAAACTGGACAGCCACATGCAAAAGAATGAAAACAGACCATTATCTTACACACCACACAAAAATTAACTCAAAATGGATTAAAGACTTGAATGTAAGACCTGAAACCATGAAACTTCTAGAAGAAAACATGGGCAGTACGCTCTTTGACATTGTTCTTAGCAGCATATTTTCAAGTACCATGTCTGACTGGGCAAGGGAAACAATATAAAAAATAAACAAATGGGACTAAATCAAACTAAAACTTATGCACAGCAAAGGAAACAATTAACAAAACAAAAAGACAACCTAACAACTGGGAGAAGATATTTGCAAACCATTTATCAATAAGGAGTTAATATCCAAAATACATCTCAACAAGAAAATCTTACCACCCAATTAAAAAATAGGCAAAAGATCCGAACAAACATTTCTGCAAAAAAGATACACAGATAGCCACCAGGCACATGAAAAGATGTCCAACATCATTAGTTATCAGGGAGATGCAAATCAAAACTATGATGAGATATCATCTCACTCCAATCAGAATGGCTATAATTAGCAAGACAGGAAACAATAAGTATTGGAGAGGATATGGAGAAAATGGAACTCTCAGACATCTGGTTGGAATGTAAAGTAGTGCAGCCACTATAGAAAACAGTTGGAGATTCTTCAAAAAATTAAGAATGGAACTAGTGTACAATCCAGATATTCCACTGCTGGGTATTTATCCAAAGAACATGAAAACACGAATGCGTAAAGACACATGCATCCCTATGTTCATTGCAGCATTTTTCACAATAGCCAAGACTTGGAAGCAACCTAGGTGCCCATCAAGGGATGAATGGATAAGGAAGATGTGCAATATATACACAATGGAATACTACTCAGACATAAGAAACGATGATTCCAGCCTTTTGTGACAACATGGATCGACCTTAAGGGTATTATGCTAAGTGAAATAAGTCAGAGGGAGTAAGTCAAGTACCATATGATCTCATTCATAACTAGAAGATAAAAACAGCAACAAACACATAGAGACAGACTGGATTGGTGGTTACTAGAGGGAAAGAGGGTAGAGAGGAGAGTGAAGGGGTAAAATTAGGCACATGTATATGTAACGGATTGTTATTACTCTTTTGGTGGTGAACAGGACGTAGTCTTCACAGGAATCGAAATATAATGATGGACAGCAGAAATTTATGTAATGTTATAAACCAATGTTACCACAATAAAATAAAATAAAGATTAACAAGATGTTACACAGAATTTGTGTTTCCTCGAAAACAACTCAAAGACTGTAAGCTCTTACTACCAAATACTTACCTTGTAGAAGATGATACAATGAATTCTATTTTGGAATAAGTGAAAAACAACTGACCCAGAAAAAGAAATGAATTTAAAAACTATGCTATTAAAGAATTTTGCCATCAAACTGAATGTTTTCTTAAATGTTTCCTTTTAGACTGTTTGTGAAGAACTCACTTTATCTAAACAAATTCTAATTTTTATTCTCTTCAGTGGAATAAGTGCTAGTTCAACAAACTAGCTAAAGGACATGATAAAAATCTCAATAATATTTCCCCACAGTGTACACTTTCTAGACAATATTTGGGCTATGAAATCCTTCGTGGCCCACCCAAACACAGTCCCACATGGTTATAAATCATTTCAATTCTGAGTCTAGTACTTTTTGCTCCTACATGTAGCCACTCTTCTCTAGTAGGAAACTTTTAGTAATGTTTCCAGTGTGTAATTTTATGCTGCGTTATGTGCATATGTAATTCGAGGCATGAAGTACAGTTAGGAAAAATGAAATGATGACATTCTCCTATATCAACAACTTTTTCTTGAAGTACTGGCAATTAGTACCAAAGATTACATCAGCTTCATAGAATTCAGACAGTTAAAGAAAAGCACAATATACAATGAACCACATTACTGAAGGAGCCAGTAATAAGTTAGAGAGAGCAGTTAAGTCTTTATGATTTAAATTTAAGAGTTCCTTAGTGGAACGTTTCTGACTTTCTTGGCATCCTTCTTTATTTAAAAGCACAAATTTGGTTACTTCACTGCTTATTAGCACCTAATGGAGAATGTAAGAAAAGAAAAGTAAAGGAAGTAAAATTCACATCAGTAAAAGTATCTACTAGCAATTCTCATTAAAAAGCTGGATAAGAAAAGATATTGAAATATGGTGCTAAACTGAGATTTGGGGTTTACCTCATTATTCATGATGACACAGTTCCTATTGTCTGAAATAATAGAAATCAAGCTTTCTCAGTTAGTTACTGTGTGATGTGATTATACAAGGAAAAACTATATTAATCACAATATATTCATGTGCTTGCCTCCGAAACCTTTTAAGATGGTAGCATAGCCTAGAGGACAACAGGTGAAGATGAGGGACCAAGTTTGGAGGCCAAGACAGGACCCAGAGGAAAATTATCTCTAACACTGAGGAATAACCATGTTTCAAGGGCAGACTCCCAGGCAGGAGGCTTTGTCTATCTCAGACGGTGAGTGTAGAATTTCCAGCGAGTGGAAGTTCCAGCCGCTGGCACCAGCAGTACCAGTTGCTGCCTCTTGATCTCTCATCATGACTCTGCAATCAAGTAGACACAGAACAAGCACACCAAACACTTTTGTCTTAGAGTTCTATGAGGAGTGTGACCCCACATTCTCCATCATCTCCCTTGCTCCATTTTTCCCCATTGCACTTAATGCTATCTGCTTTTTACTTAGTTTTTTCTTTGTTCATCGTCCATATCCCCCTCTAAAATGTAAGCTCCGAGAGAGTAGGAATGCTTGTCTTGATATTCATTACTGTATCCCCTGCTGTCATTACAGGGCCGGCACACAGTAGGTGCTAAATAAATATTTTTGAAATGAATGAATGGGTGCCCCTGCTGCCCACTTCTCTGCCCATGAGCCCAGAGAGTTACCCGGGCCACAGCTACATCACAGCTGTCACCAAATTGCCTTCACCATAGTTATAGTCTGCAGAGATTTAGCGGACAGGAAATACTGGATGGGGAACTCCTCCCCTTCATACTTCACTAACTCTCCATAAAAGGGTTTTGGAAAACAAAGTAGGAGCAGTTAAAGATTCCTCTAGAAGCCATAAATGCTGCTTATTCTTGATCCAGTCTTAACTGGTCTTAGCATAAAATACTTGACTACAGGGAAAGCAAATGAATCTTAATAAAGGCTTGGTAGTCCAAACCCAATACTGAAGGCTCATGATGGTGTCTTGGCTCCTCACTGCCATCATTTTCAATGCCAAACATAAAGGGCTAATGTCCATTCCAGGGATGCTGTCTCAAACTGCTCTCCAAGCTAGGAGCACTGTTCCCTACAACTGCAAAGGCTATGGCTGCCCTTGAAAGACACTAACATTGTCACATATCACCATGACTGCCCATCAGTATGGGTACTGTCTCACTTAATTCTCACAACATTCCTAAGTTAAGTGTTATTGTCAGTTTCAGCTGAGGAAACCAATGTTTAGAGAGGCTGGTAGGAGCTGGAAATTAAACCTTGCCTTATCTCTCATTGCTCCTCCTCTTGCATGCTACACTTCAGTCTCAACTACTTACAGCTCCCAGGTGCTAAATGCTGTTATTCTTTCCATTTTACAGAGGGAAATCGAGCTCCGTGAAGCTCAGATATTTTGCCCAGTACAACACAGTGGGGAGGTGGGAGAGTTTGGGTGAGATCCCAAACCCTACACTTTTAACCACTTTACCACACTGCTTCCTAAAGTCTCCTCATACAGAAGCTGGCAAAAAGAATAAATGTATACTAGTATGGCACCTTAAAATTTCAACACTTTCTCACACATTCTCCCATTCCATTTGAACAGCTTCTCCTGCAGTCATTTTGTTGGGCCAGAGATGAAAGTACGTATAAAATGATTATTCAGGGGGTCAGCCCTGTGGCTGAGTGGTTAAGTTCATGCGCTCTGCTTCAGCGGCCCAGGGTTCATTCAGATCCTGAGCATAGACCTGCTTACCACTCATCAGGCCATGCTGTGTGGCATCCCACACAGAAGAACTAGAGTGACCTACAACTAGGTTATACAACTGTGTGCTGGGGCTTTGGGGAAGAAAAAAAAAAGAGGAAGATTGGCAACAGATGTTAGCTCAGGGCCAATCTTCCTCACCCAAAAAAAAAAAAAGCATACTTAAAAAAAAATGGTTATGCAGGAAGCCCCAGATCTAACCTCTCATAGAACAAACAGAAAAAACAGCTGAAGTCATCCTTATTATCTTCCTCCCTCTACGGACTGGCAGAGGCTGGAGACCTTTGTAGAGCAGCTGGAAAACTTCTCCAATCCCTTTTGATTTGTTCTCATCTTTTTAGCAGTTTCACATTCATAGTTGATCAATTGGTGTCCTAAGTTCTAGATAAAATATAACTTAATTAGGAAATTCCCTACATTGCATTATACTAGGCTAGATCTAGGCTATATCAAATGTCAATGAAACATCACCCTTACGACTTTTCAGCTGGCATTTTTCATGCGTCCTCATAGCTGCTGTTTTGATTTGGAAATGCTCTCTTCATGTGGAAAGTGCCTGATTTTTCATAGATTCGGTGCTGAAATTGGTGTATTCGAGTTTGTTCTCATAATTACAACCCTAGTAGTCAATTTTCAGAAAGGCACCATTGGAAAGTGTTTATATTGCTGTCAATATTAAATGGCCTGGAGGAAGTCCTAAGAATAGTGACTATTTCCATAATTATAAGTCAGCCCCTACCATGAAGAAGGGTTCAAAATGTGCTAAAAATCTTCTTGGGCTGCTGAAGCCCATCTGCCAAACCACAGAGTACCGAGCAGGTACATTGCTTGGTTCTTCTTCCCCATCGGTACCTCTCCAGAGATATGAAGTTGTGTTATGATTGACAGATATTACTTTAGCAAATGACTTTGGTGTCTATTTCCCATGAGTCTTGGCAGGAAGACAGTCATGCTAGGGAAGATAATGCCAAGCCCACTGTAGAGATCCTTGTGACAGGAATAAAAATGTGTAGTTGGTCCAGGCCTCCATGGGTACTGATTAGGAGTTGTCCAGGCCTCCATGGGTACTGATTAGGCTGTAACGAGGTCTCTGGAAGCGGTCTCATGGACATTGACTATCTGACAGAAGACGGCACATGCTCTCAAAGGAGAGCACTCATGTGACAAAGAGCAAGGAGGTAGGCATTTCACTTCTAGGGAATCAGACCTTGATTTAAAATCATGAGGTGTCTGTTGTGATATTTTTTGCATAGAGGGTGACCATATGGTGCCTGATTGCATTCCCAACCATTGCACACTACACTCAGCCTTATCTACTTGTAATTCCTGGAGCAAACCAGCCTCTCTTTGCTCCCTGATCTTTGCATGTGCTGGCTCCTCTATACGGAATGCTCTTTTCCACCACTCTCCATGTCCCTGAGTCAGGCTAACTCAGCCTACATGTCTTGGCTTTGAGATCCTTTCCCTCAGGAAGCCTTTCTGAAACATGTTAACCCCATGCCAAGATTGGGGAAGGGAAATTACTTACATTCTGTATTCTACTTATTTGTTTGCTGTCTCTCTCCACTAGTGAGCTCTAATTGAGGGGTTGTGTCAGGTTTACCATTACCTCCCCAGAGAGTAACACAATACCTAGCACATAGTAGTAAGTCAACAATACTTAAGGAACAAATAAAGTAAGAGAGAAAACTTAATTGATCATCGCGCGCATCATTCTTTCTTGGAACTCTAAGACTTTTGCTGAAGTAAATAGGAAGAGAAATCAGTTGATGACCTCCATGTGGTTGAAACAGGGATCTATCTTTTGAAGTCAAGCTTAGATTAGGAAGTCTGAGGCCTCCCTGCAGTCAGAAGATCAACACTGACACGAGGAAGCAATTGCTCTAGGGGTAAATCACAATGAGAAGACCAACTGGGAAATGCAAGTTGGAGAAAAAAAAATTAGGTTTATGGAAAAACGAATGGCTTCAAACTAATATAAAAAAACTTGGGGCTCATTGTTAAGAATTTTACCAACAACAGAAATGCACTGTAATACATACTTGTAATGATACACACATCATCTAGATATATTTATTCTTGAGTTAACAGAGAGTAACTGAAATATATGTATATTTCATTCCACTATCAAAAAAAATCATTTTGTGGTCATTATAAAAGGTCAAGTGGAAATGATTACATTATGTTTTAATAAGAAAAATTATCCAAACCAAGTATATTCAACAGATAACTTTTTCACAGGCCAGTTTCTCTGCCAAGCTCTATGTGGACATCTCATTCAATCCCATTGACAACTCTGTGATAGGGGTGTAACTATTACTTTGAAGTTAAATAATTTCCCCTGAGTTATTCAGTTGGTTAGTGGTAGAACCATGATTCAGGTTTAAATGTGTCTGATCCATAGACCATACTCTTAATCACTACATTATACTACCTCTACCAAAACTGGAGTATGGGTCACTATTTAGATAAAATATTTAACATTTAAATAAATAAACCAGGACGCATGTCCTACTAAGTGGCATAAATATTTGTGTGAACCAGCCCCTATACATACAGAACATAACCACTGAATTTGTAGTGTTCAAGGCAATGTTATCTGACCCAGAGTTCTAAGACAAAAAACAAAGTGGCAGAAGTTACCTTCTGGCCAAATTAAAGAGATGATTCATTTTGTTTTGATTGCTGCTTTGGCTGAGAAGCCTGATTCATGAAAGTAAATTGATGCAAATCATACTCATACACATTAAAAACACAAAAAGTTACCTTAGGAGAAATAAAATTCTAATAGTATAGCTGAGATTTTTTTGTTAAAGTCTCTCAGGAAATGTATGTTCAGTTCCCAATTCAATTTAACACTCCTTTTAAGCTATGCCTGTATTGACCATTGTCTGACTAGTTTCTAAAAATATTTAAAATCTAAGGAAACTGCATCTCAATATAAATATATTACATATCTACCCAAGATGATTATTTGGTTTTCCTTAGGATCATTAAGCATGCTAGATGTCACTTGTTTCCTAAATATAACATTGACTTAAAGGAAAACTAGCTACGCATATTCAAACTCACTCCTTCATTCATCAGTTAAATTTAATAACTCTCCTGAGGAATGGCTAATGTTAGATGTCCAGTTACCAGATGTTCTTTCATTTCTTATGACGAGATCTTTTTTGAGTTCTAACTGGTTACCACAGAAGATCCATGATTAACTTCCTATCTTGTGAGCTCACTAGTCTTCTACTTTCCGCTCTTTCCACAGAGCATTAAGATGAGTTAATTTCATGGAACATTATTGAATACAATCAGATAGAAGAATCCTTATGGGGAAAGGATTAATAATAATACCTCCTCCTATTTATAGGTCAAGCCATCAAAGTCAAAATTCATCCTCATCAAAGAATACAAATTGACTACTTAAGTAGCATGTATTGTCTCCTGTAACTCCAAAGCTTATAAACCAAGGCTCCCCAGAGATTATATTCTAAAACCAATAATATATACAGTATTTAAAAAAAAAAACTTCATAAGCCTATCAGCTACTTTCATACAAGCCTACTAAATTTGGGGTATAAGTGATAGGCAGATAGTGAATAGAATGAATTAATTAACTCTTACAAAGAAAACATTTAAATATGTTTAAAAAATTGGTGCATAAAGTGCCAGAGTCACAGTATGTTTATATAGTTTTCTACAGTTCTATTGTGCCATCAAGAATATCACCTTGGTCCTAGAAGATTGCTGTAGGCATTTATATCCAACTATTTCTCTTCAATCCAAGGTCAATGTCCAAAAGTGCCCTACGAAGAATCCTTGCCTGTTAGGGTGTTGATGGAATTCTACAGGGCCAGGTCAATTGGTAAAAAAATTTCTCAGGTGCTGACGATCCCCCTAGTTAGAGTTAGCCCTTAGAACTCACCTTCTGGTGGAAACATTGTTTCTTGGCAGTTCCTGAGACACCAGCAGGGGTTCTTCTTCTCCCAAAATACACCAAGAAATCTGCTCCTAATGGTCCCTGTTGCTAAGATTAACTGTGACGTATAGGTCATGGTCCTATAGTCTTTAGTGACTTCCCCGCTGAGATTGGTGATACGCAAAGTGCTGGGCCCCCTCTATGCAGCAAAAGGAATTTATTGGCCTGTGCTCCTCCAACTGTCTGATTTGATATTGAGCCTATACTGCACTTGTAAGCCTCAAACTTCAACAGGTCTGTACATATCACTTTCTGTAATTATAATACAGAAATACCAGTACCATTCATGCATCTTACACATATCACAAAGGTACTATATTTCCTCAAAAATGCACTATCAAAGACTATCCTAAGTAGTTAGAACTTTCGTAGCCATACAAAACTGAACAAGTACTCTAAAAACAAATGTGTATATAGCCATGCATTGGCTTTTGATCTTGCTTCACCTAATTCTCTCTCTTTTTTTTTAACATTTCATTTTTCCTTTTTCTCCCCAAAGCTCCCCGGTACATAGTTGTGTATTTTTTTTAGTTGTGGGTCCTTCTAGTTGTGGCATGCAGGATGCTGCCTCAGCATAGCCTGATGAGCGGTGCCATGTCCACGCCCAGGATCCGAATCAGTGAAACCCTGGGCCACCTAAGCAGAGAGCGTGAAATTAACCACTTGGCCACGGGGCCAGCCCCTCACCTAATTCTCTTAATCAGTAAAATGTCATCTCCACTTGAGAGCAGGAACCTTATATGTCTGACTTGTTCATCACTCTATACACGTTGTTTAACACAGTGCAGGCTCTGTGGATACAATCAATGAGTGAGTTTGTAGGCTTTCCAGAACTTCTACTGCCACTACTACCACCATGACAATGTACCCTGAAGGATGACAATGAAGTTGCTGAGGTCACCGAAGCCCAAGGAAGGGCAACAGGAATGAGTCACAAAAGTCTCCTAACTGTAGATGAATGCAATACTTGCTTTATTTGCTCACTGATTTGGCTGTTCACAAGTGGGAGATTCCCAAAGCAATATTTGAATCTGTAGGTCTCCCACCCTGTACTGCCCACCACCACAGTTCAGAGAGAGTCTAGCAAACTACTCCCCTTGAGCTTTCTTGCGGTGTCATATTGCTTGACCAAGTGCCCACTCTTAAGTCAAATATCTTCTGCAAGACAGCTCTCCAGGGCCCCACCAGCTGTCACAAAATTAATATTTCATTTGTATCTTTCTAATGTTTTGCTAGTAGAGGAATGGTAGAAGTTTGTAGGAATAAGGCATTTAGGCATCTGGGCTTTTGTTAAATTTTGTTAAAATCTGGTCAGATTTTGAAATTTATCCACTTTCAGCACATATTCCTATAACAAGTGCCAGTCTGAACATCCAATATTTCTAGCCCAGCCCATGCATATACTGAATAAATGGATGAACAAATGAATGATAAAATCAGAGGGCCAATGTGGCCTGAAACTAGTGAATGATGCCTTCCTATTGCTTTCTCTGTCATCTGTCAATCTATTTTTCCATATTTCTGCCTTGTAAACTCTTTATAACACCTCCATAACTGCCCTACGGAAAACCCAAATTATCTCCCCCAAATTTGTAAATGCTGAGCTTTGGGTATACCATATACCATTTATCTTCCCAGGAAATAGAAGAATCCCCCAGGGCCATATATTCGCATATGCATGATGGTGGGGCTAAACTTCCAGGAGATCAGTCCATATATCTGACTGCTCTGTAAGGGATTTACTAAGTGAAAAACAAATCATTCTTGGTGCCTGATTTTTGAAACATTTCCCTTTGGGTTTAGAGAGTGCAGTCACCCATCACTTGCACTCTGAGACATGAAGTTTTGCAGATGGTTTAGTGTGTGCTTGCTAAGATGGGATTCCACGTTAACTCCTCAGCTCTCAAGACATGCTGTTTGCGAGTCTGTTCTGGGTGATAATCTCATGGCCTAACACTAGCCGAGTAGAATTAGTAGTAGGTGCTTGGCTTAGCACTAAAAGATTCAAAAATATATTAACAGAAGTTCTACTAAAATGGCCCATCTGTAGAGCTTGAATGTACAGGCTTTAAGAAAAAACATAACATCCATAGGAAAAGAGCAGCATTTGCAAAAGAGAAAGTTTCAGGAAGCATCTTCTGCCTAGTAAACTCTTGGACTTTGTATGCTGTTTTAGGTTTAGTCCTTTGGGAATAGCCTCTGAGTTAAAAATTGGAGTGCCAATATTTTATTGAGGGGCGCTCTCAGAACTGGTAAAGGAGTGAGGAAAACAGGATTTGGTAGAGGGAGAACTCAAATGAAAAAGCAGTTGGAACCAAGATCTCAGCCAATCCCCTAAGGACATCTGGAGCTGAATGGGCATTCAGATTTGTCCACACTGAGGCAAGGGGGTCAGGCCCTTTTACCCTTGCATTTCCTGCTCACTGAATACGTGCTGCCCCTAAAGAGAAGGTGTAACATTAGGCAAGGCAGTAACCTTTGCCAGAGGGCAATTGCTGCGAGGGAATTCAGCTATAAAGGGACTCGGCTAATTAGGCCACATCTTGATCTCATATGTTGGCATAAGAGCTGTGCCAACATTCCTGGCAGCTGAGGGAATAACGGTCTTGTTCCTGAAGGGAGAATTTGGGCAGCATACCACAGTGTCCACTACATCTGCTGTATCTCGAATTAGAAATATGGAAACATAATGACCAATTGAGAAGTATACCTTTCACTTTTTAAATATCATCATGTTTTCTAAAATATGACGTGAGGAGAACATTACTAGAAGAAAACCGGCATCCCTAAGGATGTCACAGCTATAGATTTGAACTTTTTGAAAAGTCTTTGCCTAAGTAAAGAATCTCAAACTAAACATGAGCTACCAATCTCTCCCTAGGGGAAGAAGACCTATTTTAATCATTGTTTAGATGCTAACAATGATCATCTCTAGTTTCTTCATCTATCTTCAAAGTGAGAAAATGATATGCAAAAGAACTCCCAAAGTACATAAATAGTTTCAACAATTCCTGGTGTTCCTTCAGGAAAGATCAGCCTGTGAACTTGCATTTCATAGATAGAGAAGCAAAATTCCTTAGAGGTTCTTTTATCAATATGGAAGAAAAATGTCTTTGATAAAATTACTCATCAAACCACTGGAAGCCAGAATTAAAACCCAGGACTCATAAAAGTTTGTAGGAATAGGGCACTTATCTAGGATTTTATTAGACTGAGCTAGCCAGTTTTTGAAATTTATGTACTGAATGCACAATATTATATCTGCTCGTACACTGAATTTGTTGGAAATTTCTATTAACGTTTTTATAACGTTTTATGTTTTATATGTAATATGATTTTTCAGGGAGAGATAAGACACTCACTATAAAAAAGGATGCTAATTTACTCCTCAAAATAGATGAAAGTAGAGGATTCTTATCAAAAACATAGCATCAGCTGTGTCCATGCCATTATCCTAACTTGATATTATATTTTAAAAGGTATTTACTTCTCTCCAGAAGATTTAAAAGTAAGTCACACTACTTAAACGTTTTTTGAAGATTTTGAGAATTTGTAAAAATTTCTTATGTTACTCCTCTTGAATGTAATGAAAATCCTATTGGGTTCATCATTGGCAACAGTTCCAAAATCAAAGACAGTTCTCTCTCTGGTTGCTAAGAGCTGTAAGGATGATGTGTGTCCACTTACTAACGTCTTTAATAGATGATTACCTAATAAATTTGTAAGTAGGGCTCCTGACTGTTGACCTCTAACCTCAGGCATGTATCCAGTTTCCTTATCATTGGTTTTCAATCCACCAAGAAGCTGTGAGATCCCAGCTAGGTCTTAACCTGTCCAGCCCGATCCATGCTCTCTGTGGCCTATTAACTAGTGAAATGCAGGTTACCCAGGAAGGTCAGAAGTTAAACAACTAGGAAATAGCCATGTCTTCATCCTTTCAAAGTTTGTTGATACAAGCTTCAGTAGTCATGAAATAGGTCCAAGGGCAGAAAAGGCAACACCAGCTAGTAATTAAGCCATGTCTTGATTTCTCACTCTGCACAGCTACCTACCCCTTCACCCAGTACTCAAGGGAGCACCATCTCTCTCCTTGACTCCATGCTATGCCCCTTTCAAAACAGTACTACATGATGTCACTGACCAGCTAGATTCATTTGAAAGGCCACCACTTCTCTTTCTGCTCTCCACCATGTGAAGATACAAGAGGAAGACTGCCTGCAAACCATGAAGACTGCCCTCTCCAAGAACCGATTCTGCCAGCACCTTGATCTTGGACTTCTCAACCTCTACTCTGTTAGAAATAAATTGTTGGTTAAGCCACCCAGTCTATGGTAAATTGTTACAGCAGCCCAAGCAGATTAAAACGAGTACCATGGTTACATCAAAGAAAATCCTGGTTGTTAGAAAATATACAGTGAGATATTAAGGGATAGGGAGGCATGATACAGGCAACCTGCTCTCCAAGGATTCAGAAAAATATATATGTATGCATATGTCTCTGTGTGTATAGATAGACAGAGATGGAGAATATGATAAAACAAATGTTATTCTTGCAATTTTTCCAAATGGTGTAATCATACAGAGATGTCTTTCTTCTGCTTAGGATTTTTCAAACATCTTCAGCTTGTAGGAGAAACAAATATTAGTTATACCCACCTTAAATTCCTCCACAATCACTCTTCAGTAAATAGATTTTGATAACTATTCTGACATGTGGAATATCATAAAACAGGATAGATCCTAATGCTTATGAACTGCAAGCAAGAGTGTTTCCAATATACTGCACTTCAACTGTGCAACAGGCCAATTCTTTTAATGACTACAAACCAGTTCTAATACTTTTGATTGTCTGTAGTGTTTTCAAAACTCCTGTGACCCGCTACGAGTTGAACCATCAGAAGTTTTGTTCAGTGGCTTTACATGGAGGAATAGTATTACTATGATGAAAATACAGTGAATAATGAGCCTCCAAATATTTCTAGAAAGGGAAGTTTTGCAAATTACTGGACTGGACAATTGATACAATGTGATAAGGACTGTAGATTAGAAAAAGAAGTATCACAGTGTGTAATAATAATGTACTCACAATGTGTAAGAATAGAACCAAAAACTACTGTCACCAGTTTACTCATAGGAAAAACACATTATTGCTTGGGGAAAAAAAATAAAGTCCACCACTTCGACGTCAGTTCCAGCCCAGGTATTCCAGCAGGTATTCCAGGAGGGGCACACAACCAAGAGAACTGCAAAGTAGTCCTTTTCCAAGTGAAGGAACTTGGGGAGGGAGGGATTGAAAAGAAAAAAGTCAAATCTACTTGGTTAATACTGTGTAAATGACCCACAAGCCATGTCACTTCAACATCTTCCACTACATCCAAAAAAGTGTGCTTGGCGAGGATGTGCTATGTCAAAGGCACTGTGCTAGGTACTAACTGTAAATGAGAAAATACTGTTGGGCTATTAAAAATGAGTATGTGGGCAAAAATGCTGTTGTTGGTAACCAGATGCCTATGTGATTCCATAAATCTTATTTTCACTTGCTAAATTTTATGTAAACATTTAGTGATAAAGAAAAAGTACCTGAGATAGCTCATGCCCAAATCATGGCTCTTTGCTATAAAACAAAATCTTTCCTTTATTCCTTTATCTGCTCTTTGCAGAAATGAGGCTTTCCATCCAGGAAAGATAATAGGTGGCATCTGTTCTCTTCAGGAATCGTTTAACAAAGATTTTGTTCAAATTAGGAAAAATTTAAATGTCCAGATTTACTGTATTCTAGGGTGTAGAAATTATACACCCTAACACAAAATGCAAAGAATGATACGCTAAAGTAAGTTCTATCAACAATAAAGGATGTTTGTTAAATAGTACCTTTAATATAAAAACAAGTACCTTCAAGTGTTTGTGGAGCTGAAGGTCAATAGCCCTAAGACTTCACTTAGGCAACTTGTTTTGGGAAAGTTAGTCCCTCTATTAGCTGCAGGTACAAACATTGCACGTGCAGTTAATTGCAGCCCCTGTTAGACCATCGTGGGAAGAATTAGACACTTAATTTTGAGGATGTAAGTGACTGGCCCACAATTAGCCCCGGCTAAAGTGCTTGTACCCACATGAAAGGAGACTGTGCCCAAACCAAACTTTTTTTTTACCATGTGCTTCTACATTCTCTGTTTTCCCTTCGCAGACATACAGAAATTAGGGAAAATAGTCATGCAGTGGTTAAAATATGTGTGATAAGAAGAACCATGCTGAGTGAAAGTGAAGCTGTGTTGACAAAGATACGAATAAGTGCAGCAGCACACATATAAATATAAACCAGGAATGAAACTCTGTCAAAAGAGCGCCTTCAAGCAATGAATTCCTTAGTTCTGTGTCCCTTGCCAAGATAGCAATTTATGATAATGGTGCAGGGCAGATTGCTGGGAGCCTGAAATCATTAGGTGAGTGTTCTTCACCTAGGATTGTTCATCCTTTTGAATGGAGAGGTTCTTAGGGATTTATGCCTACACTAAAGTGACATCCGAATAGCCTCTCTTTCCAGACTCTGACCTCATTGCCCCCCCATCATTCCCCTGGGACACCCCCCCATTTGTGTTTTAAAAGTATAGATATTCTCTACTTAGGCATAAGGAAAGCTAGCTTTTTCAGTCACCTGTTCAAAAATGCCTATAGTTAATCCAAAAAATGTCCTTAAACCATAGATTAGGCTTGAGAAAAGAGACCTGCCTTTGAAGTTTCATTCTTACTTGATTCTTACAAAATAAAGGACTTGTCTTTGAAAAATTGTAAGTCTTTCAAGCGCACTCTTCTACAGTTTATTGAATGCTATATAAAAGTATTCTGTTTACTTATTGTTCAACTAGAAGAACACAGCAGAGCCAAGTTCATATTTATCATAGCTAAATACTCCTTTCAATGTATGATAAAGCAAATATTCTCACTTTGCCCTCCTATTGTTTCATCTGCTTGAAAGGTTTATATTTCATCTGTTTATTGTTTAAATTATTAATATATCTTAAAATGGAAATTTCCACATAGAAATATCTTGCTCATGCTCAAAGAGACAAGTCAGTGTAATACATTCTGTTGCAGACTTTTTAACTAAATCATTAATTGGTTTTCAGAACTTCAGAATTTACCGGCTGAAGTTTAAATGTATCCTTAAAACCAAGTGAGAGGAAATATAATAAATGCAGAAACTCTTTATCATCCCTTCAACTACAAGACCACTTCTAAGTTAATGCTGTGCATCATAACTGCCAGTTACACAAGCTCTGTTTATAAATTATTAAACGCTTTCAATATTAACACTAAATCTTGTCCAAATGTAAACATGCACTGAAGTTCAGCCATTTCTATGACTACAAACTAGCAATCCTTCCTTTGTTATGGCCACTGCACAAACATCAGGAGGATGCTGTCAGGAATTTCATATCACCCCGAACTGCAACCTTTGCATGTTACCGTCTGTAACCAAGTGACCTGCTGCAGCTCATTAAAGTTAATGTAATGGATCATTCCCTCCTAACTGTAATCATCAGCAAATTAGACTCCTTTCTAGGCTAGCCAGGCAGCAGAGAAGTACATAACTAAGTAGAATGTAGAAATAACTTTTCTCTTAGCCACGTGCCTTTATTCAACACAAAGGAGAATAACGTAGGAGAGGGGGGCCAGACGCAGAAGCTCTAATGTGTGTTAGGATGAGCCTTATTTACCTCATTGTCACAAGATAATTTCATGCTTTTCCAGAACTGGACCTTCATCCCAAAGCAGAGACAACAGTAGAGAATATGATGGAAGTAATTCAGGCGAGGCTCTTGTTTGACTGATTTTGGAGTTATTGCCTTTTCCCTTCAACTGACCTCTACTATTTTCAAACGTTAAAGATATTATTATCTAACTACTGTTTGTAATTGTAAACTCTTTGGAAAACCTAATACTGTTGTATTGATTTTTTTCATTTAAAAAATGATGTATAGAAACACAAAAGCAGAAACACATATGAAGAATAAACCACAAATTCTTAGAATTTATCAAAATAATGTATCTAGAATTCTTGTTCTATCTAATGGTTCCCACCTCAAATCCATTTGTTACCAAAAGATCATTAGTATACATTTCCTGATTGCACTGTGGTTATCACAGTTCCCTAGCATTTGGAATGTTACTGGAAATTGAAGGTTAAGCGTAATCTCATTAGATCATGAAATTATGTGAAGGATTTTCTAATCTTTAGGGCTAAGCAATCTCTAGAGGAGAACAATTTTAGCCTAAACAGGAAAGGTGTGGACTGTAGTGGCAGGATTTACTAGCTCAGTTAGCAAAATGAGCCCTCTGCCACTCCACCAAGTAAAGGCTGACCAGTGATCTTACGGGTGGGCTCATAAATTCAGTGAGTATCCAGAGAGAGGATGTGGAAGAATTAAGAAACATCCATAATTCCTGTGTTATATAAGTAACACAAAATATGCCTTAAACACAGTGATACAAAAAACGTTTTATAAGAGCTACAGTTCTCAAGACATGGTCCCTGAACCGGCAACATCAGCATCGCCTGAAAACTTGGTAGAAATGTAAATTCTAGCCCACCTTACATCTACTGAATCAGAAACCCTGACGATGAGGCCTGGTATTCTGTGTTTTACCAAGCCCTCCAGGTGATGGTGATGCATGCTAAACTTTTAGAACCACTGTATTAGAAAACAAAAGACAGTGTGAATAGTCTGCACACACTATATTGAAAGAACATTATTTTGGCATCAAAATTTGAGGACATAAGGGGCCAGTGTGGTGGCGCAGTGGTTAAATGTGCATGTTCCACTTCAGCAGCCTGGGGTTTGCCAGTTCGGATCCTGGGTGCAGACCTAAGCACTGCTTGTCAAGCCATGCTGTGGCAGGCGTCCCACATATAAAGTAGAGGAAGATAAGGTACAGATGTTAGCTCAGGGCCAGTCTTCCTCAGCAAAAAAGAGGAAGATTGGCAGCAGATGTTATCTCAGGGCTAATCTTCTTCTTCAAAAAAATGGGTGGACATAAGTTAGCTACAAATGTATTACCATAAAAATGTATACACATATGTATGGGTGTGTATGTGTAATAAATATGTGTATATGTATATATGTGTGTATACACAGTATAATTATACATACATATACAATTGGACAACTACTTACACTGACATGGTATGCTGTGCTTCCCAGGCACAGTACAAGAATCCCTATGATAAACAGTCATTGTTATGAGAGCATTGTGTGTTTTGTCTTACTTACTACCACATCTTCAATATCTATAGAAACTGGTATACAGAGGCTGTTCCAAAAACATTGAATGAATGACTCAATGGTATTTGGGCTATGCTTATCCCTACTTGAAAGCAGAGATTTCTCATATTAGGATGTTTGAGTAACAAACTGAAAAACATTGGTAGGAACTAGAAAAGAATATATCTTAGACAATCAGAAAGTGAGGATATAAAACAGGTAATGACTATCATCATCATCAGATAGTAGATTGTGTTTTATAGTTAATTGTAAAAGAATTTTCATTAACTACTAAGCAAGTAAATATTTATTCTGTATTGTTTTATTTATAATTTAAATATAGGATGAGCATGTCTAGTCTCACCACTTCTATTCAATATTATACTGGAGTTTCTAGCCAGGGCAATTAGGCAAGAAAAAATAAATAAAATGCATCAGGACTGGAAAGGAGGAAGAAAAACTATTCTTTTTGCTGCTTTTGTAAATGGAATTGTCTCATTAATATTATTTTAAGGTTATTCATTGCTAGTGTGTTGAAATACAATTGATTACTGTATATTGATCTTGCAAACTTGCTGAATTTGTTTATTAGTGTTCTTTTTGTGGATCCCTTAAGGATGTCTCTATCTCTATTCACAGATGACATGGTCATCGTAGGATTGTAGTGAACAATTCTAAAATAATATTAATAAAACAATTCCATTTACAATGCCAGCAAAAAGGATAAAATACTTAGGAATAAATTTAAACAAAGAAGTGTAAGACTTATACAATAAAAATTACAAAGCATTGTTACTAAAAATTACAGAAGACCTAAATAAATGAAAAGACATGCTATATTGATAAATCAGAAGATTTAATATTGTTAAGATGGCAATACTCCAGATTCAATGCAACTTCTATCAAAATCCCAGATGGCTTTTTTGCAGAGATAGTTTTCCTTCCTCCTTAAATTAACTCAAGTAGACCTAAATGTAAAAACTAAAACTATGCAAATATTAAAAGAAAGCATAATAGTAAATATTCATGAACTTGCATTAGGGAATGACTTCGTAGCAATAACACCAAAAGCATAAGCAACAACAGAAAAATAGATAAATTTGATGTCATCAAAATTTAAAAGTTTGTGTTTCAAGTGACACTATCAAGAAAATGAAAAGACAACCCAGAGATTGGTTGAAAATTTTTGCTACTAATATAACTGATGACTGATAACTGATAACTGGATCTCAGATCCAGAATATATAAAGAACTCTTACAACTCACCAATAAAAAGACAACCCAATTTAAAAATGGGCAAAGTAGTGTTGTTTGAAAGTGGACTTGGATTAGCTGTACATATATATTACAAACTCTTTAGGACAATCATTAAAAAAATTTAAAAAAGAAGTATAACTGATCAGCTAAGAAAGGAGAGAAAATGGAATCATATAAAATGCTCAATTGAAATTTAAAAAGCAGAAAAAGAATGAAAGACAATAATAGGAACAAAGAACAAACACAACAAATAGACAACAGTAATGAATATGATAGCTATTAATCCAACTATAGCAATAATTACTTTGAATGTCAATGGTCTAAATGCATCAATTAAAAGACAGAGGTTGTCAGAATGAATCAAAAAACAAGAACCAACTACATACTGTCTACAAGAAACCCACTGTAACTATAAAGACACATATAGATTAAAAGGAAATGGGTGGAGAAAAATATATCATGCTAACACTTTGAAATCAGGAGTAGCTATGTTAATTTCAGACAGGACAGACTTCAAAGCAAGGAAAGTTATCAGGGATAAAGAAGGGCACAATGTACTGATAAATAAGTCAATTCTTGAAGAAGACATAACAATACTTAATGTGTATGCCCCTAACAACAGAGCATCAAACTATGTGAGGCAAAAACTAATAGAATTGCAAAGATAAATAGATGAATCCACAATCCTAGTTGGAGACTTCAATACCCCTCTATAAGAAAAAGACAGATCCAGCAGGCAGAAAATCAATATGGACATTGTAAACTCAGCAACATTATCAAGCAACTGGATATAATTGACATCTATAGAGGATTTCGCCCAACAACAGCAGAAGATAAATTCTTCTCAAGATCACGTGGAAACATTCAATAAGTGGACCACATTCTTGGACATAAAACACGCTTTAACAAATTTAGAAGAATAGAAATCATATAATGTTTACTCTCAGAGCACAATGGAATTAAACCAGAAGTCAATAAGAGAAGGATAACTGGAAAATCCCAAAACATATGGAGATTAAATGACACACTTGTAAATAACATGAGTCAAAGAAGAAATCTCAAGATAAATTTAAAAATATTTTGAACTAAATAAAAGTGAAAACAAAACATCAAAATTTGTGAGATGAACTGAAAGCAGCACTTAGACGGAAATTTATAGAATAAATGCATATATTAGAAAAGAAGAAAGACCCAATATGAATAACCTAAGTTTCCACATTAGGAAACTGGAAAAAGAAAAGCAAATTAAACCTGTAGTAAGCAGAAGAGAAATAATAAGAATTAGAACAGAAATCAATGAAATTGAAAATAGGAAATCAATAGAGAAAATCAATGAAACCAAAAGCTCATTCTTTGAAATGATCACTAAAATCACTAAGCCTCTAGCCAGGCTAATGAGGAAAAGAAGAAAATAAACAGGACACAAATTACTAACATCAGAAATGAGAAAGGAAACATCACTATAGATCTTACGGAAATTAAAGGAATAAGAAAACAATATGGTGAAAAATTCTATCCCCAAATTGCTAAATACTACATTTGATAATCTAGATGAAATGCACCAATTCCTTTCAAGACACAATTTTCCAAAACTCACACAAAAAGAAACAATCTGAATAGGCCTATATCTATTAAAGAAATTGAATCAGTAATTAACAACCTTCCAAAACAGAAAGCACCAGGCCCAGATGGGTTCAATGGTAAATTCTACCAAACATTTAAAAAAGAAACTATACCAATAAAGTACAGACTCTTTCAGAGGATAAAAGTAAAGGGGATGCTTCCAAACTCATTCTATGAGGCCAGCATTATCCTGGCATTATTATATTATTATATTTAGCATTATTATATTATTATTATATTATTATATATAGCATTATTATATAATGCTAAAATCGGACAAGGACATTGCAAGAAAAGAATATCACAGACCCATATCTCTCAAGAATATAGATGCAGAAGTCCTCAACAAAATATTAGCAAATTGAACCCAACAATGTACGGTCATGCTCTATATAACAAAGTTTCAGTCAACAACAGACCACATACACGACGATGGTCCCATAAGGTTATAATGGAGCTGAAAAATTCCTATCACCTAATGATGTCATAGTTCAACACATTGTTCACATATTTGTCGTGATGCTGGTATAAACAAACCTACTGCACTGCTAGTCATATAAAAGTATAGCACACACAATTATGTACAGCACATAATACTTGTTAATAAAAGAATGTTACTGGTTTATGTATTTACTGTACCACATTTTTAATCATTGTTTTAGAGTGTACTCTTTCTACTTGTAAAAAAAGTTTTCTGTAAAACAATATGTTGTGTTAAGCCAGCAGCAGCCTCATACAACTCATATTCACTAAGTTCTCTTGATTGCATCGTTTTCTCTTGTGCTTAATCTCATGTTGTTTGTTCATCACGGCCCCTCAGCAAACAAAATCCACTGCCAATGTTGCCAGTAAGAAGTTGCATAAAGTGATTACCTGGAAACAAAATTAAAAGTAATTAAGGACTGTGAAGGTAGAAAATCAGTGATGGTTATTGCTTGCCAGTCAGGCATGTCCCATTTCCACCAGAGCTACAATCTTGAAGAAAAAGAACAAAGTGATGAAAGCTGTTAAAGGATCTTCCTCACTGAAGGCAATAAGACTAACAAAAATTCGAGAAGGGCCTATATCAGACCTGGAAAAGCTTCTAATGACCTAGATTGAAGACCAGACACAGAAGCACATCTCTCTCAGCACCATGATGATCATAGATGAAGCAGAAAGTTTGTTTGTGATATTGAAAGAAAAAGCTGGACCTGACTACAATGTTGAATTTACTGCTAGCTCCGAGTGGTTTAAACAATTCGAGAATTGTTATTCATCACATAAGATGAAATTGAGTGATAAGTCTGTGAGTGCTAATGTGAAAGCAGCTAAAGAATTTTTGGAAATTCTAGATAAGCTGATTATGGAGGAAAATTACTTGCCAGAGAAAATATTCAATATGGATGAAACCTTCCTGTTCTGGAAGTGGATGCCTGAAAAAACTTTCATCCGCAAGTAGGTCAAATCAATGCCAGGTTTCAAGGCTTTTAATATTGCTCGACTTTTTAAAATCTCTTTGGGCTGTATCTCCGAAGTCCCCTGAAACTAAATTTTTAGCAAAATTGCTTTTATCCATGCCTTGCAGCCTTTCTTCTTATCACTATTAGAGAACATTATTACCCTATAAGATTCAAGGAAAAGACAAGCATGATTTTGCACTGTCTGCTGGATAACATGATCTACTGAGGCAGATATTTACCACTGTCATGACATTCAGATTCTACGTCTTAAATGCCTTACTGAATTGAAATTGGACAACTAACACTTGCATTGTTCCTTACTTGATCTTCCTAGGCAAGAAAAAAAATATTTTCAAAAAAGTTTTTCTATTCACAAATTGTCGTGAGTAAAAGTAAGTTTTTAGAGACATGCTTTTCTTGTCATGTTTTAAAGTAGTAGCAAATAAAGAGTTATTCTTTCTCATCCTATGTGAGAGGACAGCGATTGTGCTGCTCTGTGGTTTAGGGTACTAAATGAAATTTCATGTCCTTAAAAAGATTATAGTTTTGGTTTACAGCTGTAATAGTGTAGCTGGCAAAAACATGAATGCTGAAGGATGAGGGTACTTCATAAAACTGATATTTTACCATTTTGGGTGCATACAATTTTACATCCTCCTTCTTATATTTTAAAGTGATCTTCAAAAACATGAATCATTTAACTATAAAAGTAAAACATAAAGAGTCTCTAAATTTTAAATTTCAAGCTTTGTTGTCTCATATTTAGTAACTGTGGTTTATGACTTTCTTAAATAATAATGTAAAATTTGCAACACTAAGCAAACCTACCAAGAAACAATCCCCTAGTGGGCTCTCATGTCCCAGTTGTCTACCAATTTTTATCATTTGTATAAATTCTAAAGTACTTACACTGGTGGATTCTATTTTTTCAGTTACGCTTATGATATAAACAGTTTTTCTTATTCTTAATCTTTAAATTTTTAAATCTTATGGTTACAGTTATGCACCGCATAATAACATTTCAGTCAACGACAGACAGTATATACAACGGTGGTCCCGTAAGATTAGTACCATATAGCCTAGTAGGCTATACCATCTAGGTTTGTGTAGGTACACTCTATGACGTTCCCACAAAACATAATTCCGGGGCTGGTCTGGTGGCACAGCAGTTAAGTGTGCACGTTCTGCTTTGGAGGCCCGGGGCTCACCGGTTCAGATCCCGTGTGCGGACATGGCACTGCTTGGCACGCCATGCTGTGGTAGGCGTGCCATGCATAAAGTAGAGGAAGGTGGGCATGGATGTTAGCTCAGGGCCAGTCTTCCTCAGCCAAAAGAGGAGGATTGCCAGCAGTTAAGTTAGCTCAGGGCTAATCTTCCTCAAAAAAAAAAAAAATTGCCTAATGACGCTTTTCTCAGAACTATTCCACCGTGAAGGAATGCGTGTCTGTATATAATATTCTAGTAAATTGATATTCCATAATTTACTTGACTGTTATTCTAATCATGACTCAATTTTTTCATTATTTTTTATCTTTAAAGTTTTGTTTCTACAGATATCTCTGAAAAAGGAATGCCTTTAAAAATTTACTTAAAATAAATTCTAAATAGTGGTATAACAAGTTTCCTTTATTCTATAAATCTCAGTGGTCTCTTTGTAAAGGGCCATCTTTTTTCTTCTTAGAATATGCTTTAAAAATGTTCCCTTTTGTCTTTTTTTATCGTTATTTGTGTATTTTTCTTTACTAATTCTTTGCACTTCTTTCCATCCCTTTAGGCTATGGATGTCCCTATAGACCTGTCACCATTCCCTTCTGTCTGCAACTAATTTCTGCCACTAATTTCTCTTTTACTTTGATGGCATGTGAAAGTTCAATTTATTCTGATGCTCACAAGAATAAGGCTGTAAAAATTATAACAGCTTGCATAAACTTCTCAAAACATTGCATCTTCTTTACCAATTGCAACTTTACCGATCTTCAAAAGAGTTGCCATAGATTTTTATTTTCATTCAAAAATTCCACCATTAGGGGCCGGCCCAGTGGCAGAGTGGTTAAGTTCATGTGCTCTGCTTTGGCGGCCCAGGATTTCGCTGGTTCAGATCATGGGTGTGGACATGGCACTGCTCATCAAGCCATGCTGAGGTGGCATCCCACACAGCAGAACCAGAAGGACCTACAACTAGAATACATAACTATGTACTGGGGGGCTTTGGGGAGAAGAAGAAGAAGAAAAGAAGAAGAAGATTGGCAACACATTGTTAGCTCAGGTCCAACCTTTTAAAAAAAATTAAAAGAAATTCCACCATTATATGAAGTATGTTTTTTATTTTGGAATTTCCTTGGAAGTCAGCTTATTTTTCTTATAATCACAACCAAAATAGTATTATTCAGAATGATCATCCTCTTTTTTTCCCAACAATTAGCTGTGTAATACTCTCAATGGTTATTATTATATATTAAATGTGGCAGTTTAAAGATTATCACAAATTCATTTTTGTTTTCGTTTTTAGTGAGGAAAATTGGCCCTGAGCTAACATCTGTTTCCAGTCTTCCTCTTTTTGCTTGAAGATTGTCGCTGAGCTAACATCTGTGCCAATCTTTCTCTATTTTGTATGTGGGATGCCACCACAGCATGGCTTGATGAGCAGTGTGTATGTCCGTGCCCAGGATCCAAACCCTTGAACCCCAGGCTGCTGAGTGGAGCACGCAAATTTAACCACTATGCTACCAGTCCAGCCCCTGTCACAAATTCTTTGACACTCCTTCCGTCAGAAGTTAGAGTCTGTGTCCCCTTCCCACGAGTATGGGTGAGCTTAGTAACTGCTTTGACCAAGAGAATATAATGGAAGTGACAGACACTATGCCGGGTTCAAGGCAAGCCATAAGAAACTGGTAGACTCCATTTCTTTTTACTTGTAAAACTCTCCTTGAACTTCTGAATTGCTATGTGAAATATTCAACTATTCTGAGCCCACCATGCTGTGAGAAAGCCCAAATAAGCTACATGTAGAAGCCACATACAGAGAAAGAGAAATGCCCAGCCAACCCCCAGGTGTCTCATCCAGCCCCTAGATTTTGAGTTAACCCATCTGAGGCCTCAGACATTGTGCAGCAGAGACAGTCCATCCTTACTGTGCTCCTGACACAAAGAATCATGAGATGTAATAATACATTTTTATTTTAAGCTAATAAGTTTGGGGTAGTTTGTTACATAGCAATAGATAGCTGAAACTTGAAGTGATAGTTAACTGATTTATCTTATTTTGGGAAAATTGTTATTTCCAGTTTTATACTATTGCTAACGATTCTGAATTAAATATATTTATATATAAAACTACATGAATATCTGCCTATTTCCTCAGTACAAATTCCTATAAATGGATTCCTAGGATAAAGGGTATAAATACCCTTTATATGTATATGTATATAACATTATTTTACTTCAAAATGTTAGGAAAATATTTCTTTACTGATAAAATTCCTATCTATTTTATGTTATCAAGATGGGAAGACAAACTTGAAATTGGCATTAGAAGATTTTTGACATTAGAAGATTGGCAATTGGCATTAGAAGATTTTCTTTCTCTACTTTCTTTTTTTTATATTTTTATTTCATTTATTTATTTTTATTGAAAAAAAATATCAAACACCCAAAGAATGTATATATCTATTACAGTCATGTAATAATAATAAAATGTACACTTACTGCAATGGGTTAAATAGTGGACCCCCCCCCCCCCCCCCCCCACAAAGAGATATATCTACTTGGAACTTGTGGATATGACCTGTTCGGGAAGAGGGTCTTTGCAAATGTAATTAAGTTAAGGATCTTGAGATGAGATCATCTTGGATTAGAGTGGGCCCTAAATTCAATGGCACATGTCTTTAAAGAGACAGAAGAGGAGAACATAGACAAACACACAGTGGAGAAGGCCATATGAAGACAGAGACAGAGATTCAATTGATGTGTATATCAACTGAGGAAGGTTAAGAATTACCAGCAGCCACCAGAGGCTAGGAGAGAAGCATGGAGCAGATTCTCCCTTAGAGCCTCCAGAAGGAAACAACTCTGCTGACACCTTGATTTTGGACCTCTGGCCTCCAGAACTGTGAAGGAATAAAGTTCTGTTGTCTTGAGTCATCCAGTTTGTGGTAATTTGTTATAGCAACTCTAGAAAACTAATACACCTTCATGCTACCCTTTACCTTCAAAAAAGGGTTAAACTGATGACACCAAATGCTGGCAAGGATGTGGAGCAACAGGAATTCTCATTCATTGCTAGTGGGAATGCAAATGATACAGCCAGTTTGAAAGGCAGTTTGGTAGTTTCTTAGAAAATTAATCATACTCTTACCACACAATTGACAATCACGCTCCTTGGTATTTATCCAAAGGAGCTGAAAACATGTCCACACTGAAACCTACACGCAGATGTTTATGGCAGCTTTATTCATAATTGCCAAAACTTAGAAGCAACCAAAATGTCTTCCAGTACGTGAATGGATAAATAAACTGTAGTACATCGAGATGATGAAGGATTATTCATCACTGAAAAGAAATGAACTATCAGGCCATGAGAAGACATGGAGGAATCTTAAAGGCATCTTACGAACTGAAAGAAGTCAACCTGAAAAGGCTACATACTGTATGATTCCAACTATATGATATTCTTGAAGAGGCAAAACTATGGAGACAATAAAATGATCAGTGGTTGCCAGGATTTGGGGGAGGGGAGCAGAGAGGGATGAACAGGCAGAGCACAGAGGATTTTTAGGGTGGTGAAAATACTCTGTATGATACTATAATGGTGGATACATGTCATTATAGATTTGTTCAAACCCATAGAATGTGAAGCACCAAGAGAGAACTGTAATGTACACTGTAGACTTAGGGTGATTGGGCTATGTCAATATAGATTTATCAATTGTAACAAATGTACCATTCTGGTGGGGAAGTTGATAATGGGGGAAGCTATCCATTTGTAGGATCAGGGAGTACATGGGAAACCTCTGTACCTTCCTTTCAATTTTTTTGTGCACCTAAAACAGCTCTAAAAAGATAAAGTCACTTTAAAAAGTGAAAGTAAAAGAGAGCCATTTTCAGATGAAAAGTAAAAAAGACTAAAACCAGTTTCTTTGAAGTTACCTTTGTATCCTTCCCCAATCACAACACTCTCCTTCCTACCAAAAGTAACAACTGTCCTAAATTTTATGCTAGTCCTTCTCTTGTTTTCCTTTATGATTTTATCATAGATAAATAGGTAAATAATAAATAATTAGATAGCTAGATGACAATAAATATATGTTGTTTGGTTTTGCCTCGTTGAAGTTTATATAGCATGGAACACTGCATACACCGTATATTCTTCTAACTTGCCTTTTTGCTCAATTATATTTATGATATCCTTTCATGTTGATTTAGACAGATGTTCATTTTTGATGTTTATCCATTCTATTACCAGTTCTACTGTTGCTGAATATATGGATCATTTCTAGTTTTATTTCTGTTACAAACAATGCTACTAAAATCATGTTTGAATTATGTCTCCAGGTACATATGGCAAGGATTTCTCTAGCTGAGGAAGTAGAACTGGGATCAAATCTACTGTAGTAGAGCGTATGTTCTTTCACATTCTTTGGGTAACACCAGAATATTTCCAAAGTGATTGCAGCAGGTTTCACTCTCATCAGATGGTATGAGTGCTCCTGCTGCTCCATAGCCTGCCAATAATTGTCATTGTCTATGTCTGACTTATTATAAAATTTTCAACTGGAAAATTTCAACTAACCATCATAGAATCATTTTTGTAAATTGTTTTCTTAAAGGCATTACTGTCTAGAGTCAGATAACACATTTTTTGAGGACCTACTATGTTTTACACTTATATTAGTCTATTTAATCCTCACAACTCCATGAGAACCTTATTGAGGAATAATTGACATTATAATTGTATATTTAAAGTGTACAACATGATGATTTGATATACATATACAGTGTAGAATGATTACCAAGATCAAGATAATTAACACATCCTATCACCTCACATATTTAACCTAAGTAACGGTTTTCTTTTGGTAAGAATGTTTAAGATCTACACGCAACAACTTTCAAGTATACAATACTGTATTACTAACTATAGTCACCATGCTGTACATTAGATTCTCAGAACTTATTCTTTTCTTTTTTTTACTGTTTTATACCTATATTATTCTATTTAATCCTTACAATACCATGAGAAAGATATTTTAATCACAAATTTACAGTTAGAAAAATGGGCCTTAGAAGCACTATTAATTAACTAGTTTATACAACCATTAATAGCAAGTGTTCTGACCCAAAGATTCTGGCTCCTCTTCTTTCCACTATACCTATCTGATTTTTAAAATTTGCAGAGTCATAGCCAATGTCACAAATCAAGTTCATATACCAACCTACTCAAAAAACAAAAAGAAGACTCTAGGAAACAAATTAGAGTGGAAAACTGTCACTCATTTTAGATATACATGATGTTCTGTTGACAAAGAAGAAATCCATCCTTAATGCTTCAGCATATCACTAGGAAGGCAACTTGATTGAGTGAACTGAGCCTGGCATTTATCACTGAACCCAGAGAGAGAGCTCCTGAGTTGTGGTATTCTAGGACCTTCTTCCTGACAGCCATTGACAATGTATCCAATTACTTAAGCAGTCTTTTCAGCATCATTTAAGCAGGTCTAGCTTTCCCTGTTCCACTTTAATAAAGGAAAAAAAATTTGGATGCTCCAATAATAGCATCTTAGATGTAGGGTCCTTCTTTTTCTAAATTTCATGATCTCTGGGTGTATCTGCACCTTGACAGTCCATTTTTTAGCACATGATCATGAAAATAAGATAAGAGTTAACAACCCATTTTTAATACATAGTCATAAATATAATAAGTGATGCCTGTTTCACACTTCTTGCCCCTTAAGGTTTCAAGGCAGGTAATAAAAATAAGACAGCTTGTAGAAGATAAAACCTTTCCCCTGAAGCTGGGTCTCTACCCCGCCAGATGCTACTTAAAGATGCAATATTGAAGATAATCTAAAGTATCGACAGTGAAAGAAAATTTGCTCTTTGTGCTGCTTAGTAGATCCCCAAACTACCCACTGACAACTGATAGCTCCCTTTGAATAGATTTGATCCAATCTCTGACCATTACTACGCACGTACAAAGGCTGGGTTCAAAGCCTGCACCCACTAACTCTGCTGTCCTCACAAGACCATCACTAGGCAATGCGACTAGAGAACCGCCTTTGCTGAGCCAAAGATTTCCAAACAATGTATCAAAGGAACACTTTATCGGGCAAATGCAATTTTGCTGTTGAGACAATCCTATCCACGGTGTATGCCAACGTAATTCTCTCTGAATATCCTGATGTTTTCACTGATGACTTTTGTCTTCAGGGAAAATAAAAAGAGCTGATCACAAAATTCTATATACAAAGAAAGGTCTTTCTGGTCCACCATATTATCTCATGAAAATCTATTGATTGGTACTTCTACAAAATGACCATTGATATTCTTACTAATGGCCCTAAGGTTTTATGTTTCTGAGACATTTAAGATTTAGTAGTATTGGTGCTATGTGCGTTATTTTGATTGCTATTTTTTATACTGTTAAGACTTACTATAACTAACAGAAGAAACAGGTAAATAATTAAAAGTAGTTGCTTTTGGGGAATGGTACCCGGGGCAGGAGGTAGGGGTGTGGTGAAAAGGAGCTGGTGAAAGGCAGAAAAGAGAATAGCTGTTTTTCATTATAAGCCTTTCAATCCCATTTGATTATTAACCATTTTGCATATATTACTTCTATTTTATTAATTATTAAAATAAAAAGATGTCTCAAAACTTTACAGTTTATAAAACATCTCATTTGATCTTCCTAACAGCCTTGTGAGGCAGACATAGATGTCCTTTCTTTCTTATTCAATAGCTAGTTATTTGACTTGGGCAATTACTTAAAAGGTAATCATCACATTTTAACGGTACACAAAAATAATTGCTTTATTACATATTTTAATAATTATTTTTATATACAATTTTGTAGCTTTGTATCACTTAACTTTATGACAATAATATCATAATAATTTTATTAGCAATTTAAAATTTGAAAACAAAATAAAAATTGATGACTGAATTATATACTTAAACTTCATTAATCATAGTTTCCTTCTTTTTAATTTTTAACCAGACTCTTTATGTTAATAGGATTTGAACCTCTTTCATATGCTTTGGTATATATAATTACATAGTTCTGCTGTGTTGTTAATTTTGAAGTGCTTAACAAGGATCTCTTATTTCTTATTCTGTGGGAAATTTTAATCTTGTAAGAAATACAGTAACTTTTCAGATCATCCATCCCCATGTAGTTTGCACATAGATTATTGTATTCAAATTGAAAAAATAATGTAAATATTTTTCTACACATGTTCACTGATTGTTTGGAATCCGATCCAAAATTAGAATGTTTTCTTCTTCCCCAAAATGATCCATCTCCCTTTTCTTTAAGTATAATTATTAGAACTATCATAAATAAAAAGGGAAAATGAAAACCTGATTTGAAAAAGTGACAACAAAATGAAAAATTAGAATAACAGAAGAAAAATAATAAAGACAAAGCATTGAGATAGATAATTTTATCCTCAATTCTTATGTGTTAATTTTAGCACATAAAATTATTTGATTGGAAAACTAAGACAAAAATAAATAAAAGAAAATAACAAAATAAAAATAAACATAAATCCTTAAATTTTTCGTGTCTTTTAACAAAAAAAGCTAAAATATTATACCATTAAATAAAACTATTAAGAAAATAATACCCGCAATATCACTATTGTGTTTTCATTTCTCATTTTCATGACTTTAGCCAAATGGAGACAGGAAAACATATAAAATAGAACAGCTACTGTGTGATCATTGCCAAAAGTTTACTTGCAACTGATTTTCCTTTAGTTCTAAAATGCTCTCATTTTGGAACTTCCTTTTTGGAATTTCCTTTAAGCCATTTGATTTTTTTAATAATCACTACCAAAATAGTATTACAGAAATTAATCGTTTCCTTTATTCATCATAATGTACTCTAAATAACTTACTTATTGGCTATATTTTTTTTAGATTATTTTATTTTATTTTATTTTTTTATTTTTTGAGGAAGATTTGCCCTGAGCTAACATCTCTGGCCAATCTTCCTCTTTTTTGCTGAGGAAGACTGGCCCTGAGCTAACATCCATGCCCATCCTCCTCTACTTTACATGTGGGACACCTGCCACAGCATGGCTTGACAAGCAGTGCATTGGTCCTTACCCGGGATCTCAACCAGTGATCCCCGGGCCACCAAAGCAGAATGTGTGAACTTAACCGCTGTGCCATCAAGCTGGCCCCAAGTTGACTATATTTTTAAATTTTCTTTTCAAGTAAACAGCAGCCACAATGAAAAGAAAATTGTTCATTGTTTTTTTGAACATCAGAGCATATACCTTAGAAACAAAAAACTGAAATCAGTGCCAATTCAAAACAGTTATTTTTTATCTACTTGTCTTCCAGTAGTCTCAAATTTCTCCAAATTTTCTCATTTTTATTTTAATTCTTTTCTTTCCTTGCTTCCATTAGCTAGTTAGTTTGTTTGTTTGTTTACTTATTTATTTATTTTGGTGGGGAAGATTGGCCCTGAGCTAACATCTGTTGCCAATCTTCTTCTTTTTGCTTGAGGAAGATTGTTTCTGAGCTGACATCTGTGCCAGCCTTCCTCTATTTTATGTGGGATGCCACCACAGTGTGGCTTGATGAGTGGTGTTAGGTCCTCACCAGGGATCCAAACCTGTAAACCCCAGGGTGCCAAAGCAGAGTGTGTGAACTTAACCACTACACCACCAGGCTAGCCCCTCATTTATTTATTTTTAATAACACGTGATACATGGACATTTTTGAATGTTTTTATGTTTCTTAAAACTCCAAACACAGGAGTAAGTAGAACAAAACTTTGAAGTACCTTTTCATACGATCATCTCATCCACTTGCCAGAAGTTATTGACACTGCCAATTTATTCCAGACTTTTTCTATCCATGTACATATGTAGGAACTTGACTGATGTTTGACTGTTTCTCAAAAGCACATCTCTCTGGAAAGGAAGACAATAAAAGAAAATTAATGAAAGTTGAACATTTACTCTGTGCTATTACCAATGTAATTCATCATTCTAGAATGCAATTCTTACTTGAAATTTTTTGGAGAAATTGTATATTAAAACAAAAATTTTGTACTATGGAATAGCATGCAAAATGTGCATGTTTTAAAAAGACAGAGTAATGAGACTTTAGAAAAACTTCTTGAGTGAAATATTTTGGTGAATGATCTTAACTGCCTCATCACCCTAGCCTCCTTACCATTGTTCTCTGCATGTAGGGCCTATTCATTAACAAAAAAGCTATCCTTGTGCTAAATGCAATACATATTTTTTACATCTAATCCGCACAATAATAGCATGAGGTAAGTATATATTATCATCCCTTTAAAAAGATATAGTTTTCCTCAGAAGGAGTGCACATGTACTGGGACAGGAAGTACTGTTAATATTAATATTAATCCAACAACAAACATTTATTGAGTACCTACTATGTGCAGACACTGTTCTAGGTGAAAGGGATAGAGCAATGAACAAAACATGAAAAGTTACTATTCTGATGGAACTTACATTCTAGTGAGGGGAGGTAAATAAAAATAAATAAATGAATAACCAAACAGGAAGTATTGTTGGTGATATGCACAATGAAGAGAATTTCAATAAGTTGATGCGACAGAGAGTGAATTTTGAATTAGTTGGCCTCTTAGATGAGGTGACAGGAAGTAGCATTGGGGTGAGCATTCTAGGCAGACAGGAGAGCTGTCACAAGTGTCCTCAGGTGGAGTGAGCTTGGAATGCCGGGGTGAGAAGTGTAACATGAGTTCCCAGAGACTGAAGAGGCTAGATACATAAGGATTTGTAAACAAAGATGAGAAGTATAGAGTTTAAAAGTGTTGGGAAGTCACTGAAAGATTTCAAGGAGAGGTATGGTATGACATGACTCATGTTTTAGAAGAAAATGAATCACAGGAGTTCAAGATAGGTAAGGAGAGGGGTTAGAAGTCTACTGTAGTAAGCCAGGCAAAAATAAGTGACTGGACTTGGGTATCCACAACAGAGTCCTGTGGTTCTCCAATCTCACGTTGAGGGTCAAGCACGGAGAAAAATGACAGAAAAGGAGACCTGGAGGTGGGAGGAGAAATATAGGAGACACTGGAAGTTGAGCTGTGAATATTACTTTAAATTAGAAGCACTCACTGAGCAGAGCCAGGAAATGTTCTGAGTATTATTCCATACATTCCTCATATCAACCCCATGAAGTGGGTACTGTTATTACCCCCTTGTATAGCTGAGTATACTGAGGCACAGAATGATTAAGTAATTGCTCAGCCTCCCACTGGTAGTACAGGGCAGAGAGGGAATTCACACCTGGGCAGTCTGCCACCAGATCCACATTCCAAAACTCTCCCTGAACCATCTCCAAATGGCAATGGAGGTGGGCCATGGGATGGTGATGGGAGGCCATCTACTCTTCAGAAGATATATGAAAAGCAGAAGAAAGGGTGTTCTTGGGTACAGAATGAGCCAGAGGACACTTGTCCTGAAAACCTTGGAGATAATGGCTGTGCATTTATGTAAAGAGCTCTGTTTGACTAAAAACACATGCTGTGGTAAGAAATTAATCTCTGAGAACTGAAAGATGGTGAAAAAAGGAGACTTCCCCTTCTACCCCAGGACCCAGGAAAACCCTGCCAAGCAGTACCTCTGAAGGACTCTTAGGTCAGTCAAAACTATTCTTCATACTGGGTCACCAGTTTCAAATGGTGATGGGTGCCCTGGCCACCCAGATCAGTGGACAGACCAGAAGATTAAGACTGAGGTAGCTAAGTTCCTGCGTTTTAAGAGTGAAACTATATAGTTGAAACCACTGAGCATGACTCAGCATGATTAGTTTCTCCCATTTTCCTCTACTTGGAGGTAGTAGCACTATAGCTGAACATTGTCACTCCACCAGTAAGTTTAAAACCCAAGAAGAAAAAAGCTCTTAGCCAACAAAGTCTAGTTACTTTCCTCACTACAGCATATCACCTCTTCAAAGAATGAGCATGTGTCATGATTTGAAGCTATTCAAATAATTTACTCTTAAGTTACTTTAAAAAGAGAAGTTCCTTGGGGCTGGCCCCGTGGCTGAGTGGTTAAGTTCGTGCGCTCCGGTGCAGGCGGCCAGTGTTTCGTTGGTTCGAATCCTGGGTGCAGACATGGCACTGCTCATCAAACCACGCTGAGGCAGTGTCCCACATACCACAACTAGAAGGACCCACAACGAAGAATATACAACTATGTACCGGGGGGCTTTGGGGAGAAAACGTAAAAAATAAAAATCTTAAAAAATAAATAAAATAAAAAGAGAAGTTCCCAAAAGCACATTGAAGCCAGCATTATTGGAAGAAGAATTTATTTTCCTGTACATCAAAGGAGATAGTAGGGATTTGAATTTATAATTGTCAGCATTTGTCTTAATATCTGACAGTTTCTTTGAATTGTACCACATGCACCTAAGCTCAAAAAGATCATCAGAAACTAATACCAATTGAGGTGTCCTTTACTGACAGCAATCTACTGTGTTGTGGGTTGAATTGTGTCCTTCCCAAAAAGATGTGTTGAAATCTTAACACTTGGTACTCGTAAATGTAACCTTATTTAGAAAGAAGGTCTCTGTGATCTAACTAAGATGTATATTAAGATGAGGTCCTACTGGAGTAGGATGGACCCTTAATCCAATATGACTGGCGTCCTTATAACAAAAGAAGAGACAGAAAGAGACAAACAGAAAGAGCATCATATGAGGACACAGACACACAGAAGGAAGAAGGCCATGTTACCACAGAAGCAGAGATTGAAGTTATGCTGCTGCAAGCCAAGGAATGCCAAAGATCACCCACAACCACCAGCAACTACAAGAGAGAGAATATGTTCTACTAACACCTTGATTTCTTATTTCTGACCCCCCGTGGGAGAATAAATTTCTGTTGTTCTAAACTGTTCAAGTTTATGGTAATTTGTTATGGCATAATGCTAAAGAAATTATGAGAGATTTCGTAATTCGTCAAACCACATTATGATCCATGTCAGGATGGAAATCACCATCACTTCCATTTTCACTGGTCTTTGAAGACAAAAATGAAATCAGTTTATGGGACTGGCCCCCTGGCACAGTGGTTAAGGTTGTTCACTCAGCTTCGGTGGCCCAGGGTTCGCAGGTTTGGACCCTGGGCATGGACTTATACAATACTCATCAAGCCATGCTGAGGTGGCATCCCACATACAAAAAACAGAGAAAGATTGGCATAGATGTTAGCTTAGGGCCAAACTTGCTCACCAAAAAAAAAATAAATAAATCAGTTTACACTTTCATTCATAGTGTTAGAAATGTATCTTTTTTCCTTGTTATTTCAATACACACAAAACTCTAAGAATTACTGAATTCATAGTTTAGTATCATGTATCCTGCTCATGCTGTTTGGGAATATGGTTTCCTCTCTAGATCCAGTGAGAAGTTACCCTTAATGTTCTCAAGAAATAAATTATCCTTTAGGTCTTACAGAGTGTTCAAATAAAACAAAGTCAATATGAAAGAATGAAAGCAATTTGTGGTCTCACTTCTCCATGTCCACACTTCTTCCCAGTCCTCCTGCCTTCAACACTGTAATAAGACCCTATCACTCAGAGCCCTGTTTACTAAATAGTGTTCAGAGCATGAACAATCGAGATGCCTTCAAAGGTTTGTATGGAGAAAGAGAGGTTGTTTTGTCCTGGAGAACAGTGGGGAGGTGGAGCAGAGTTTAAGAAACCTATTCATTTAGAAGGGCTCTGAGGAATATTTGGGAAGCTAGACCTTGCATAGGGGAAAGAGTATTGAAAATTCAGACCACGTGCAAAAAAAGTGAATCTGTTGCATCTCAATGGCAGAGACCCTTGGGCAACTTTCTGTTTTTGACCAGGCAATTCAGGTTCTTTGAAGAATGTCCATGTAGAGGAAGTGATTAAGGAATAAAGAGAGGCATTCGGAGTGGGGACCATTATACTTTCGCATGACTCAAACACACAGCCCTCAAAGGAAATCTTACCCAGGTGATCTGGGTTAGAGTCAGTGACTTCATGGAATTGGCATTGAATATTCTTGTTACAGCTGTTGCACTGATTTCTGCAAGGGTTTCCCCAGACCAGACATAAACCTAGACAAACAGGAAAAGTGCAGAAGGAGAAATGACATAGGTTCCTCTTTCTTCTGTGCCCATGAGGGTGTTTGTACACCATCGTCAGAATGTGATGGTGAACTACGTGACAATAGCGTGAACTACGTGACAATAGCGTGATCTATGTGACAAACTTTGTAGGTAGCATTGCTCACCATTTTTTTTCCTACCACAACACACACGTATGAACACCACATTGTCATGGTTATAATTGCCAATTTAATAGCCATTATTCCATGCTTTTCTTTCCCACTTAAGATAGTATCTGAAGGCAAGACTATAGAGCAACATTATTATAAATCTACTGTGACTTAGAAATAATTTACATAAAAACTTTAGGGCTTTACCTATTATTTTCTACAAATTTCTATGAGATACCTCACTGCTAAATTTGACAGACACTCTGCTATGATGCTAAGCAGTTATTAACTAGTCTGAGAGTGCTGTTCAGCTGGTTAAGCAACCTCTTTGTTAAAATCTTTAAATATAAAATAAAATATTTATTTAACCCAGAAGGTACACAGAAACATTTATTTATAATGAAAACACAAAAGGATTCATTGATAATGACTAAAACTATAATATGAAATCAATTATTTCTGGTCAAATTAAGTGGTTAATATAAGCATAGGTAGAGGCAATAAATTACAAATAATTCTTAGAGAATTCAAAATGTGAAGCAAGGCTTGGAAGATGAGCAGTTGCTCACTTGGCAGACCAGGAAGGGAGAATATTGATAAAAAATGTATTAGTATGCACAAGGATGCGCCATTATTCAGAGGACTACATAGTTCTAAATGACTGGAGCATGGGGGCTTTTTATTGTGGGTGGAAACCTGAACTTAGAGAAGTAGGAAGACAGTGGAGGGTCTAGGATTCCATGCTAAGGAGTTGTACTTTCATTCTGTAGAGAATGGAGAGTGAGTGGGCAGAGTTAGAGGCAGGGAGACCAGTTAGAAAACCATTGAAGTGGTTTAGGTGGAAGATGTTCCGACAAAGACTGAATGAATCGTAAAAACGTTAACGACTTAGAATTGACAGAAATGGGTCACCAATTAAAACTGGGGGAAAAGGGAAAGAGAAAATTAAAGATGACTCCAGCTTACTGGATTGGGTAACTTAAAAAACAGTGGTACCTTTCAAAAAGAAGCATTTCTTTGATCTATGAATATTTGTTGAGAACTTAATATGTACCAGCTCATGCACTTAATAAAAATTAAGAAGAGAGGTAATACATCATAACAACAAAATATAGGCTGTAAATTCAGAAAGACCTGGGTTGAAATCTTAGGTTTGCATGTGACATTTGGCTAGCACTTTACTTTTCTAAGTCTCGCTTTTGTTGTCTGTAAAATGGAACGCGGCAGCCCAGAGGTGCCTGCTCCAGGGAGTGCTGTTCCTGGACAGCCCTTGCTGTGGGCACCTTCAGGATCTGCTTCAACATTCAACTTCAGGCCCTGTGCTCCCTGGGTAGCTCCCCACAAGCATGTGTGGTGCTGGCAGATGGACAGACATGTAGATGAAGGGAATGGAATCAAGTGTCTATAAATAAACCCTTACATTTATGGTCAACTGATTTTTGACAAGGGTGTCAGAATAATTCAATGAAGAAAAGAATAATCTCTTCAACAAATGCTGCTGGGACAACTGGATATCCACATGTGAAAGAATGAGGTTGGACCCCCAACTCCCATTCTATATAAAAATTAACTCAAAATGTATCATAGAACTATTATATAACTAAAAATATACCACTCTTAGAAGAAAATAGGCTTGTGGTATGTCACCTTGGGTTAGGGAATGGTTTCTTAGATAAAACACCAAAAACACAAGTAACAAAAGAAAAAATATATAAATTGGACCCAAATTTAAAAACTTGTGTATGTCAAAGTATACCATCAAAAAAGTGAAAAGACATTCCACAGAATGGGAGAAAAAATTTGAAAATCATATATGTGACATAGGACATCTATCCAGAATATATAAAGACTCTCACAACTCAACAATAAAAAGACAACCCAATTCCAATACGGGCAAATGATTGAAAAGACGTTTCTCCAAAAAAGGACATACGAATAGCCAGTAAGCAGATGAAAATATGTTCAATATTAGTCATTAGGGAAGTATAAACCAAAATCACATTCACTAGGATAGTTATAATAATAATAATAACAAAAAGATGATAAGAAGTATTGGCAAAGATGTGGAGGCGTTGGAATCCCCATACTTTGCTGGTGGGAATGTGAAACGCCACTTTGGGAAACAGTGTGGCACTTCCTCAAAATGTTAAACAAAGAGTTATTATATTATCTAGCAATTCCACTCTTAACTATATACCCAGGAGAAGTGAAAATATATGTCCACACAAAAACTCGGACAAATGTTCATAGTGGCATTGTTCACAATAGCCAAAAAGTGGAAACGATCTGAATGTCCACTAATTTATGAAAGAATAAACAAAGTTGGTATATCCATACAACAGAATATTATTAGGCAATAAAAATTGAAGTACTGACACACGCTACAACACAGATAAATCCTGAAAACATTATGCTAAGTGAAAGGAGCCAGTCACAAAAGACCATATGTTGTATGATTCCATTTATATGAAATTTCCAGAATAGGTAAATTCACAGAGAGAAAGTAGATTGTGGTTTCCAAGATCTGGAGGAGAGAAGAATGAAGAATCACTGGAGTGTTGAAAATGTTCTAAAATTAGATTGTGATGATAGTTGCACAACTCTGTCAGTATACTAAAATCTACATAACTGTATACTTTTTTGAAGGTACACAGAATGATGTTTTAATATATGTATGCATTGTAAAATTATTACCACAATCAAGCTGATTGACATATCCATCATCTCATATAGTTACCTTTTTTTTTTTTTGGTAAGAAAAATTAACATCTACTCTCTTAGCAAATTTCAAGTATACAATGCAGTATCATTAAGTATAGTCACTATGCTGTACGTTAGACCTCCAGAATATGCTTATCTTGCATAATTGAAACTTTGTATCTTTTGACCAAGTTTTCTCTATTCCACACTCCTCAAGCCCCTGATAACACCATTCTATTCTCTGCTTCCATGAATTCCACTTTTTTTAGATTCCACATATAAATGAGATCATGCAGAATTTGTCTTTCTGTGTCTGGCTTATTTCACTTCGCATAATGCCCTCTAGGCTCATCCACGTTGTTGCAAATGGAAGGATTTCCTTCTTTTTAAAAGGTGAATAATGTCCCATTATATAGGCATGCCACATTTTCTTTATCTAGTCATATGTCGACAGACACTTAGGTTGACTCCATAGCTTGGCTGTTAAGAGTAATGCTGCAGTGAACATCGGAGTGCAGATATCTCTTCCAGATACTGATTTCATTTCCTCTGGATATATGCTGAGAAGTGAGGTTGCTGGATTATATGGTAGCTCTATTTTTTATTTTTTGAGTAACTTCCATACTGTTTTCTATAATGACTGTACCAACTTACATTCATGCCAAAAGTGTACAAAGGTTCTCTTTTCTTTACATCCTCACCAACACTTGTTGTTTTTTATCTTCTTGATAATAGCCATTTTAAAAGACGACACGATATCTCGTTGTGATTTTAATTTACTTTTCTCTGCTGATTAGCGTGGTGGAGCATCTTCTTATATACCTGTTGGTCATCTGTGTGACTTCTTTTAAGAACTGTCTATTCAGATCCTTTGCCCATTCTTTAATCAAGTTATTTGTTTTCTTGCTATTGAGTTGTTTGAGTTCCTGATATATTTTGGATATTAACTATTTATCAGATATAAGGTTTGAAAATATTTTCTTCCATTCCATAGTTTGCCTCTTCACTCTGTTGATTGTTTCCTTTGCTCTGCAAAAGCTTTTTAGTTTGATGCAATCCATTTCTCTATTTTTACTTTTGTTACCTATGCTTTTGGGGTCATATCCAAAAAACATTGTTGCTCAGACCAATGTCAAGAAGCTTTTTCCCTATGTTATATTCTAGTAGTTTTACAGTTTCAGGTCTAAAAGTTTATTAACTGTACACTTTAGATAGGTAGATTGTATGGTATGTGAATTAAATGCCAATTAAGCTGTTTTTTTTAAAAAAAATCCATTAAAAAAAAGAATGAGTCAATGACTTGTAAAAGATCATACCATATTTTATTGCAATTGAGAAAAAAATGATTTAAATACTGTGTACTCATTTCCTAGCGCTGCCATAACAAAGTACCACAATGTGGATGGCTTGAACCAACAGAAATGTATTGTCTCACAGTTGCGGAGGCTAAAAGTTCAAAATCAAAGTGTCAAGGATTTGTTCCTTCTGAGAGCTCTGAGGGAAAATCTGTTCCATGCCTATCTCTTTGCTTCTGGTGGTTGCCGGCAGTCTGGCATTCTGTGGCTTGTAGACGCATCCCTCTAATCTCCATCTGCATCTTCACATGGCCTTCTCCTTCTCTGTCTTCACATGGCCATCTTCCCTCTTTGTCTCTCTGTCTTCTCTTCTTACAAGGGCACCACTTCTACTGGATTAGGGTCTGCCCTAATCATCTCATCTTAACCTAACTACATCTGCAAAGACTGCATTTCCAAATAAATTCATGTTCACAAATACTGGAGATTAGAACTTCAACACGTATTTTGGCGGGACACAATTCAACCCATAACAGACTGTCAGTTATTTCAATTGATTCTGTTATCTAGTCCCTTATTTTAATAGTTCAGTGTTAGAAACATAGTAGGTAATAAATAAATATTCATTGACTGATTAAACCAATCAATCTATAAAGCTGTCTACTTTAGTTTGAAAGAACTTTAGGGATAGAGTCTATAATCTTACTTGAATTTATGGCCTAATGTTTAATACAAGGAGTACTTCCTTCTAATCGAAGTATTTTCATTTGTATTCTTTGGCAAAATAACTGACTGATGGATTGTTTGCTGAATTGATCCAATCAGTCAATTAAGTGGAACCCTGTTAACTGATCAACTCAGTCAAAATGATCTTGAAGTTAACCATGTTGACTCAGCCTCTTTTAAAACAATTTAAGCTCATGTCCTCTTGCTTTGTCCTCTGTGGAGATGGAGAATGTTCTTCTCACAATAACCATCTATCCTAATATCCAGACCAAACAATCCCAAGTTCTCTAACCTTTCACTCGAGTCTATACATATATTCTTAAGGGATTTTAGAATGCCTTGAATTCCAAATACATAGGACATGTTAATTTGATAATTTTCATTTTAAAAGCAACTAAAGCTCTTTATTATCACACAGCCCTATATACCTATGTCACTCTACCCTAGAAAGAAAAATATATGCAAATTTCTAGACTTCTTCAAATATCTGATGCTTGTTGAAAGAATTTTTACTATGTCTCACAAGCCCTTTGCTATTCTTTAATTATACACACACAACTTTCTTGAAATTTCTTTTATGGTTAAAAGGCATACCTTAGGACTACCAAAAGTAAAATATTTGGCTTCAGATTTTTTCTGTTTATTATTATAAATATATACCTGTTTTGAGAATTCCAGAGATAATTGAATACAATACACTTTTTAAATCACTTTAATTCTTATCTTGCCAAAGGAAATCACATCTAATTTTTCTGTTTGCATATGTTGAATTTTGAGGCAATACAAGAAAACATGTTCTGAAATCTACCAAGGATGGTCCTCTAGTTTTCGTGTATTTATACCACTCCCTCGACTTTTGTTGTATCTTTACATTTCATTTTGAGTAGGTTGGATATAAATTTGCGTAGTAGACATAGATTTGGGAGGAACTATTTTACTCAATATATTCAGAATTATAAAATGTTTTATTGATTCTGGTTCATTTATAGAACAGGAAGTGTAAACGAAGCCAATCAGTTAAAAGGCTGTAAATGACTTTTTAGAACATTCCAAATATATAGGAAAATATCTAAATATATTTCATATTGTTTCTGAGAAACATTTCATTTATTTTGGAGCATTTCGCCATGAGAAAGAATTAATGCTTCACTAAATAAAGAGGAAGATTTTCTTATAAGTGACATAGAAAAGGTTTAGAATGATGTTTTTTTTTTTTTTTTTGACTTCCAGTCCTGTGAATTGAGAGTCTTTCCCAGGGCTGGATACACCATGATCCTGTCTCTATCTCCGTCTCCTGGATTCTGTTCCTAGCTCCTATCTATCCTGCCTTCTACTGTGGTTCTCAACTCAATTCTCTCTTACAGTAACAGTAACAGGCCAATTATAGGCTGATTTCACTAGTGCAACTTTTTGTACTGAATACTGGGGCCGTTCGCCCAGATTGAAAAAGAGAGTCAGGGGAGCTGGCCCCGTGGCCGAGTGGTTAAGTTTGTGCGCTCCACTGCAGGCAGTCCAGTGTTTCGTTGGTTCATATCCTGGGCACGGACATGGCACCGCTCACCAAACCACGCTGAGGCAGTGCCACAACTAGAAGGACCCACAACGAAGAATATACAACTATGTACTGGGGTCTTTGGGGAGAAAAAGGAAAAAAATGAAATCTTTAAAAAAAAAAGAGAGAGTCAGGGAGGGACAATATAGTCTGTTATCTATAGGTTGATGATCTCATAAAGTATGATATACAACACACTGTCTTTTACTAGGAAGTAGATTTAAGATTTATATTTTTTCTCCTAATATAAGCAGTAAGTTGACACTCTATGTGCAGTTGTCATTAGTAATGTCCATATAAGTTACCTGGTTCTCTTAATAGTAATAACAACCAACACTAAAAAAGCATTTAGTAGGATTACTGTTGTGGTAATTCAAATGACAAACAATAAGGGCTTTATGTTGTCTATATTAGATACAAGTATGCCATCTCCTGAAATGAGAGTATTTTGAAAGCAGAGATCATGACCCACTTATCCCAATATCTTCAGTGCCTATGAAATGTCTTCCAAAAAGTAGAAGTTAATAAATACTTATGGTTGCTTTTGCTTCTGATTTTAATTGTATATATTAAAATATAATTGAGACCCTCTGAGTACTCTCCACTCCCCAGAGGTAATCACTATTATGAATTTAGTATTTATCTTTCCCAAGATATTTTAATATTTTTTCAATATAATAGATTATATCTCTATATACAAAATGATAAGTATTTTGGCAAGTTATTACTTTATACAAATGGCATATAATATAGTCATGCACTGCATAGCAACATTTTGGTCAACAATGAACTGCACATGAGACAGTGGTCCAGTAAGATTAGTACTGGATAGTCTAGCTGTGTAGCAGGCTGTACCATCTAGGTTTGTGTAAGTGCACTCTATGATGCTTACACAACAACGAAATCACCTGATGATGCATTTCTCAGAACATATCCTCATCGTTAAGTGATGCATGACTGTAGTTATTTTACAACATTTTTGTTCAATATTGCATTTTCAAAATATATGCATGTTGGGATACTTTTAGCTCTAGTTAATTGATTTTAACTGCTGCATAGCAACATTATATATTATATAGCTACACATAGATGCTGAATTTTGTCAAATGCTATGTATCCATTGATATAATTATGTTTTTTCTTTTTTAATCTGTAAATATAATATGCTGTATTATTACACTTTTTCTGGTGGTGAATCATCCTTGCGTTCCAGGAATACATTCTAAATTCTATCTTATTTGATGTTAATAACCTAAAATAACTTTCTTTTGATTATTATTTTCAGAGTACATACTCATCTATTTCCTTTCTTTCCACTTCTTGACTATCAACTCTTTGATTTGTTCTGGTATTAGTAATACATTTTTAGTCCAGCTTGATACTAGAGTACTCTTAATAAGAGAGCTTATTATGTTTACACTTGTTGTTTTTAATATATTTGGCCAAATCTCTAGCTTTTCTATTTTTTTGCTTTCCAATTACCATTTTGTGTTTACTCCTTTTCTCTATCTTTCTTCTATTTATGGATTGATAATGCTTTCTAATTGCTGTTTTATTTTCTTTACCGATTTGGAAACTATTGATTTCTTTTCTCTCAGTGGTTATTTTAAAATTTTGACATAAAAACGTAGTTTAAAAATTTCCTAGCTGGAGAGACAAGCCACAAATTTGGAGAAAATATTTGCAAAACATATATACAATAAAGGACTTGTCAAAATAAACAGAGAACTTTCCAAATTCAACAATGAGAAAACAACAACCCAAATTTAAAACATGGGTAAAAGATCTGAACCTCACCAAAGAAGATATACAGATGGCAAATAAGCATATGAAAAGATATTCTACATCATATGTCATTAGAGAATTATAAACTAAAATAATACTACAAAACTATTAGAATGGCTCAAATCCAAAAATCTAACAACATCAAATACTGGTAAGGATGTGGAGCAACAGGAACTCTCATTCATACTGGTGGGAATGCAAAACAGTACAGCCGCTTTGGAAGAGAGATTCTCCCAAAGCTAACATAGTCTAACCTTACAATTGAGCAATTGTACTCCTAGATAATTACCTAATAAAGTTGAAAATTTACGTCTACCCAAAAATCTGTTCATGAAAGTTTATACTAGCTTTCTTCATAATCACCCAAAATTAGAGGTGATCAAGATATCTTCAATAGATGATTAGATAAACAAACTGTGGCACATCCATACAGTGGAATATTATTCAGTGACAAAAAGAAATGAACTATCAGCCATGAAAAGACATGGAGGAACTTTAAGTGCATATTGATGAGTGAAAGAAGCCAGTCTGAGAAGGCTACATACTGTATGACTGCAACTATATGAAATTTTGGAACAGACAAAACTATAAAGACAGTAAAAAGATCATTGGTCCCTAAGGGTTCCAGGGGAGGGAGGAGAGGGATGAATATCCTTAACACAGATTTTTTAGGGTGGTGACACTATTCTGTATGAAACTGTAATGGTGGATGCATATTATTATGCATTTTTCAAAACCTCCAGAACTGTACAACACAAAGAATGAAACTTAATGTAAACTATTGACTACAGTTAAAAATAATGCATCAATATTGGTTCATTTATTATAAAAATAGCAGGACAAGGTCAAATGGCTGAGTCATTCTGTCTTCTTGACTGTTTGGTGGCTCTCTTTCATGGTGGATATTTTTTGTTCCATACTAATCATGATATAAAAGATCTTCACGCCAACTTCCATGAGTCCAGCCACGTGCCTCTTCTCTAAGAACTCCTCTTCCTGAGCCCTCCAATCTTTCTTCTCCCAGTCCCCTGACCAAGCAGCCAAGCTATTCATCACTGCCCATGAGTCTGTGTTTATTCTTTATTGGGCTTCTTCATTTTCTACACAAAATAGATTATCAGATGCACCAACCAAAGCTCTTCCCATTGGGAGGTTTTCCCCTCACAACTCTCTTTCAGGGCCACTCCTGAGAAGTCCATTTTCAACTTTAACCTACATAGCAAGCCAACTTACCCGTAAATCATGCACGACCTTTCTCCTTATTCCTCAGCTGGTAATAAGAAACTTCCTTTGTAGCCCTAGGTGGTAGATGACATAGGGGCCTGGGCCACTTGCTTTTGAAGCTTTCCTGTAGCTTCTGGACCCAGTCTTTCCTGATCCCACTTCCACATTATTAATGGATTTTATTGGGCCTTCCCAACATTATAACATGATTTTTCTTTTATTTTTTTATTTTTAAAGATTGGCAACTGTGCTAACAACTGTTGCCAATCTTCTTTTTTTTTTTTTCTGCTTTTTTCTCCCCAAATCTCCCCAGTACATAGTTGCATATTCCAGTTGTAGGTCCTTCTAGTTGTGGCATGTGAGATGCCACCTCATCGTGGCCTGACAAGCTGTGCCATGTCCGCACCCAGGATCTGAACCAGCGAAACCTTTGGCTGCCGAAGCGGAGCTCTCGAACTTAACCACTCAGCCACAGGGCAGGCCCCTCCATGATGTTTCTGACAGAACACAATTCATGAGGGCCAGCTCTGATCATATGTTTATTTTAGTTTCCATGATCAGATGCTTCCTCTCAACCAGGGCCTGGCAGCATACCAGAGGCTATTTTTAAAATGGAGTATAGTTCTTTGCAGGAAATGGCATGGCCTTAATTCAAAATCCTAGGAGTCTAGGTTATGATTTTCCTGTTGGGGCTTGCCTTAAATTCTAGAGTCTTTTCCCACCACATATACCTTTAATACCATAAGACCTGCAAATTTGTATGGTCCAAGTGGCAAGACTGCTTGCCCTGTAGACTAGACCTGCTCCAGAACTCTGTCCTGCTTTGGGCCCCTCTTGGTAAATGGGTCAGAGCAATATTCTCAGGTGTGAAATATGCTTCCTCCAGAATGCAAAGAGACCTGCCAAGCACTGTGCTTCCTTCTCACTAATGGCAAAAGCCATCCAATTCCATAGTCCGCATACTTAACTACTTCCCTTAAATTTCTTAATGCCTAAGATATTACCCTTGCCAGTGCATTCTCTTCCACTGGTATCCAATCCCAGCTCACCAGGTAAAGTTTTAACTCTTTCACAGCTACATCATTCCAGGAGTTATCAGTACTCCACCTATCAGCAGTGATGGAGTCCTCACTGCCAGCTGGTTGGTGGGTGACCCAAATCTAACCTCCTATTTTGGAGCCTAATTCCTAGGACCACTTCTGGTTCCCAATTGTCCTGGGTTAGGCTCCCCAGAAACTGACTCTGATTCTGAGACAGAGATTTGCATGCTGAGGGCTTTTGAAAAATGCTATAAGCAAAAAGGGAAGCAACATTGGCCAGAGGGAGAAGTTGAACTAAGATGCAGTTGCAACAGAGACCTCAGCAGATCATGAGACATTAAAGAGTTGAGAAGAGTTGTGCAATTTTGAGGCAAAAAAGCAAGACCTTTGTATTCCCATATCAACCAGGTATTGGACGTGGGCTTCTCCCAGAAGGGGGCCTAACCTTGAGTGAGGGGGCAATTCACAGATAGAGACTCAGCTTTGAGCCATGAGCTCAAAGCACCTATGGAAAATTTTCTAAAAAGCATAGAATCATTCATCAGTTCTATTTTTCTCAGATCACAAATCTCTTAGCCTAGCCTAGTAACCCACTGACCACTCCCACTTTTGTTCTAAACATACACAAAAAATATTTATTATATTTGCAATTAGTATATTAGTGAATTTACTAATTTGCTCAAAATTTTTGCCTGTGTTCCATCCCTTCCTGTTTAGCTTTCTCTTAGTGTCTGATTGTTGCAATCTCTCTTAATCCTGTATGCCTGGAATGTCTTCATTTTGACCTCAGTATTAAATGATAATTCAATGGGGTATAAAATTCTAGGTTGGCAGCTATTTTCCTTTAGCTGGTTATGTTGGCGCATCTCTGAATGTTTCTGAGACGTTTGCTCTCAGTCTAATTACTCTTCCCTTGCTTTTGTTGCAGTGCACTCTTTTCCTTCTGCGACTTTTTAGATGTCTACAAGAGCCTGTCAGTGTATTCTCCAGGATCTTCAATGCTGTTTCAAATCTGTATTTTTCATCTCTAACTTTGTTGCCTTCTGGGTGAATTATTCATTACTCTTTTCCAATTTACTAACTCCTTTTTGCCTGTGTCTAATCTAGAGTGTATTTCATCTATAGAGTTTTGAATTTCACTCACTGTATTATTCATTTTCAGGATTTTTAATTAATTCTTTTTCATATCCAGCTCTTTTCTGTTTCACTTCATCCTGGGGTTTATGCCATTATTTCTGTGTTATTTATGGATGTTATTCCTTCATTCATCTCCTTGAACTTCCTAAATGTATTTATTTAAAAATATTTATCAGGTTGTTATACTACATTAAATTTTACACACTGAATTAATATACAAAGTTATTTTCTAATATAATATACAAAGTTTATTTTCTTCACTGCTTTCTCAGTATTGGGGTTTTTCCTCCCTTGGTTTTAGGAATTATTGGTTATCCTCAGGATTTCTTTCTCTGTTTATTCCTCCATTCTAGTTTTGTGGTGTTTCTACCCTGTCCCCTGGGCCCCTCATATCAAAGTCATGTCTTTTATTGAAGATTAGCTGTTATATAATAGAGACATCAACAACTTTACAGCTGGGGTCACAAAGTCATCTTGGGGTTTGCTTCCATTTCAGGTCACAAGGCTGCGTTTCCTTCTTTTGTCTCCCACAGCTTTATATATGCCTTATTTTTCCCTTTTTCACAGGAGGGGAGCCTCCTCACCAAGCACCTGGTTTTAATTAGTGAGCTTGGCTCTTCTCTACCCCTTACAGGGTGCAATTTGCCTCACAAGCATAAAGTACTGAGCTTCAGTACTCAGACATGGGGTGCCCAGACATGGGGAGGCCTAGCCCTTCATCTGAACCTCCACTGACCACCAAGCATTTCTATTTTGTATCTATTCCACAGAGATGTTTATTTTGTTTTATTTTATTGTTTTAAACACAGCTATATCTTTTTAAGTTTTTGCCTTTAAAATTTTATCTATCATTGTGTATATTTTGAGAAGAGTGCTTCACAGTATAAATTTACAAGACCATCTTATAAAAGTTGATAAACATTCATTTTCAAATATTTGTTGAAGGAATAAGTGAAATGCTCTTTGTATTGTTGAGTCCCTCTGAGCTTATCTTTGTTCTGTTCTCTCAACCTAGAAGGAACTTTGCCTTTTTTCAATCCTAGTCATTATTCAAATAATATCCTTCCTACAAAGATTTCCCTAATGACCACATGCTTTATGCAAAATTAATCATTTTCACTTTTTCTCATTGCATTTATTACAAACCTGTTTTATAGCGTATTTCATATCATATAACAATTATCTTTACAACTGTAACCTCAACTAATTGGAAAACCCCATCTTATTTAACTCTGCATTTTTTGCACCTCACATAGTAGACTTCATTTTTATGTTTTCAAATATTTGTAAAACGAATCTGTATGAACCACAGACCAAGAGAATATACTATTTTAATCACTAAACTTTCTCTGTTCTAACATGTGCTCTAAAGATGTGAAAATATTTTACATTAATCAAAGCAGTGTTGGGTCCATTTTATTTGTTACATCAAAATGTTGGGAAAAGATTGTGACTTGAATTCTACAATGACTGATATAATCTTTAGAGATGATAGCAATGTACCATGAAAAAAATTTTTCCTTGTGTTACTTTAGCAACTGTAGCCCAGCCTCTTGAAGGAAAAGGACTATGTCTAAATGTCCTTTTATCTCTAATCCCTGGAATGGCAACTGGCACAAAGTAAACCCCCAATAAATGTTATTGAACTAAAATGCAAAAATTTTCCCTGCCTGTTATGAATAAAGTGTCTCATTGTTATTTGTACAATGTTTATAGAACAATATAATAACAGCTATTCTTATGTGTCAAGCACTATATTAACTATTTAAATTCAGTATCATGTTTAATTTTTTAAACAATTGAGAAGGATATTTAATAATGAAATATATGAAATAATTACATTTCACAGATAAAAAACGCCTACTTCAGAGAAGTTAAACAACTTTTCCAAAGCTACCTAGTGAGTTCCAGCAATACTAAGATCTGAACACAGTTGAGTCTAACTTCCAACTTCTGGTCTTTACTCTCCACATTATATCTCTAAACTATGTATGCCTTCTTAAATTCTTACTCATTTGCCTATATTCTCCTTTTTCTTCTCAATAACCTCTTTGTGAGATACTATGCTAACTATTTGGGCATAAAACTGAACTATAAATACAGGTGAAGAAAACAAAAGGCAAACTGCTCACCAATTTAGGAGGCTGGCAGTTCTGTGGTTTTCATTTTTTCATATATGGATGAATAGTCATTTAAAGTTCCCATCTAAGTAGGAGCAGACATGTACTTCCATATGGGTCCCTGGGAGATAAAGCACGAGGAACAGAAAATGTGAAGGGGGAGGAAATGATCCCTAGATGTACAATCTGCATCAGAAAGAGCTGCACCCCCTCACAGCTGCAAAATCGTGTCCATGGAGAAGTTTTTTGAAGACACAAGTCATTTAGGGTGGAGACACCAAATCACTCATCTGAGAGAGTGAGAGCGAGAGAGAACTTACTCACCGTTGGCGGAGAACAGCCAATAAGCTAGAATAGGCCGTCTCTAGGAATTGGGACAATACAGAGAGTCACATGCTAAGCAGAAAAAACTTCTTTATATTATTCCACTAAGGACATAAGAGGATTATGTCTTCACTAGTTAACTTGTTATCTCAGTTATGGACTCTTCAATTGAGGGATTTTAATTTTTACAAATAAAGTATGGTTTCACAGAATGGTCCACCAGGGTGAGACATGAAGCCACCCTTCTGCACATTGGTGCTATTGTGGAATTTAACAAAAGCCTTGGTCTCCAGTGAAAGGTTAGCCCTTATTCCAATAAGCTCTAGACTGTCTGGGCAGCAAACATTTCAAATCAGCATAATTATATCACATGGCAATAAACACTTTCAGTTTAAGTGCGCATAATCTGTCTCTTTGTCTGATTTTCTTTGTGCATTAGTTTTTCTCCATGGTGAGCATAAAATAACAGGATTTGTGATGATTCCCTAGAGATTACCCTCTTTCCTCTCTCTTTTAAAAATGTTCAAGATGCTTTGCTTATCTAAGAAAAAAAGAAAAAAGTTGAATTTTAGAGAAAAGCCTTGTCTTTAGCCATTTTGTTTAGAAAAAATTTAGGCAGTTTACAAATGTTAAAAGTTGTTCTTACTGCAGAAAACCAGATTTTCCAGTTTTTTCTGCATATCTTTTAATTCTCTGTTCTATGGCCATGGCTGAAGTTGGTCTGAGTCAAGTTTGGTTGTCTGGCTTTGACTAGTATTCAAGTAGGGTGGGGAGTGTGTAAGGCTCTGATCCCTGCAACACATGGTAATTTTTTCATTCTTTCTCAGCCTCCACCTTTTCCATGGTCCAATGGAGGACTGCAAATCCTATCAAGGGAGGGCAACTTACTAAGCCTGCCTCCCTGGCTTCAGTCCATCACATGCGCACTTGGGTTGCTAGCACCCAGCCAGCTGCAGCCCAATGATCACGTTATCAGATGACGGATGGCTTCATATCAGGTGTTTAAACTGACGAGCTTCCCCATCTTGTAAATAATTCAGGAAGTTTGGCCTTGCTTGATGGATGGGGAAAGTGACAATGCCAATCAGAGTGACCCCTGCAGCCTCCCTGCTGCTGCCCAACAGTTAGAGTTGCATCTATCCCACTGGTTCACTTTTTCAATTCTATTGTCACTCAGCTGAGGTTAGACCTACTGTCACTAAATTGTCACTGAATTATATCACTAATCCAAATATTTTCCTTGCAAGAACCTTCATAAAATGGATACCAGGCTTCCAACAGACTCTTGATCAGAATTAGAAGGCAAGACACAGGATTCAGTCCAATAATTTTAGAGGTTTTTTCACATCGCTTTTCACAGCCTGTTTTGAAATAAAGGTGGTTATTTTGGAGGGAACTGCATATTTTACCCAAAATCAAACCAGGATCCACTATAGTGAGAAATTCGAGAGAGTTCAATGCATTTTGTATGGATCTGAAGGATATAAATCCCACTGTAATATTAGTCGTCAAGTACCAGTTAGTGTCTGATTGTGAACATTTGAAGGAAGTTCTCAAAATAGATTTCCTAAACTATCTTTATGAGATGGTTTGTGATTTGATAATCTTGTTTTTAAAAATTAAAGTTTTTAGGGCCGACCTGTGGCCAAGTGGTTGAGTTCGCGTGCTCTGCTTGGGCGGCCCAGGGATTCACCGGTTCAGATCTTGGGCGCGGACGCGGCACAGCCCATCAAATCATGTTGAGGTGGCATCCCACGTGCCACAACTAGAAGGACCCACAACTAAAAATATAGAACTACGTACCTGGGGGCTTTGAGGAGAAAAAGGAAAAATAAAATCTTAAAAAAAAATTAAAGTTTTTAAGAACCTGCAATACGTGTTAACCATTGCCCACTTTTGCTCAGTATTATGGCGTCTGTGGGGAATATGCATGCTTAAGGCTGGATTTACAGGGCACAAGACAAAACGGAAATTTCAATCAGTGGAATTGATGTCCCATCACCTCCTTGATGCTGTATTGTGAAGACACTATTTATAGATAGTATATCATATCAATTACTCATCATAGCATATATCAAATAATGGAGATGAAGCAAAATGCATCAATACTTCAAAAACAATTTTCTATGCAACAATTATTTTCATCAACAATTCCAAATGACTGTGAAAGATTCATGAGCCAAGCGCCAATTCTTTTATTTTTAATTTAAAAATATGTTGTCGTCCAGGTCTTTGATGAAAGTACTGCTTTGTCCACCCCTGTTATAAAGCACATTATTTTTTGGAACCATGAAAAGTGAATAAACAAAACAAAGGGAAAGTTTAATGGGAATGACAGAACAGCAAGTACATTTATGATTTAGGGTCATTTCAGTTTTCATCCAGGAAAATTGTCAACCAATCCAGGAATAAAAAATAAAACTCTATGTACTATCTAGTATAACCTCTTTAAATTGGCAACTTGTAGCTGTTTGATAATTCACTCTTAAGCAAACCTCAACCGCTTGCTACCTGCTGTATTCATTAGCTTGTCCAGCTTCCTATTCCCTGTAAAGTATGTGGAAATATGACTGTTAGAAAAATGTGGTGCTTCTGCGTATATTTGTGACTCAATACATATATATATGTTTGCCACATATTTTTATGCAATTGTTTTAGAAAGATGAGCAAACTTCTTTCTTTTCGGCCTGGAAGATACTTATTAATGTTTTCTGGATGTTTTGCAATGGACCCATTTTAGATAAATAATGTATTATAAACTCTGTCATATGCAGTAGAATTTTTTTATTCATCTATTGAGCATAACATGCAAAGCTCAATATAGAAACTACCAAATTTTAAAAGCAACAGCTCTCTCTGTATGTGGCACATTTGCAAATATGAGTATTTCAGGGTGCAAATTCAAATAGTTTGATGCACCATATCACACTTTCTCAATGAAAGGGAAACTTTCCTTGTGCTTACTATAAACACTTCATTTACACGTTTATTTGAGACTTTGTTAAATTAGATTATGTAAACACAGGCTGGATAGCAAGTCAGATTTAATACACATGAGTTTTAGAACTGACTTGCATGCTGAACATAAAAAATATAAAGGACTTCACCAAGATTTATTGATTCATGTCAAGGCATCATTACTTTTCAAAGTGTGAAAAATGATCATATATTTATGACCTGCCGACTGTAGCTGTTTTGTGAATTAGTAAAAGCTCTCGAGAGGAGCAGCCTAATTGCATTATCATAGAATCAGAGATGGTTGTCAATTTCCCCCATTTAGCTTTTCTCCTTTAGTTGTGTTAAAATGAAGGTGCCATACGTTGGTTGAATTCGCTAAATACCCTGATGAAGGAGGTATTTTCCCAGTAGGCTCGCTACCAGTATAAACAGTGAATTAGGAATGATAGACCATCAATCATATCTCCTTCAAAGAGATCTCTGCCCTGAGATTATTCATTATATATTATGGCCACTTAAAAAGTTTTCACACCAGATTCACTGATGAAATGACTTAAATTGTCCATAATCTTCAATATCTGCTTTGGAAGCAAGACTAGTGAAGTAAGTTACTTTCTTCTTTAACACAATTTTCAGTGTCTCTTTCATTTCAATTGTATTATTTCTTTTAAAAAAAAGTATGATACTATTCATGTTATATTGGTTACTGTTCTTTAATAATATCATAATTATAAGATTGGATTCTATTGTTTGGTAGTCATATCTTCTTTATATGACCACAAGTTAAAGGTAGTTCTCTGGGAAATCCACATCAACTGAATGCAAATCCAGCCTTAAATAAATGCTCACTCACCTCTTTTATTTTTGGCATCTGCAAGTTTAAGATGACCTGGTTATTTGTGCAGTGATATTTATGCAGAGGGTCAGAGCTTGCCCTTAGGCGCCCATGTGTGGTTCCCCTGGAGTTTTGTCCCTTTAATGCAAGTTATGCATACGCATCCAAGGGCAAGATTCCTCCCAAAGGGATTTATCATGCCTCAATGTGCAAACACAATTGTCATTAAAATTAATAGGAACTGTACACATGCATCTAGGGAAGAAATAGACTCCTAGAGTCAGATCACCTCATTGTGTTTCATGCCAAGGATGCCAGGGTCTGCCCTGAAGGTGGGCATGCAGTCAAAGGTTGGAGAGTTCAGATGAGCAATCAGAACTTCCAACGCTCACCTACACTATGTGTGAGGCTTTGCAAATTCTGTTTTTCTTTGCAAGAGATTGTACAGTGAGCCTAGCTAGACTCTTGTTTGCTAAGCTGTTCTCCAGCACTACAATACTTTCCATGATTTCCTCTCTAGGGAGTTCAGGAAAACTGGGCATTGCTTAGACTTGATTGCTGGATTGAAGATTCTGGATCATTTGCCATGTATCAGACTCAATGGACCATAGTATTTGTCTATCCTTTCCTTTTGTAATGCTTCAAAAATCCCTCTTATTTGACTAGGTAAGTAGTATTTACTCCTAGTGTGTTTAAGGGCCTGAGAAAGCACCTCTTAATTCTGAGGAAATGCAGCCTTAGTGCAGACATTGCTAAACTGGTGTAATTCAACCAAAGAACCATTTTAGATTAACTGAATCTATGCAGCATGAAGAAAAGAAGGGTAAACATAACATTCAATTAATTTGATAATTCCTCTTGAAGCCACATAAATCAGCCCATAAAAAAAGTATAACCTCACCTCTCTGAAAAAAATGTGTCTTATAGGATTAATTTTAAAAACTGAATAATTCTCAAAACTCTAATATTAACACTCTGAAGCATATCTGAACAAGAATTTCCAACTCTTCTCACTTAGAAAAGCCAGCATGGTATCGGAGAAATACTATTGCTTTTACTGATTTAGTTCAATAAATGTAAACAATATATTTAAAGTTAAAAATTTTTTTCATCTCCTTAGGAAGCATACTATGAAAACCATTTTTTTAATTGCAGTAACATTGGTTTATAACACTATATAAGTTTCAGACATACATGATTATATTTCGATTTCTGTGTAGATTACATCATGTTCACCACCCAAAGACTAATTATAATCCACCAACATACATGTGTACCTAACGACCCCTTTCGCCCTCCTCCTTTCCCCCATCCCCTCAGGTAACCACCAATCCAATCAGTGTCATTATGTGATTCTTTGTTGTTGTTTTTATCTTCTATTTATTAGTGAGATCATAGGGTATTTGATTTTCTCCCTCTGACTTATTTCACTTAGCATAATACCCTTATGCTCCATCCATGTTGTCACAAACAGCAAAATTTCATCATTTTTTATGGCTGAGTAGTATTCCATTGTGTATATATACCACATCTTCTTTATCTATTTATCCCTCGATGGGGACCTAGGTTGCTTCCAAGTCTTGGCTATTGTGAAAAATGCTGCAATGAACACAGGGGTGCATGTATCTTTCGTGTTTTCAAGTTCTTTGGATAAATACCCAGTGGTGGAATAGCTGGATCGTATGGTAGATCTATTCTTAATTCATGAGGAATCATGAATCAAAATTCAGATCTTTTGCCCATTTTTAAACTGGGTTGTTAGTTTTCTCATTGTTAAGATGTATGAGTTCTTTACATATTTTGGGTATTAACCCCTTATCAGATAGATGGTTTGGGAATACCTTCTCCTAATTGTTAGGTTTTTTTTTCACCTTGCTGATGGTTTCCTTTATTGTGCAGAAGTTTTTAGTTTGATGTAGTCCCATTTGTTTATTTTGGCTGTTGTTTTCCTTGTCCAGTCAAACATGGCACTTGAAAATATACTGCTAAGACTGATGTCAAAGAGCATACTGCCTATGTTTTCTTCTAGAAGTTTCATGGTTTTGGGTCTTACATTCAAGTCTTTAATCCATTTTGAGTTAGTTTTTGTTTAGGGTGTAAGATAATGGCCTACTTTCATTCTTTTGTGTGTGGTTGTCCAGTTTTCCCAACACCACTTATTAAAGAGACTTTCCTTTCTCCACATACGTTCTTGGCTCTCTTGTCGAAAATTACCTATCTGTAGATATCTGGGTTTAGTTCTGATCCACTGATCTGTGTGTCTGTTTTTGTGCCAGTACCATGCTGTTTTTGTTACTATAGGTTTGTAGTATATTTTGAAATCAGGGAATGTGATACCTCCAGCTGTATTGTTTTTTCTCAGGATTCTGTTGGCTATTCAGAGTCTTTTGTTGTTCCATGTAAATTTCAGGATTTTTTGTTCTATTTCTGTGAAAAATGTTGTTGGAACTTTGATAAGGATTGCATTGAATCTATAGATCGCTTCAGGAAGTATGGACATTTTAGCTATGTTAATTCGTCTAATCCAAGAGCACGGAATATCTTTGCATTTCTTTGTGTCTTCTTCAATTTCTTTCAGCAGTGCTTTACAGTTTTCAGTGTACAGGTCTTTCACCTCTTTGGTTAAGTTTATTCCTAGGTATTTTATTCTTTTTGTTACAACTCTAAAAGGGATTACATTCTTAATTCCTCTTTCTGCTACTTTGTTCTTAGTGTATAGAAATGCAAGTGATTTTTCTTTGTTGATTTTATATCCTGAAACTTTACTTTATTCATTTATTATTTCTAAAAGTTTTTTAGTGGGTTCTTTAGGGTTTTCTATATATAAAATCATGTCATCTGCAAATAGTGATAGTTTCCATTTTTCCTTTTCAATTTGAATCCCTTTTATTTTTTCTTCTTGCCTGATTGCTCTGGCAAGGACTGCCAATACTATGTTAAATAAGAGTGGTGAAAGTGGGCATCCTAGTCTAGTTCTTATTCTTAGAGGGATAGCTTTCAGTTTTCCTCCATTTAGAATGATATTAGCTGTGGGTGTGTCACATATGGCTTTTATATGTTTAGGTACTTTCCTTCTATACTCATTTTATTCAGGGTTTTCATCATAAATGAATGCTGTATCTTGTCAAATGTTTTCTGTGCATCTACTGAGATGATCATGTGATTTTTGGTCTCCATTTTGTTAATGTGGTATATCACGTTGATTGATTTGCAGATGTTGAACCATCCCTGCATCCCTGGAAAAAGTCCCACTTGATCATGGTGTATGATCTTTTTAATGTATTGTTGTATTCAATTTGCTAGTATTTTGTTGAGGATTTTTGCATTGATGTTCGTCAGTGATATTGGCCTGTAATTTTCTTTTTTGTGTGCTGCCCTTGCCTGGTTTGGGTATCAGGGTAATGTTAACTTTGTAGAATGCATTAGGAAGTTTCCTCTCCTCTTCAGTTTTTTGGAAGAATTTGAGAAGGATAGGTATTAGGTCTTCTTTGAATGTTTGGTAGAATTCACCAGGAAAGCTGTCCGGTCCTGGACTTTTATTTTTTGGAAAGTTTTCGAATGCTGTTTAGATCTCCTTACTGGTGATTGGTCTATTCAAATTCTCTTTTTCTTCTTGATTCGTTTTTGGAAGGTTATATGATTCTAAGAATTTATCCATTTCTTCTAGATTAGCCAATTTGTTGGCATATAGATTTTCGTAGTGTTCTCTTATAATCTTTTGTATTTCTCAGGTGTCCTTTGAAATTTCTCCTCTTTCATTCTGATTTTACTTATTTGAGCCTTTCTTCTGTTTTCATTGGTGAGTCTAGACAAAACTTTCTCAATTTTGTTTATCTTTTGAAAGAATCAGCTCTTGGTTTCACTGATTTTTTTCCTAATTTTTTTTTAGTCTCTTTCATTCATTTCTGCTCTGATTTTTATTATTTCCTTCCTTCTACTGATTTTGCACTTTGTTCTTCTTTTTCCAGTTTCTTTAGGTATACAGTTAGATTGTTTATTTGAGATCTTTTTTCTTTGTTGAGGTAAGCTTGTATTGCTATAAACTTCCCTCTTAAAACAGCTTTTGCTGTATCCCATAAATTTTGACATATCATATTTTTATCTTTATTTGTCTCCTGGTATTTTTTTTATTTCTCCTTTGATTTCTTCATTGATCGAATCCTTGTTGAATAGCATTTTGTTTAATCTCCACATATTTGTGGCTTTTCCTATTTTCTTCCTGCAGTTGATTTCTAGTTTCATACCATTGTTGTCAGAAAAGATGCTTGGTATTATTTCAATCTTCTTAAATTTATTCAGACTGATTTTGTGGCCTAATATGTGATCTCTTCTGAAGAATTTTGCATGCGCATTTGAAAAGAATGTATCTTCTGTGGTTTTAGATGGAATGTTCTATGTGTATCTACTAAGATCATCTGTTCTAATGTGTCATTTGAGGCTAATATTTCCTTATTGATCCTCTGTTTGGAGGATCTACCCACTGGTGAAAGTCCCCTACTATTATTCTGTTACTGTCTATTTCTCCTTTTGTGTCTGTTAATAATTGCTTTATATATTTAGATGCTCCTATGTTGGGTCCATAGATATTTATAAGTGTTGTATCCTCTTGTTGGATTGTTCCCTTTATCATTATGTGGTGTCATTCTTTGTCCCTTGTTACAGTTTTTGTTTTAAAGTCTATTTTGTCTAAGTATTGCTACCCCAACTTTCTTTTTACTGCCATGTGCATGGAGTATCTTTTTCCATCCCTTCACTTTCAGTTTGTGAGTGTCTTTAGGTCTGAATTGCGTGTCTTGTATGCAGCATATATGTGGGTCTCGTTTTTTTATCTAGTTGCCTACCCTATGCCTTTTGATTGGAGCATTTAGTCCATTGAAATTTAAGCTAGCTATTGATAAGAATGTACTTATTGCCATTTTGTTACTTTTTTTCTGGGTATTTTAGTACTTCTTCTCTGTTCCTTTCTTCTCTTGCTCTCTTCCCTTGCGGTTTGATGGCTTTCTTTAGTATTATGTTTGAGTTCCTTCCTCTTAATTTTTTGCGTATTTGTTACAGGTTTCTGGCTTGTGATTACTACGAGGTTCATATATAGTAACCTAAGTATATAGCAATCTATGTTAGCTTAACGGGCTTTTTAGTTTGACCTCTTGCTAAAAGCTCTACTCTTTTACTCCCCTCCTCCCACATTTTACGTTTTTGGTGTCATAGGTAAGCTCTTTTTTCTACACAAACCAATTTTGACATCACCAAATAAAGCATAAGTCTGTATTAATGAAGAATATGTGTATACAATGAACAGATTTCTCTAGAAGATATAATAGGTGCCCGTTGTTACATCTCCTTCAAAAGAAAATTGCAGAAAAGTAAGGCACTCAAGTGACTACATTAACAAGTAACTTAACCTCACTAATTTTTATTTGCAATCAAATTGGCCAAGTAGTTCACTGAATCATAATATATTTCCAATCAAAACCAGTAAACCAAGTGTCGAGTCTCAGTCGTATGATTGGCACAGATGCATCCTGAACCTTTCTACATCTGAGTAATGACTCTAAGCATAAGAAAAGGACCCAGGAGGTGAATACAGGCAAAGTGAGGCTAATTTTTCAATAATTAAATTTCCTATTCCAAAGTAGATTTCAGGTCACCAACTTGAATGCTCCTTTCTCTTGGCAGTGACACCTGTATTTCCTGATTCTATCTCTTACTGGATGCAATTCCTTCTACCATCCTGTAACCTTTGGTGTCTCCCAAGGTTCCATCATCAGCCTTTCTGTTCATTGCAGGCTCTCGTCTTTGGCTATATGGCATTCATGTCTAGGCTTCAGCTACCATTTTGGTGCCAGAGATTCCCAAATTGTTATATCACATCTTAGCCACTTTTCTAGATCCTACTTAATTGACTACCTCAATATGTACAAAAAAGAGCTTTCCTTTTCCTTGGGAGTTATTCATACCTACCTCAACAATTTAGATTAATAAGGACTTACAAAGGAAACAAAAAATCTTTGAAAATGCTTTTATTTTCTCTCATACCACATTTTCCAGATTATAGACTGTAAAAATAACTTGATATATGGTGATAGAGCACATCATTATGAAAGAACTAGATAAATTATAAATGTTCTATAAACACGGGCATAATTACTTATTTTGAACGAATATGCATCTGCTTAAAATGATTTATTTCGAATTACTTGGGCAAGCTCTTCAAATTAAACTATCACCCACAAAAATGTGTTTTTCACTGCTACATATGCCCTAGCTAAGGAAATGGAGAATTTCTTTGAAATTTGCTAACATCATATGGCCTTTCAGATAGTGATTTCTGTATATGTCTGAAATTGTTTCCCTTCATAGTACATATGAAAGCAAACTACTTGCTTAACCCTATTTATTTCAGTATGTGTATAAACACTCTTTTAGTCTCTTGCTGGTAGAAAAATCAGCAAACATGAATGCAATCATATCTAAAATACATAACTATCAAATTTGTTAAGTTTAATTTCACACCAATAGAATTGTAAGATTCAAATGGACAAGGACTACCTATGGGTTTACTTTTCTTTTTTATCTTATATTTTAAATTCATAAAAGTAACATATGAATACACACCAACCAGAAAGAAATTCAAACAATATAATAATACAAAGAATAACAATGAAAGTCCCTCTTCACTACCCAACCCAATCCCATAGAGGTAAATAAAATAGTATTCATCTGCCTGTTTTGTTATAGCTGTAAATCCAGCATCTTAAAACAATCAATAGCACATTTAAGTGTTCACTAAATATTTGCTAAGTTAATTGATATCCTACCAATTATTTTGTATACATCTGAATATATATTCAACATTAATATGAATATAATATTCCTGCTATCCTGTGATTTGTCGTTGTTACAATTCTATCTATCTCACTATTTTTAACAATTACACCATTTTTCATAGTATGGAAGAATCATAATTTATTTAATTGTTCTCCTTTATATTGTGCCCAACTTTTTACTACTGGAGCCAATGCTCAATGTTTATGTACACACAAGAATATTTTTGCAGAATAGATTTCTAGAGATAGAACTGCTGGACCAAGAGTATATAAGCTTTTAAAGTTCTTCCAAAATATACTCTTACTAATAGCACATAAAACTATAAATTATAGAAAACTTTGAAAATATTTAACTCTATGACAGATAAAAAACTATACCTATAAAATTATTGCTTTAATTTACATTTTCTTGGTTTCCACTGAGCTTGAGCAACTCCTTATAGGTGTATTATGCATGTTATACAATGTCTATTATACCTTATTTGTTCCTATATAAATTCTCAGTTAACCAATTTTGGTTATCTTTTTCTTATTGTTCGTAAGTGTTATTTACATATTATGGATACTAACCTTTGCCTGTTTTATATGTTGGAAAAACGTTTTCTCCTGGTCAGTTACTCACCTTTTATAAGAGATTTTAAATTATGTTTACTTACATCTATGAATATTTTTCTTTTTGTCTCTGGGATTTTGTACCTTTCTCTGCACAGTTCATAAAAATGTTGCTGTTAGAGGCTTTCATTGTTTTTTTAACAATTAGCTTTTTGTTTCCTTTTACTCAATTTGTTCAGCATTCTTTATTCTGATAACGTGGATCATATATTACACATGTTCAATGATCTTGCGTTCTAGAAATACATTCTACTTGGTCATAATGTGTAATTCTTTTAATATACTGCTGCCTTTTATTTATTTTATTTAATATTTTTATTTTATTTAATATTTTTCTATCTATAATAAGAAGTGCTATTGGCCATTAATTGTGCAATTCTTTTTTTTTTCCTACTTCTCCCAAAGCCTGCCGGTACATAGTTGTATATTTTTTTTAGTTGTGGGTCCTTCTAGTTGTAAATTGTGCTATTCTTATCCAGACTTTGTATTGGGATCATGTAACGCACATGGTCTGTACTAGCCAGTTTTCCATATTTTTCTATGCTCATGTAAGTGTTTAGAATTTAAATAACATAACACATCCTTGATGTGATGGCTAAGTAGAACTTATGAAGACCTGTTATTTACTTAAGTATTAAATATTTGATTAATTTTTAATTTCTTCTTTAATTATTCATCCAGTAATATTATCTGCTAGCTCTTATTGATCATGGTCATATGTATTTTCCTAGGAAAATGTTCATTTCATCTTGTTTTTCAAATGCATTAATTCAAATGTGTACATGCTATTATCTCATTATTTTTTTTAAATACATCTTTAGTTATGTCCCTTTTTTCATCCTAATGTCTGTTGTTTTTTCTCTCTCACTCACATTCATGATCTTATAAGAAAGTTACAAAAAGTTCCTTTATTGTATTGATCTTAAAAAAAATGGGATTTTGTTGACCAAATCTAATTTTTATTTTGTTTATTTCATTAATTTCTGTTTCTATATTCATTCATTTCTGTCTTTACTTATTAGATATATTTTGTTGGATTTTATCTAGCTTCTTTAAAGATTTTATTTTTTTCCTTTTTCTCCCCAAAGACCCCCGGTACATAGTTATATATTCTCCATTGTGGGTCCTTCCAGCTGTGGCATGTGAGACGCTGCCCCAGTGTGGTTTGATGAGCAGTGCCATGTCCACACCCAGGACTCCCACCAAGGAAACACTGGGCCGCCTGCAGCAGAGCGGGGGAACTTAACCACTCGACCACGGAGCCAGACCCTTATCTAGCTTCTTGAGTGAAATGTCTAACTCATTTATTTTCAGCCTATTTTATTTTTAATAAATTCATTTAAGGTGGGTTTTTTTCCAGGTAATCCTTAGGGTACAGCTTATAGTTTTTGATATGGAACTATCATTATCTTTCATTTCGAAATAGTCCAAAATTTCCACTTTTGTTTTTTTCTTTAATTCAAAACTCAGGTATATAAAATAACAAGCAGAAGTAAAGGAAAACTGGAAAATTGGAGGCAGAAGTAGAGAAGGAGAAGGAAATGTCAGAGTGATGTTAGTACTTCTACCATGATGAGAACTGTCTTTAGGTGAAAAGTCCAGATAATTTTTGACTCAATATAAGAAAGAACTTTGTAAGATTCCAAAGTTGTTTAAAAAATAAAATGAACTGCCTTTTAAGAAAATGAGTTCTCCATTACTGGAGATGGTCAAGCACAAGAATGGGTAATTATGTGACAAGGACATTGCAAAGAAGATTCAAACTTTTAAGACTTTTGTCGCTCTGTTTGCATTCTATCATATAATTTAGTCTATTATAGAGTGCAACAAATGGTCTCACAAAACTATCTTTAATTCAAGAAAAACCCCACTGTAATAAACTTCATAGGAAATCGAGAATGCTTTATTGAAATACAATTGTGTTAAAATTAATAGTTTGCTTAAAACCATATTCCTAATCTGCAGCAGTTGTAGAATAGACAGAGATGAGCCAAATTTTCTCTATAGTTTTTTTTAATTTAATAGCAAAGTCTTTATTTAACAGAAATCAAACTCAGACGTACAAACACAAAAAACAGCTAAAATTCATGGGGATTTTTGGTTGTTTTATAGTTTTGGGGTTTCTAATAATTATTGTATTGAGGTCATAATGGTATATAACATTGTGCAATTTCAGGTGTAAGTTATTATTTATCAGTTTCTGTTTAGACTGCACTGTGCTCACCACCAATAGTCTGGTTTTTATCCATCACCATACATATGTGTCACTTTACGCTTTTGCCCATTCCCCAACCTCCTTCCCCTCTGGTAACCACTAATCTGTTCTCTTTGTCCATGTATTTGTTTATCTTCCACATATGAGTGAAATCATATGGTGTTTGTCTTTCTCTGTCTGGCTTGTTTCTCTTAACCTGATACCCTCAAGCTCTGTCCATGTTGCTGCAAATGGGATGATTTTCTCTTCTTTATGGAAGAATAGTATTTTATTGTGTGTGTGTGTGTGTGTGTGTGTATGTGTGTATATATATATATACACATATATATATATATATAGTTACCAGATCTTTCTTATCCTTTCATCAATTGATGGGCACTTGGGTTGCTTACATGTCTTGGCTATTGTGAGTAATGCTGAAATGAACACAGTGGTGCATAAATCTCTTTGGATTGTTGATTTCAAGTTCTTTGAAATCATACTCAGTAGTGGGACAGCTGGATCATATGGTATGTCTATTTTTAACTTTTTGAGAAATTTCTAAACTGTTTTCCATTGTGGCTGCACCAGTTTGTACTCTTGCCAGCAGTGTATGAGGGTTCACTTTCTGCACATTTTTTCTGACATTTAGGTTTTTTCTTGATAATTATAGCCATTCTAACTGGTGTAAGGTGCTAGGTCATTGTAGTTTTGATTTGCTTTTTCCCTAATAATTAGCCATGTGGTTTTTTTTTAACAAGTCAAAAAAAAAAAGAAGAAAAAAGGAGAAGCATCATAAACCTTTTTCTTCTCCTAGTTTCTAGGTCTTTAGCATAGAGTTTTCCCTTACAAGATAGTTTCCGATTTAGGGTTAATGGCTGGGATGTTTGAGATGCTTGTGGAGTCTGAAAGTGTAGACGTTGCTTGAAAACACAATAAGTGAATTGTAATCTACTCAGCGATAACTCGGATAAGAATTGTCCAGTTTTGCCTTTACTTCTTTACCCAGACCTTCACTTAAGCCAGAGTACTTTGCTACTCATCCTTTATGTGTCTCTCTAGCTTCTACTCTCAGCAATTGAATTGGCCACTTAGGGGACAGACTTCCCTGAATCCAAATAGAGTGCGTATAAAAGATTTGCTGTACAAGATACTAACTACTGTTGTTTCAAAACACAGTTCCTTTTCTTATCTGTGCTAGTATCTTCTATCTTTTTAAATCCTTACCCTCTGACTTACCATGCCTTCCTGTGCTAGACTCCTGCCAGAACCCTGATCTCAGGCTCTGAACCTAGGGAGCCTGTACAGACTTCAACTTTTACCTCTTATTCCCAGGCTTTCCTTGGCTCACCAGGTTCCTGCCCTTTCTCCATCAACCAGCACACTTATAATTCCTACTTAATACAATAAACATATTTTATTGTGCTAGACGGTGTTATGGACTGAATGTGTGTGTCCCCCCAACGTTTATATATTGAATCTCTAACCCCCTATGTGATGGTTTTGGAGATGAGGCCTTTGGTAATTCAGGTTAAATTAGGTCATGAGATTGAGGCCTTCATGATGGAATTAGTGGCCTTATAAGAAGAGAAAGAGAGAGATCACTTTTTCTCTCTCTCCCCCGACTCCAACTTGCACACATTAAGGAAAGTCCATATGAGAACGTAGTGAGAAGATGGCCATCTTCAAGCCAGGAAGAGTCCTCACAAGGAACCAAATTGGTTGGCACCTTGATCTTGGATTTCTCAGCCTCCAGAACTATGAGAAATAAATTTCTGTTTTTTAAGTCACCCAGACTGTGATGTTTTGTTTGTAACAGCCCAAACAACTAAGATAGCAGGTGTGCCAATTATAAAGACTATCCTCATGTAGATACTATATTGAAGCATTTTGTTTGGCCATTTGTTTACCTCTATTTTAAATGAAGATCTGGATGCATACTAACTCTACGACAGCAAAGTTAATTGATTAGTCAATGATGTAATGAACATATTTCTAAAGAAAATGATTGGAAACACCGCTTCTACCCTGCATGCATTCACAGAATCCAGAACCTCAAGTGGCATTGCTTTCATCTGAGGGCAAAATAAGATGCTTGATTTCATCATGATTATCTGTGGGTTGACCAATCTATTATGAAGATCTATAATTCCAGTATGAATAAAGGGACAAAATTGAAAGGCAAGTGTAAAAAATCCCAATGGGAACACTGTGTCCCTGGTTCTTGATTGATATGTAGATTTCCATGTTTATCACTCTGGAATCTAAGAGAACTCAGAATACAGGAATCTCTTTTCACACATCTTTATAGCCCCAGCACTCAGCACAGTGTCAGACACATAACAGACACTCAAAATATGTTTGTTGAATGAAGGCACTTATGTTTTCTTTGATACTTTGAATATTTTTATATTACATGGCCAACTTTTCCATGATTCTGTAAATTTCTTCATCTATTCATTCAAAAAAATACTTATTTAGCTCCTACTCTGTTGCCAGACCCTGCTCTAGGCACTGAGGATGTAGTGACCAAAATAAAATCTTTGCTGTCAAAGAGCTTACATTTAACAGGGGAAATAAGCAACCATCAAATAAACACTAGAAAGTATCATATAGTGTCAAACGTTAATAGACACTATGAAACTACTTGAAGCTGCTAAAAGGGATAAAGAATGACAAATAGATGCTATTTCAGATAAGAAAGTGATGTTTGAGGAGGGATCTAAGTGAAGTGAGAGAGGGGACCCTCTGAATAGCTGAGTAAAGAGCATTCCAGCAAAAAGAACAACAAATGCAAAAGCTTTGCAATCTGAGTGAGTATGATGTGTTTGAGGAGTAGCAGCTGAGACAAAATGAAAGAGAAGCGTGGGAGAAATTTGGTCAGAATGATAGATACCAGATCACGTAGGGCCTTCCAGATCATTGTTAGGACTTGGATTTTATTCAAAGGAAGCCATGGAAAGAATTTTGAATCTGGGAGTGATGTGGTTTACACTTTTAAAAAATCACTCTGGTTACTCTTATTCAACATAGTACCAGAGCAATTCTACAGGAAAAAGAAATAAAAGGACTCCAAATGGGCAACAAAGAAGTGAAACTCTCGCTGTTTGCAGATGACATGATCTTATATATAGAAAACCCCAAAGAATCCATTGGAAAACTATTAGAAATAATCAACAACTACAGCAAAGTTGCAGGGTATAAAATCAACACACATAAATCAGTAGCATTTCTATACTCTAACAACAAGCTAACAGAAAAAGAACTCAAGAATTCAATCCCATTCACAATCGCAACGAAAAGAATAAAATAGCTTGGGGTAAATTTAACCAAGGAAGTGAAAGACCTATACAACGAAAACTACAAGACTTTCCTGAAGGAAATTGATGACAACATAAAGAGATGGAAAGACATTCCATGCACATGGATTGGAAGGATAAACATAGTTAAAATGTCCATACTACCTAAAGCAATCTACAGATTCAAAGCTATCCCAATCAGAATCCCAATGACATTCTTTACAGAAATAGGACAAAGAATCCTAAAACTCATATGGGGCAACAAAAGACCCCGAATTGCTATAGCAATCCTGAGAAAAAAGAGCAAAGCTGTAGGCATCACAATCCCTGACTTCAAAACATACTACAAAGCTACAGTAATCAAAACAGTATGGTACTGGTACAAAAACAGGTCCACAGATCAATGGAACAGAATTGAAAGCCCAGAAATAAAACCGCACATCTATGGACAGCTAATCTTCCACAAAGGAGCTGGGGGCCTACAATGGAGAAAAGAAAGTCTCTTCAACAAATGGTGCTGGGAAAACTAGACAGTCACATGTAAAAGAATGAAAATTGACCATTCTTTTTCACCATTCACAAAAATAAACTCAAAATGGATCAAAGACCTAGAGATTAGACCTGAAACAATAAGTCTTCTAGAAGAAAGTATAGGCAGTACACTCTTTGACATCAGTATCAAAAGGATCTTTTCGGGCACCACATCTCCTCAGATGAGGGAAACAATAGAACGAATAAACAAATGAGACTTCATCAGACTGAAGAGCTTCTTCAAAGCAAAGGAAAATAGGATTGAAACAAAAAAACAACCCACTGGTTGGGAAGAAATATTTACAAGTTATATACCTGACAAAGGGTTAATCTCCATAATATACAAAGAACTCACACAGCTCAACAACAAAAAATCAAACATCCTGATCAAAAAATGGGCAAGGGACATGAACAGACATTTCTCCAAAGAAGATATACAGATGGCCAAAGACACATCAAAAGATGCTCATCATCACTAATCATCAGGGAAATGCAATCAAAACTACACTAAGATATCACCTTACACCTATTAGAATGGCAAAAATAACCAAAACAAAAAGTGACAAATGTTGGAGAGGTTGTGGAGAAAAAGGAACCCTCATACACTGTTGGTGGGAATGCAAACTGGTGCAGCCACCATGGAAAACAGTACAGAGATTTCTGAAAAAATTAAAAATAGAAATACCATATCACCCACTCATCCCACTACTGGGTATCTATCCAAAGAACTTGAAATCAGCAATTCCAAAAGTCCCATGCACCCCTATGTTCATCGCAGCATTATTTACAATAGCCGAGGCACGGAAGCAACCTAAGTGTGCATCAACTGATGATTAAATAAACAAGATATGGTATATATATACAATGGAATACTACTCAGCCACAAAATAGGATAAAATTGTCCCATTCACAACAACGTGGATGGACCTTGAGGTTATTATGTTAAGTGAAATAAGCCAGATAGAGAAAGACAAACTGTATGACTCCACTCATAGGTGGAAGTTAAACATATAGACAAAGAGAACTGATTGGTGGTTACCAGGGGAAAGGGGGGGAGTGGGGGGAGGGCACAAAGGGTGAAGTGGTGCATCTACAACATGACTGACAATAATGTACAACTGAAATTCCACAGGGTTGTAAACTATCATAATCTTAATAAAAAGTTAAAAAACAAATCACTCTGGTTGCTATGAAAATAGACTGGGTGAGTGGAGGTGGGTAGTGGGTGGAGACAAGGGGAATAAGACCAGTTGGAAAGCTACTGCAGTAATTTCTAAGAGACAATATTGGCTTGGACCAAGGAGCTTGGAAAAGGTGGTGATCAAAAATTAGATTCAGGGGCCTGCCTGGTGGCACAGCAGATAAGTGCATACATTCCACTTTGGTGGCCCAAGGTCTGCCGGTTGGGATCCCGGGTACGACATGGCACCGCTTATCAAGCCATGCTGTGGCAGGTGTCCCACATATAAAGTAGAGGAAGATGGGCACGGATGTTAGCTCAGGGCCAGTCTTCCTCAGCAAAAAGAGGAGGATTGGCAGATGTTAAGTCAAGGCTGAGCTTCCTCAAAAAAAAAAAAATTAGACTCAAAAAATATTTTGCAGACACACCCAACAGTATTTGCTAGGGTAGAGATATGTGAAAAAATAAGAGGAGCAAAGGATGACAGCAGGGTTTGTGACTAACTGAAATGGGGAACATGGCAGAGGAGCAGAGTTCTAAGGGAAAACTGTGAGTTCAGTTTTGGACCATCTAAGTGAAAAAGTTAGGTAGGCACTTGGATAAACGGATCTGGTATACAAGCGTGATGTCTAACAGGGGTCATCTGTTTATAGTATCTTAATGGTAGCCCAAAAGTTAGGTCAAGAAAGAGTTTCAGGATTTATTTGTGCCAAAGGCCAAGAAGTTCAGGTAAAATGCAGACTGAGAATTGACCACTGAATTTGGTAATGTCAGAAGTCATTAGTGATCCAGGCAAGACCTGTTTAATTGGAGTGATATGGACAAAACTGTAATGAGAGCAAGCTCAAGAGAATGAGACAGAAGAAAATAGGGAGAAAAAGTACAAACAACTTTTTCACTTGTCCCTTGATAAATATGGAGCAAAGAAATTTATCTCTATGGGGCGGCCTGTGACTGAGTGGTTAAGTTTTCACAGCCCACTTCAACAGCTGGGGTTTGCCAGGAGCAGACCTGCGCACTGCTCATCAAGCCATGCTATGGCAGCATCCCACATAGAGGAACTACAATAACTTGCAACTAGGATATACAGCTATGTACTGGGCTTTGGGGAGGAAAAAAAAGAGAAAGATTGGCAACAGATGTTAGCTCAGGGTCAATCTTCCTCACAAAAGGAAAAGAAAGAAAGAAATGCATCCCTATTGTAACGTTTTTTGCTACTATTTCTTTACTGTATGACTGCTTAAAGTCTGACTTCCATCTCTTTATTCACCTTTTTTAAATTTATTTTTTATTGTGGTAACATTAGTTTATAAACTTTATTTAAAAAACCAGATTGTAATACTCAGTAGGTACCCAATGAAAAAATAACCAAGTCACATGGGCCACCAGGTGACAATGCACTTTATTTTTAGGAAAAATACTGAAGAAGAAAACTCTGGAGTACCAGACTTATAAAATGAAATATAAATGCTGACAGCAGTAATAGAGTTCTTATCATAGCTAACCTTTGGTAAATGCAATATAGTGATGAGCAAATTGCTTAAAGGTGACATATCTTCAAGGAAGATGTTGTGTCAGTGATGAGGCAATGACTAAAAAGGAAAGCTTTTCATGATTTATTTTCCCCCTTCTGCTATTTTGAAGAGTATTAAGAATTCTCCATGAGGGGGGAAACGAGAACGAGACAATAAAAAGTGTATACCAAGTTAAGACAATGTCTCAAATACACAACTAATTTTTTTAGAGCATTCTAAATGCCTAGCACTGAATAAAACATCGACCAAGTCAACATGGTGCGTGGTTATGGAGCAAGTTGACAGTCCATACAACAAATCATTAAGCTAGCAAATTGATGTCATTTTAAGTTCTATGAAAGGGGAAGTACAAGGTGCTCTAACAGCATAATTTTATGAGACACTTAATAATCAAGGAAGCTACACAAAGCTTCCAGCAAAAATGGTATTTAAGTGGAATCTGAAACGATGAGTAGGAGTTGGAAACATATCAATTATACCTCCGACACGATTCAGTTGCCCATCAGTATCTATCACCTTCAGAGCCACTAGATTGTTTTTTAATTCTCACCTCTAGTGAAGGATGTTTGTAAAATGTAGTGAGAAAAAAACACAGCAAAGAATTAATGATAACTATATGCTACTTGAATAGATGCACTGATGCTTAAGAAAATGGAAAATGAATTATTTTAATGTTACTGTGAAAGCAGAAACGAAAGTGTGAGACTGCTAATTTAACCATGGGTAACTTTGCTTTTGTCAGTTTATTCTGCTGCTAGTTTTTTGTCTTCACTGAATACTTTTTTTTTTTTGTCACTCAGGTAATATAGTCACCTCTTTTTGTGTGATTAATTTTTTAACTGTTCTTATCCTATTAACTGGATGTCTGTGAATCATATATCTCTCTCTCAACTCCTGGGAAAAAATGAATAAATGCTAGTTTTATAAGGCTATGGATGCTTTCTTGATTTTGATTATCAATTGTTATTTAAAAATACCATTTTTTCAATATACTAGTGCTTGGAGTACAGACTCACATATTTTATGCTATTGAGATGACTTCAAAGTTGTAATGAAAAACTGTGCTATCATTTACTGCCACAGTAAATGTTTGGTATAAAGTCATATTATTTACTACTATTTCTTTAGCATGAGGTTTTGTATACTGAAGCCAAGTTTACAAAGTTAATAAGTGACATAGTTGAGATTTGAACCCAAGTCTAAATCTTCTAAATCTAAATCAAGTTCTCATTCCAAAACCACAAAGACCGAGCCTAATACAGACAGTAGTGCCAGCAATTGGGAGTCCAGTTTCTAGAGTCAGACTGCTTTGGTTCAATTCCTGGCCAGACTACTTAACACTATGTAAATTTGAACTCTTTGCCTAACCTCCCTATGCCTCATATATAAAAAAGGAGAAAAGAGTAGTATTTAATTCATTATTTCTATAAGAACTAAATAAAAAAAGTGAATATATGTAAAGTACATAAATAGTGCCAGCAAATACTAATATCACAATAAATTTTGGTTATTAGTATAATTCTGATGGGTATATATATATATATAGTATATAATTGCTTTGATTCATCTGATAGCATCCTGTATTGATCATAAGCAATCATTTTCATACAACACACATTTACACTGACTTTATAATGAAAAAACTAAAATCTTAAGAGCACAAATCTGTTCATCATTATTGCCCTGTGAAGTTCAACTTAGCCCTTTCATCATCCTATCAGACACAGGTTACCATAGATTCACAAATTTCTACATTAAGTACTGATCTTCAAAATATTATTAGATACAAATTTAGTTATATATATTTTATAATAAAACATAGTAAAAAAGTTTGACAGAAATGGCATTGGCTCTCACATATATATAATTACATTATAAAGTTTATTTTATATAATTTATTTTTATTTTTTATTTCACATATATGTATTAGATGCACCTAAATGGAAATTATCAACCTTCAAATAAAATCTGACAATGTGCCTAGGTGACTGTAGAACATCAAACATCCATATGCATACCAAAAACCTCAATCAAATATCTGTAGAGTTGGTCAACATGATATTTGGAAATATCTCTATGGTAGTTCTAGGTTCACAATTTGTGTCCAAACACATGATATTTATAGGCACAGAGTATACTTTACAAAATTCATCTATGTGTTCTTATTTTCAATTGTTCAGCTGGGCCTGGCCCTGTGGGGGCCACAAAGATGGATATGACAGTCACTGTCCTCACGGAGCTTCCAGTATTGCAGGGGAACAAAGAGGATCATAAATACCTATAACAAGGGTATGGCTAGAATGAAGCATAGAAGGTATCAAAAATATGCGTCCTATGCATTCTTTCTCACAATGCTACAAAAGAATGGCAGCATCTCAAAGAGGGAGTAACAAAAAAGAAGAGGACATGGGATACAGGGAGTCAGGTACACACAGGAGGAGGGAGGTGAGAGGAATCCCTAGGGTGATGGTGACAAGAAGTCCCAGAATATCAAGTCTATGCTAGACGTAGAAACCACCAGCCATCTGAAGCAGTCAAAGGTCTCCAAAGTCATTCTCACCAGAAATGAAATGGACAGAATACCTGAAGTGCCCAAACCATGCGGTTACACAGCTGGGTGAGAATTTGTGGTTAGATTCATAAGTATACAAAAAATAAAGCTAACAAACCAACAAAAAAGACAATTAAAAACTCAAGGGAAAACAAAACACACACAAGAAAGGAAAAATACATATAGTTTACCCAATGGTCAGTTGTGAATAGCATTTATATGATCACAAAATTAAAATTAAAATTTGCATTTAATGAGGGAAAAATATTAAATGCAAATAAAAATTTGCGTTTAATGAGAGAATGGGAAGAAAGCTATGTGTGGCAAGGATTAGGAGAGAAAACTGATATATCCTCAATTTCTATAGTAGGAAGTCAATAAATAAGCAGTAAACCAAAAAATCAAGAAGTAGTAAAATAAACTGAAAGAATAAAATAAATAAGATGCTGAACAGTACATGCACTATAATATTTGCGTAAACTTTAAACCTATAAAAACAAAAACACTCAATTGTTGTATATATGACACAGTTATATATGTGTTTGTAAAAACATACAAAGTTAATTGGAAGGAAAAGCATCCAATCATATGAATGCTCCCTTCTGTTGAGGGCAAAGAGGGAAGTAAAAGGTGTGGATGTTGTTGAAAGAGGGCTTGGCTTTGTGTATAATTTCTTATTTCTTTTTTTGGGGGGGTAGTTAATATTTCATCATAAGTTTGACTGGTTATATCACTAAGAAGAAGACTTTAGTAAGTATTCTAACAATTATATCCACAAGTTCAAATATATGAAGAAAATTTAAAATATGGCTAGTTTTTTATTTTTTAATTATTTTATTGAGGTCATATTGGTTCATAACATTCTGTAATTTGGGGCGTACGTTATTATTCATCAGTTTCTCTATCAACTGCACCTTGCTCACTCCCAATATCTGGTTTTTATCTATCACCATACCATATGAGCCATTTTACCCCTTTCACCCTCTGTGGTAACCACTAATCTGTTATCTTTATCCACGTGTTTGTTTATCTTCCACATATGTGTAAAATCATATGGTATTTGTCTTTCACTGTTTTGCTTATTTCACTTAACATAATACCCCCAAATTCTGTCCATGTTGTTGCAAATGGGACAATTTTGTCTTTTTATAGGCTGAGTAGTATTTCAGTGTATATATATACACCATATCTTCTTGATCCATTCATCAGTTGATGGGCACTTGGGTTGCTTCCAAATCTTGGCTGTTATGAACAACGCTGCAATGAACATATTGGTGCATAAATCTCCTTGTATTGTTGATTTCATGTTCTTTGGATGAATATCGAGTAGTGGGAGAGCTGGATCAAATGGTATTTCTTTTTTTGCTTGAGGAAGATTGTCCCTGAGCTAAGATCTGTGCCAATCTTCCTCTGTTTAGTATGTTGGACACCACCACAGCATGACCTGACGAACATCATATAGGCCTGCACCGGGGATCCAAAACTGCAAACCCCAGGCTGCTGAAGTGAAGCACACAAACTTAACTGTGACACCACTGCACCAGCCCCATGGTATTTCTATTTTTAATTTTTTGAGAAATCCCCATACTGTTTTCTGTAGTGGCTGTACCTGTTTATATTCCCACCAGCAGTGTATGAAAGTTCCCTTTTCTCCACATCCTTTCCAACATATGCTATTTCTTGTCTTGTTAATTACAGCCATTCTGACCAATGTAAAGTGATATCTCATTGTAGTTTTTTGGTTTTGTTTTTGTTTTTTTGGTGAGGAAGATTGTCGCTGAGCTAACATCTGTGCCAATCTTCCTCTATTTGGGATGTGGGACACTGCCACATCGTGGCCTGACAAGCTGTATGTAGGTCAATACCTGAGATGAAAACCCGTGAACCTTGGGCTGCCAAAGCGGAGCAAGCAAATTTAACCATTACACCACCAGCCAGCCCCAATCTCATTGTAGTTTTGATTTGCATTTCCCTATAGTTAGTGATGTTGAACATATTTTCACGTGCCTGTTGGCCATCTGTAAATCTTCTTTGGAAAAATGTCTGTTCACATCCTCTGCCCATTTTTTATCAGGTTTTTTGGTTTTCTGTTGTTCAGTTGTATGAATTTTTATATATTTTAGAAATTAACCCTTTGTCAGATATATGATTTGCAAATATTTTCTCCCAGTGGGTGGGTTGTCTTTTCTTTTTGTTCGTGGTTTCCTTTGGCTTGCAGAAGCTCTTTAGTCTGATGAAGTCACATTTGTTTATTTTTCCCTTTGTTTCCCTTACCTGAGTAGACACAGTATTCAAAAAGATGCTGCTAAGACCAATTTCGAAGTGTGTACTGCCAATATTTTCTTCTAAGAGTTTTATGGTTTCAGGTCTTATACTCAAGTTTTAAATCCATTTTGACTTAATTTTTGTGTATGGTGTAATTTCATTCTTTTGCGCTTGGCTGTCCAGTTTCCCAACACCATTTATTGAAGACACTTTCCTCTCTCCATTGTATGTTCTTGACTCCTTTGTCAAAGATTAGCTATCCACAGATGTATGATTTTATTTCTGGGCTTTCAGTTTTATTCCATTGGTCTGTGTGTTTGTTTTTGTCACAGTACCATGCAGTTTTGATTACTATACCTTTGTAGTATGTTTTGAACTCAGTAATTGTGATGCTCCCAGCTTTGGTCTTTTTTCTCAGGATTGCTTTGGCTACTGGAGATCTTTTGCTGTTCCTTATAAATTTTAGGATTCTTTCTTCTATCTCCATGAAGAATGTCACCGGGATTCTGACTGAGATTGTATTGAATCTGTAGATTGCTTTAGGTAATATGGACATTGTAACTATGTTTATTCTTCCAATCCATGAGCATGGAATATCTTTCCATTTCTATATTTGCTCTTTGATTTCTCTCAATAATGTCTTCAGTTTTCAGTGTATAGATCTTTTGTAAGACTGGCAAGACAGGGCCAGCCCAGTGATGCAGCAGTTAAGTTCACAAGTTCCACTTTGGCAGCCTGGGGTTCACCAGTTCCGATCCCGGGTGCAGACGTGGTACCGCTTAGCAAGCCATGCTGTGGCAGGCTTCCCACATATAAAGTAGAAGAAGATGCACATGGATGTTAGCTCAGGGCCAGTATTCCTCAGCAAAAAGAAGAGGATTGGCAGCAGATGTTAGCTCAGGGCTAATCTTCCTCAAAAAAATAAGTTTAAGAGTGGCGAGAGTGGGCACCTTTGTCTGGTTCCTGTTCTCAGAGGGATGGTGTTGAGTTTGGCTGTGGGTTTGTCATATATGGCCTTTATTATGTTGAGGTAATTTCCTTCTATACCCATTTTATTGAGAGATTTCACCACACATGAATCTTGGATCTTGTCAAATGCTTTCTCTGCATCTATTGAGATGATCATGTGATTTCTATTCCTTAATATGTTAACGTGGTGTACCACATGGATTTATTTGCAGATGTTGAACCATCCCTGCATCCCGGGTATAAATCCCACTTGATCATGGTGTATGATCCTTTAATGTATTGCTATATTCAATTTGCCAATATTTTGTTGAGGATTTTTGCATCTATGTTCACCAGTGATATTGCCCTATAATTCTCCTTTATTGTGTTTTCCCTGTTTGTTTTTGGTGTCAGGGTAATGTTGGCCTCCTAGAATGAGTTAGGAAGCTTTCCATCTTCTTCAATTTGGGGGGATAGTTTGAGAAGGATAAGTATTAAATCTTCCTTGAATGTTTGGCAGAATTCTCCAGAAAAGCCATCTGGGCCTGGAGTTTTGTTTCTTGGGAGGTTTTTGATTACTGCTTCAATCTCTTTACTTGTTATTGATCTATTCAGATTCTCTATTTCTTCTTGATTCAACTTTGGGAGATTTTATGATTCTAAGAATTTATCCACTTCTGCTAGGTTATGTAGTATGTTGACATATAGTTTTTCATAGTATTCTCTTATAATCCTTTGTATTTCTAGGTATCAGTTGTAATTTCTCTTCTTTCATTTTTAATTTTATTTATTTGAGCCTTCTCTCTTTTTTCCTTAATGAGTCTGGCTAAGGGTTGGTCAATTTTGTCTATCTTCTCAAAGAATCAGCTATCAGTTTCCTTGATCGTTTCTATTGTTTTTTAAGTCTCTATTTCATTTATTCCTGCTCTAATTTTTCTTATTTCCCTCCTTCTGCCGACTTTCGGCTTTGTTTGTTCTTTTTCTAACTCTGCAAGATGTAGTTTAAGATCACTTATTTGAGATTTTTCTTCTCTGTTGAGGCAGACCTGTATTGCTATAAACTTCCCTGTTATTACTGCTTTTGTTGCATCCCATAAGAGTTGGTATGTTGTGTTTTCATTTTCATTTGTCTCCAGGTATTTTTTTGATTTCTTCATTGATCCAATGTTTGTTCAGTGACATGTTGTTTAGTCTCCAAATATTTGTCACCTCCCTAGTTTTTTTCTTGTAGTTGATTTCTAGTTTCGTAGCATTGTGTTCAGAAAAGATGGCTTGATATGATTTCAATCTTCTTAAATTTATTGAGGCTTGCCTTGTTTCCCAATATGTGGTCTATCTTTGAGAATGTTCCATGTGCACTTGAGAAGAATGTGCACTTGAGAAGAATGTGCACTTGAGAATTCAGCTGTTTTTGGATGGAATGTTCTATATATATCTATTAAGTCCATATGGTCTAATGTTTCATTTAAGGCCACTGTGTCCTCATTAACTTTCTCTCTCAATGATCTGTCCGTTGATGTAAGTCGGGTGTTGAAGTCTCCTACTATTATTGTGTTGCTGTCAATTTCTCCCTTTAGATCTGTTAATAGTTGCTTTATATACTTTGGTGCTCTTGTGTTAGGTGCATATATATTCATAAGTGTTATATCCTCTTGACAGAATGTTCCTTTTATCATTATGTACTGCTCCTCATTGTCTCTCATTATCTCTTTTATCTTGAAGTCTGCTCTGTCTGATATAAGTATGGCAACACCTGCTTTCTTTTGTTTGCCATTTGCTTGGAACATTGTCTTCTATCCCTTCACTCTGAGCCTATATTTGTCTTTGGAAGCAAGATGTGTTTCATGGAAGCAGCACATTGTTGGGTAATGTATTTTAATCCATCCGGTCACTGTGTCTTTTGGTCGGGGAATTCAATCCATTTACATTTAGAGTGATTATTGATATATGAGGGCCTAATACTGCCATTTTATCTCTTCTTTTCCAGTTGTTCTGTATTTCCATTGTTTCTTTTCCCTTGTGTTTCTGACTATCATTTCAGTTTGATGGTTTTCTGTGGTGATTTTCTTGGTTTTCTCTTTATTTATGATTTGTGGCTCTGCTCTGATTTTTTGTTTACTGGTTACCATGAGGTTTGTATAAATAATCTCATAGAGGAGATAGTCCATTTTCTGATAGCTTCTTATCTCCATTAGCCTAAGCAAGTTCCATTCCCTCCCTCTTCCCTTTCGGAGTTATTGTTGTCACAAATTATTCTTTTCTGTGTTGTGAGTTTGTGACTAAATTGAAGTGGGGTTTTTTTCACACTGAGCAACATCTGTTGCCAATCTTCCTCTTTTTTTTCTTTCCTCTCCCATGCCCTGGTACATAGCTTATATTCTAGTTGTAAATCCTTCTAGTTCTTCTATGTGAGGCACTGCCACACCTTGGCTACTGACAGATGAGTGATGTGGTTCTGTGTCCAAGAATCGAACCTTGGCCACCAAGGCACAGCGTGCCGAACTTTAACCACTAGGCCATCAAGACTGGCTCTAAATTGAAGCATTTATAGTTATTTTTGATGCTTTCTTCTCCTTTACCCTTTATGTTAGAATTAAGCATTTGCTAAACTATTCTGATAGATAGCTGAAATTTTCTGATTTTGTCTACTTATCTCCTAGCTCAAAGCTTTGTAAACCTTTGCCCTTTCTGTTTCAGGTAGAAGGGCTGTCTTCATCATTTCTTGTAATGTAGGCTTTGTCGTGATGAACTCCCTTAGTTTTTCTTTATCTGGGAAAGCTTTTATTTCTCCATCAAATCTGAAGGATGATTTCACTGGATAGAGTATTCTTGTCTGACAATTTTTGTCTTTCAGTATTTTGAATATGTCATTCCATTCTCTCCTAGCCTGTAACGTTTCTGCTGAGAAATCGGCTGAAAGCCTGATAGGAGTTTCTTTGTAGGTTATTTTCTTCTGCCCTTAATATTTTTTTCTTTGTCCTTGACTTTTTTTTTTCTTAAGGACACCATGAGGGATCCTTTTTTTTTTAAAAAAAAAGATTTTATTTTATCCTTTTTCTCCCCAAAGCCCCCCGTACATAGTTGTATATTCTTCGTTGTGGGTCCTTCTAGTTGTGGTATGTGGGACGCTGCCTCAGCGTGGTTTGATGAGCAGTGCCATGTCCACGCCCAGGATTCGAACCAACGAAACACTGGGCCGCCTGCAGCGGAGCGCGAGAACTTAACCACTCAGCCATGGAGCCAGCCCCCTGTCCTTGACTTTTGACAAGTTTTAATAGTATATGCCTTGGAGAAGGTCTTTTTGCATTGATGTGATGAGGAGTTCCATTGGTTTTGTGTATTTGTATCCAGTTCCTTCCCCAAATTTGAGAAGTTCTCAGCTATTATCTCCTTGAACAAGCTCTCGGCTTCTTTCTCCCTCACTTCTTCCTCTGGAATACCTATAATCCTTATGTTGCTTTTCCTAGTTCAGTTAGATATTTCTCAAAGAATTTCTTGATTTTCAAAAAATCTTAATTCTCTCTCCTCCTCCACCTGAAGCATTTCTATATTTCTATCTTCTAATTCACTAATTCTGTCCTTCATATGTTCTGCTCTATTTTTTATGTTTTCTACATTATTTTTGATGTCATTAACTGTGTTGTTCATATCTAGAGTTTCTGTATAATTTTTTTTAAGGACTTCAATCTCTTTGGTGAAGTATTCCTTCTGTTCATTAATTTTATTCCTGAGCGCATTGAACTGTCTTTCTGAATTTTCTTGTAACTCATTGAGTTATTTTATGACAACTATTTTGAATTCTCTGATATTTAGATTGTAATGTTCTGTGACTTCAGGTGTGATTCCTGGAGACTTGTCACTTTCCTCTGTTCCATACTGTTACTATATTTCTTCATGACGTTTGATGAATTGATCCTCTGCTGGTCTATTTGTGGTAGTATCGGGTCACAGATTCCACCTGCCACTGCTAGAGGGGAGCAGGAGCTGTGTTTCTGATTCCACCCCATGTGCTGGTAGTTATACCAGTCAGGCCACTCTGCGTTCATGGAGGTGGGCTGCACTTGCTCAGTGGGTCATGCTTGCATGGGTGGGGCAGCTGTCCTTGGCAGGCTGGTCCAGCTGAGTTGCTGTTCTATGCACAGGGGTGATTTGCACAGGCTTGTGCTGTGCTTTTAGGTATGTCCAGCCAAGCTGCTGCACTTGGTGGGTGGGGCATCTCCATGGAGGCTGAGCCACTGTCACTCAGTAAGGAGTGTTTACATGGGTGGGGCTGCCACAGCATGCTGGGTGCTCCCATGGTCCTGGCTACCACTCTGAAAGTGTTTGTGCATGGACCAGGCTACCTCCGCCTCCACTCACAGTTACTCCAACCATTGTGTGAGGTCCTGCAACTTGGATCACTGCGGCCAGGGAAGGAGAGTGATGCACTCACCTAGTTGCACTGTTTCCCAGGGATCCAGTCCACCTACCTTCAGATGTATAGCTGTATGGATCTTTCAGGCCTCCTGTTGTGTTGTGTAGGGAATCTTCTGTTGGTTAACAAATGTCCATTTAGTTGTAACTTAGAAGGGAGATGCAAAGAGAATAACTCACTCCACCATAATGCTGACATCCTCTCCCATAATTTCTTATTTCTTAAAAAAAAAAGAAAAAGGAAGAGGCTGACCTGATGGCATAGTGGTTAAGTTTATGTTCTCTTCTTCAGAAGCCCAGGGTTCACAGGTTTGGGTCCCAGGTGCAGACCTGGCACCACTCATCAAGCCATGCTGTGGTAGCATTCCACATAAAATAGAAGAAGACTGGCACAGATGTTAGTTCAATGACAATCTTCCTCAAAAAAAAAAATACTAGAAACTACTATGGTTCATAGCTATTGATTCTGGATGGTGAGCATTTGAGTGTTTTGTTTTTCTTTGACTTTATTTTATTTCTCAAAGTAAAAATTATAATTTTTTAAAATAAGAGCTATATAACCAGAACTTATAACTGGAATTTTGCTGAATGAGAAACAAGCAAAAGGTCTTTGATATATGTGGACTAAGACAAAAACTATGCAACAGTAGAGGAGGTACAAATGAACAAGCCAGGCTGGGTTCTCCAATTGAGTCTACACAAAAGTCAGTTGTGTTGTAAAGCTCTTTTCTGTCCCAAGGTCTTTGCATATGTTGAAATTCATGCCTGTCACTGCCACCCGTGACTCCATCCCACCTCTGAATACACACAGTCACACTTCACCCAGCTCTCACTCATCCTTCAGATCCCAGCTGAAATACTGCTTCTTGGAAAAGTGTCCCTGACCACTCCCATTCAACACCATCAAGTTAGTAACTGCAATTCGTCTAGATTTATTTGTTCACTGCCTTTCTCTCTCACTTGAGTCTTCACCCCACCAGGGAGGTTTTCCAGTTGCTCAAATGAAAACACTTGAATTCACACTTGACTTCTCTCTTTCACTCACCTCCCATATACAATTTTCAGCAAATTCTATTGACTCCACCCAGAAAATATATCCAGAATCTGCCTCCTTCACACCACTTTTAGCACTACCAAAGCAGTCCAAGCCACCAGCTCTGTCTCCTTGATTCCACTCCTGCCTTTTACTGTTCATCCTCTACCAAGCAGCCAGAAGGATCTTTTGGAAACGAAAGTCAGAAATATCACTCCTCCACTTCCCATCTCTCAAAGAACGGAAAGTAGAGTGTTTACCTTGGCACTCTACTTACCAGGCCCAGTGGGAACTGGCCCTACTATCTTTGAGTTCTCATCTCCTCACCCTGCCCTTTACTCACCCTTCTTTTTCACCAACCTCTACTGTCCAGCATGCCAGCCCTGTCCTGGCATTTAGGCATGTCACTTGGCCTCCTCACTGCCTGAAGACTCTCTTCTTGCAGATTCTCACAGTGCTCGCTCTCTCATTTCATTCTTCTTTCTGCCCAAGCGTTATGTTTTCAGACTGCATCCTCACAGTCCCTTCATCCTGCTTTATTTCTCTTCAAAGTCTTATCACTGACCAATTAATTGGTTGTTAATTGGTCAGTTGTTGGTCTTTGTTAACTGGGGTGCATCTACTCCATGGAGGCAAAGACTTTTTTGTAGTATGCACTGAGTAAACATTTATTGAAATACCTTTTTAATTGAATGAAGAAAAATATCTTGTCTGTTTTAGTAGAAATTAGACCCATCAGAAGAGTGCTTGGAACATGGCAGATCTTCAATAAATATTTTTGAATGAATGAAGGCAATGTCAAAGTAGAACATGAGCAAGAGAGCTTTTCTCTCCATTAAGATTAGCTGCCAATGCTGGTCAGTTAATTTGATAGTGAAAAATATGGGAAGATTGTGAGAAAGACACAGAGGGAATGAGGTTTACAGAGGAGCATTAGACAACAAATATCAAGGAATGAAGTTATATATATTTCAAAAAAAAAGTGTGCAGAAAATTTAGGAAGGGGATTAACATTTATTGTACTCACTGTGTTCCAGGAACAGCAGTAGACCCATAAAAACATATATTATTCCTAATTCTCATAGCTCTTTGTGAGATAGATGTGATGGACCCCATTTTACACAGAAAGAAGGGGACTTAAACAATCTAACTAATTAAAGTAAGGTCATAAGTATAACAAATGGAGTCTATCTGAACAGCAGACTGTTCAAAATCAGCCTTGAAGACTGCTCTCTGTGAGCAAGCTTTATTCTTATTAAAAGTATTTTTATCCCCCACAATATTTTGCACTAGATAAGTATGCACTATCTTTTTGTTGAACAAATGAAAGATCCCTTCAGAGAAAGTGTTTTAAAGGTAGATAAAAACCCAATAGGAAAAAAAAATTAGGTTGATAGTAATTTTTAGTTTTTATTCTTTCAAAATCAAAATATACTTGGTAGGAAAATAAGAAAATAGTACTTGCCAAAAGATTAATTGAGGATGTGGTCTAATCATCTTCCAGAGCATTAAGCCAACCTAAACAGAAAGGTATTTGCAGCTTTGACGAGTTGTTCTTATGCATGCAGAATTACAAATGGCCTAATTTTTCCTATATCTCCATAATTAACAGAATAATTATTGATCAGCACAAAGCACACAGTCTCTGGAGACATGATTTGTGTGAGCACTTAGCTTTTTGAAAGCTTAAATCACTGTAGTCAGTATTAAAAAATGAATTGATAGTAAATGTGGTATAATTAATCCACCTATTCTATTTGCACATGAACATCTTTTCATGCTAAATATCTCATTCATTTAGGCGAGAATATAAATGTATTACAATGACAGAATAAAAAATAAATTAGAACTTTCATTTTCCCTGTGATACTCCTTGTTTTTAATTTACTCAGACTTCTCATATATTGTAAAAGTTTAAAATATTTCTGAAGTTTTATCTGCAAATTACAGATGCAAAGAACAGTCTAGGTAGAGCATTCAGGTAATACTCTGAATCACCTAGAGCATATGTGCACAAATGCTGGACTGTTTGCCCTCTTGCTTCTCTAGCCTTCTCTACTCTGCTCTATATTCCTGGACCATCACCTGTAGGCTGCATATCCCAGGTCCCATGCCAGCAGGTTCCCTGTTAGGCTTGGACAATGGGAGGTACTGGTGGGAGGGTGGAAGAAAGAAAGAAACTAGGATGTATCTCCCCATCCTACTCTGCCCAGGTGGCCTCAGGTCTGTAGTAGCATTTGTCACTCCTTTTGTCTCCACAGCTACCTGTACACTGACCTGCCAGTTGACCTTGGCCCTCCAGCTCTGATAATACCATCTCCCTTTGTTCTCCAGCCCAGGGGTAATAGTGACTTCTTGCTGTTATTAATCTCTGGGCTGCCTCACTCTTGCCTACTGTCTTCACAGCTCTTCCATTTCCTGTGTAATCAATTTCTGCATTAAATTTCCTCTGTTCTGAATACTTAAAGCAGTTAATGTTTCTCTGATTAGACCCAGCTGATATAATACACTTACCCCTTGAGGGGAGGGACTTAGTTTGCCTTATTTACTGCTGTATACTAGTACCTGAGAGAGTACCATGTACATATTAAGTCATCAATGAAAATATGCTGGTTGAATAAATCAAAAATATCTCCTTTAGTCTAGTAGTTCTCAAGCATCAGAACTATTGGGATTGCTTTTTATAACACAGATTACTACTTCCTTACATCCCCACTTCCCCAAGCATCTGATTTAATAGGTCTAGGATGAGGCCCCAAAATTTGCATTTCTAACGTGTTTCCAGGTGATGCTGATGCTGCTAGTCCAGGGACCACACTTTGAGAACCACTGCTTTGTTCTATGATCTGTCTTGCATACAATCCAACCTGAATATATACACTAGAATAAATGTATATATCAATGAGTACTAACATTTCACATTTAAAATACTTAAAGGCGATGTGGCATCCATCTTCAATTACTGTAACCACACTAAATATTTGCTATGAAAGCAAGGAAATTCTAATACCTTTCTAAGCTTTTACCAGGAATGGTTATTATTAGTCAATTAAATCCTTTTTTAAAATTATATTTTAATTTTTTTATTTCCTTCTCTTTTTTTAGGTCAAATTCTGAAGAAAGAGTAGTCAATCTTCATAAAATAGATTTTCAAATTGAGGACTCTTGTTCTCAATACTCATTAGCATTCAATACTCACTGGCTGAATGGGAAAAAAAGTGAATGAATTAATTACTGAATCATTACAAACTAGCTTGGTTTTTGTCATATCTCATTTTTAAGAGAATTTTGTTCTTGTCAATTTTCGTAGCTCACATATTTCCCTCTGCCCACAACACTCCCACTTATTTTCAGGAAACTCTTCATCTCTAGCAAGGATGGAATAAGTTGACAAGGCTTTAACTAACAGGCATTGTGATGACAGGAAGCTATTAGACTGGGCTAGATCTCCAAGGGCTTGTGAAGGAGCACAATTGTATCACTCCCTAGACTTGATTAAGATAAAATCTAGAAGTAATCTTTAATTTCTTTCCCTCATTCTCTACAATCCATTAGCAAGTTTTATGAGCTCTATCTTAAGAGTTTGTCTCAAATATGGTTATTCCTCACTACATACACTGGTCCACCTTAGCTCAAGACACTATCTTCTTTGACCTAGACTACAGTGATGGTATCCCTGCTCCCACTTTTGTCCCTTGCAGTTTTTCTCCACATGGCAGCCAAGGTGATCTTAAAAATAAAACAAAAATCAGATCATGCCACTTAGAACCTTCCAATGGCTTACTTTTACTTTTAAAACAAAATCAAAATCCTTACCCTAAATGATCATTCATCTGCCTCCTCACAGACCCCTACTCTCCTTCATCTGTGTTCAAGTTCCTAGAACCTGCCAAGAGCATTCCACCTCAGTGCCTTTGCTCTGCTTCGTTTCTCTGCCTAAAGCAATCTCTCTCAACTTTTTTTTTTTGGCTTATATTTTTCACGTCATTCAAATTTTTGTTCTTCTCCAGCACCTTACCTAAAATAACGTTCCCTTCCTTCCTCCGAGTCACTTTGTCTTTTTCAAAAATACACCTGTCTGAAATTATATATTTATTTATTGGTGTACTTGTTTATGGTTTGTGTCCACAGTAGAATGGAAACTCCACAAGGACATGGTCTTTGTCTGTCTTATCTATTGCTCTATCCCAGCGTTTTGAGTAGTGACTAGCAAAGGGCAAGTTCCCTACAAACATCTGTTAAATGAATGCAATATCAAGCACAAACCATACTTAAATTCAGCTTGAAAGTAGAAGAAATTTGCCTTACCAGCTGCCCTTTTATGCCCTCAATCCCTTCTCAGTGTATTCCTGCACACCCCTACACATACACACATGCCTACACACTCCTTCTGTCTCCACCATGAAAGAATGCATTCTATCATGCATTCACAGTATCATATAAATGACTGAAAACAACTTCAAAGAGTTACAGCTTTCAAGCTTATTCATACTTTATCAATGATCTTAAACTAACAAAGTTAAATTCTTAAAATTTAGCCCTTAGTCATTACAACATTATTTGTAATTACAAAATATTGGAAACAATATAAACGTGTGAACTATCATTCATATACACCATGGAGCATCATGCAGCTATTTAAAAAAAGAAAAAATGAGGAAGACCTATGTGAACCGACCTGGACTGATTTCTAGGATATATTGTTTAAAAAAATAAATATTACAAAAGAGTATATATAGAGCATGCTAGCTTTTGTTTAAGGAAGAAGGGAGAATTAAAATAATACCCATGCATTTGTTTATTTTTACAAATAAAAAACAAGAAGAATAAATCAGAAACAAATGAAACTGATTTTTTACAAAGGGTGGTTGGGAATGGGGTGAAAGGGTTAGCAGCAGGAACGACAGTTCTCTGGGTGTCCTTTTTGTAAGTTTTGACTTTTGGAACCATTTAATGTTTTATGTATTCAAAATTTAAAATTAAATCAACATGGATGGGGGGATGTCAAAGTGTATAAAGCAGAAAGTGTATAAAAAAGGAGCCTAACTATATTTCAGATAAATAATATAACCACTTTGAAGGAGTTTTTAAAAAGAACTAAACCAAGTAGCTTTTGGACACAGTACTTTAATTATAAAAATCAAAACGAGCTTCACTCTTGAACTCTACCTAGGTGGCTTGTTTCTTGTTTTCATACCAATATGTGTGTAGTTATTCTGAAACTATTTTTAATATGTTTTGTAAGATTGACCAAATGAGTGAGTATGTTAATATTCTTAGGAGATAGTGTTCTCAAGAAAGATAAAAACATGTAATGGTGGAAAACAAGGAAGAACCCTGTGCTGTTAATTTGGACTTAGAATTATCATTAACTCATGATTTTACACACACACTCATACACACATATAGGTATAAGCTGTTCCAAAATCTTGGTGCTATATGTATATATGTGTATGTATATATACACACACATATTTATGATTCACCTCCAATTCCTTTTTTTCCCATTTCCGTCTGCTGAAAAGACCTAAAGAAATGATACCTTAGTAGCAATGAGAACACCCAAGATCCATACCCTGGTTTATAAATACCATTCTGCACTAAAAGGAATCAGGGACCTTTTGAAAAATGGCTGATTCCAAGACTGGGGCAAAAAAGTAAAGATGAGTCTTAAAAAATCTTGTTATACCAAAACGTCAGGAAGTGCTCCTGAGAAAGATGGGGCATGTCAAAGGAACATAAGAGTCAATTTTAAGGGGCTCCCACCAACCAAATCTGGGACAATTTTAGATCAAAATAAATGACAAAAATAGATTGTAACCCATCAAGTAAAACTGGGGAAAAAAAGAATATCTTTTCTCTGAGGAGATTCTAACTAAAGCATTTAAGTGTAAAGGGTCATGAAGTGGGCAAGTACCTCAAATGGTTCTGGTAAAAAAAAAAAAAAAAGATAGACAACAAATAGATAGCTAGATGGAAAGAAACAGAGATAGATGATAGATAGATAGATACATAGATAGTCAAATGTAACAAAATGTTAACAACTTCTGAATCTGAGTGAAGGGAGTACAAAAGCTTCTTTTATTACTATTCTTGCTACTCTGAGAATAAATTTATTTCAAATGAAATTAATTATTTCAAAATAAATAGTTTTTAAAAAATTAGCACTTGAGACATTATATGGTGAGGTAGAACTCTGATGGACATGATCTGGTTATTGGCAGAGTGGAATATATATTGATAAAATTTTAATTAATTCTTTTATGCATTCATTCTATATTCTATTGCAGAGAGACAGACAATACACTGAAAATAAATAAATAAATATAAAAATGACAAATTTATTAGTTTTAACGGAGAAAAATAATGAAAGGATTAGAGATAGGGAGCTAAGGGTGATTATATTTTAAATAGAGTAGTCAGAGGAAGTCTCATTCCTAAGGTCTTATGTAAAGATCTGAAGAACTTGAGGAAGGAGGGGAGGTGCTTCCGCAAGAGGATAGCATTCCAGCAAGAGAGAAATCAGCGGTATTCTGGTAAATGTTTAACAATAGGGTCTCCTTGAGATGAGGAGATCTGATTTTTAGAGTCTGCCAATTTCCTTGGTGTAAATACTCCCACCTTGGCTGATTTCCAGCCAGCATTGTTTTAACAACTGACTAGCACAGTTTCCGACAATTCAAGAGTTGATTTTCACAAGCCAGTAGGGCGCTCAGCCCAAAACACCACTGAGAGAATAGAAGGTGCCTTGTTTGAAGCCAATGAAGGTGGAGCAGGAGTGAGCCAAGTGCAATGTATAGGAAGTGAGTCTAGAAAAGAAAGAGACTCAATTGCGTAGGGCCCCAGTAGGCCTGGTAAGGATTTTTATTCAACGTGAGCTGAGAAGCCATTGGATGAGTTTGATCAGAGAAGTGACACGGTCTGACATTTACTTTGACAACATCGCTGGAAAACGATGGTAGGCAAGGAGAGGTATAAACAGGAAAACAGGAAGTTATTACAGTAACAGAGCAGAAAGATGATGGTGCCTAGTACCAGGCTCCTAGCAGTGAAGGTAGTGAGGAGTACAGTAAGTTAGGATGCATTCTGAAGTTAGAGCTCATAGAATCTGCTGACGGATTGAATGGAGGTATAATGGAAGGGGTGGGGTCAAAGATGATTGCAAGGTTCTTGAACTGATTTGCCAAAAGCACGGAGTTGCCATTTATAGAGAAAAGGAAAACTGTGGAGGTACAAGTTTGAGAGAGTTTGCTTTAACACACCTTGAAGTTGAGCTCCAAATGGAGAAATCTAGTAAACGACGTGAGAACAGATACAGAGCAGCAGTTGGTTAGAAGGAGGGAGCCCTAAGTCAGAGGCCATTCTCGCTGGAGCTGCACCAAACTGATGTCATTGACTTCTCTATTCTCCTTCTTCTATGGAGTTCTGCAAATTTCAGCAGAGTATTTATAAATGGACACTAATGCAACCAACTTGTTCTAAGCACACATACAAAAATCAAAATTTTAAAATGGATATTCCCCCCTGAACAAACTAATTTTCTGAGGAAATCAGAAAGAAAACATTTGAGCTGTGTACATTTTCTGCCATCCAAAATTGAGTATGGAGGGTATAGATACCAGCTAGAAATAAACTACCACCACAACTAGAAAATTCTTTATCTTTCAATAATGGTACCCTGGGGGTGGCCCCATGGCCAAATGGTTAAGTTCGGGTGCTCCACTTCGGCGGGCCAGGGTTTCACTGGTTCAGATCCTGGGCGTGGATGTGGCACCGCTCATCAAGCCATGCTGAGGCGGAGTCCCACGTGCCACAACTAGAAGGACCCACAACTAAAATATACAACTATGTACAAAGGGGCATTAGGGAGAAAAAGGAAAAGTAAAATCTTTAAAAAAATAAAAATAAAAATAGTGGTACCCTAAACATTGTTTTGAAAATCTTATCATAAATAGCATTGTGTTTTCATTCATTTTTTTGAAAATCAATGAATATGGTGAAAGTACAAGTGGCAAAATATGAGCACGTTAGGGTCAAGTGCACAGACATTTTATAATGAAATTGCTTAATACATGTTTTAGAGCAGAATTTTTTTTCCCACTGCTGGAAGTTAAAAAAAAAAAAAGACTCCTACTTTCCCAGCCAAAATGACTTGAGAGATGATCAGCTGTGACTAGAGAGGAAAGGAGGCCAGATTTCCAGTGTACACATGCACATTTCTTTTGCTCATAATTAATAGCCCCTGTGCTGGTTAAGTTTTTGGAAAGCTGCTAGAAGCCTACCCAGGTAATGCCTTCTGACAATGTTTTAAAGATCAGTTATGTCATATGGCTGCCTTTTAGAAAAAAAGTCATAATGCATAGCTGTGCCATATGGCATCTCTGAAGAATCAGCCGGATTGGACAGACGTTCATTGGATAAGGTCCCACAGCACTTGGAAAAGAATGCAGTCCTGTTGCCAAAATGTGGCCTTTGTTAATCTCCTAACTATTATTGTGCAGAAACCAATTCATCTGTATTAATTACAAACAAATTTTAATTACTTCAGTAAAAGCCCATTATACTGATATCTGATGCCAAACAAGCTGTATTAACTCTTTGTAAGTCTCCAAAGCAAACACTAGGTGTTGGAACATAGGTCTTTGATGTGAGGCGGGAATTTCTCCAGCGGAGTGTAAAAGCACAGTTCTCCCATTTAGTTTTCCAGTTCTTTTAAGAGATCCCATGATGCTTTTGCTTTTCACAAGCAATACCAAAAGGCAGATGATGCATGTAAATTGTTAAAGGCAGATTATTCTTAATGAGAGTTTTTAACTGCATTTTGTATTCTTTCCCTTGAGATTTAAAAGTTAAAAAAAAAAAAAAAAGCAATCCTCATTGTAAAGTAATGATTTGCAATGACGCAAAACAATCTGACAAAATGTGGCTTGATTCTGGTGAAACATACATCTACCAGTCATTTGTGAGAGCACTCTGGACAATTCGAGACCAAACGTACACTGTGCATCAAAGTATAATATTCTTAAAAAACAAGAAAAATAAAATCACTAGTTTGTTTTATGGCAGCAGCTTGGCCAAGAAAGCTGGCTGGTCCTTCCTGCACAGAAACGATCTGGTTTGCAGAGAACACATGGTGGTTACAGTGTGCGCAGCCGTTGGGGTTGGACAGGATCCAGCTACATGGCTCATCTGTGTGCAGCGGCATTGGAATCATCTTTGAATTCAGTTTCACTAATGCTTAGTTTTATTTTATTAGGTTAATCATCAAAAGTTTATCTTCCTCCTGGAAATCATTCTTTTTGGTATTCACATCACTCCTTGGACCTAAAAAGTTAAACAGTTTTAAACAAATAGAACCACATCCTGCCTTCTTCTTCCATTAGACTTTCAAGTTTCTCATGTAAAGCTCACATTATTTTCCCCCTCTTTTTATACAACAGAATAATTTATTTTTATAATCAAAATGGGTAAATTCTAGAAAGCACTCTCATCTGTAAATTTTCTTTGGTGGACACATGGCTAATAGCTTGAAACTATGTCATAAACATAATATGGATGTAGAGCTCGCTGGGGATGTAGAAATGGATGAACATTTAAGTGAAACCAATTATCTCAAGATTTGGGATGTTTTTGTGCCTATGAATTAGATATATTACGTAAGTGAGGGTTTGTCAAGATTTTTCTTCTACTCAAAAGGTCATAATTATAAATCTGTCATATCCCTGTGAAATTTATATTTCATCTATGGTTTAAAGTCACAGAATTTGGGATTTTGAATCTGAGAAGCACCATAGAAGTTCTTCAGGCTATTTCCCTCACATTACAGATGAGGAAACTAAGTCATAAAGTAAAATGACTTGTCCTAGATAATGGCCAAGCAGGAACATATTTTTCGTCTCCCTATCAAATATTATTCCTATTATACTACACTGTTGCATTTCAGCCATTATTGATCAACAGAGAATAGATGTGACTTGAGTAATAAAAACAAGGTAAAATCACGACCATAAATTGCAGAGATTCCATAGATATAAATTAATTACATATTTTTTTCAGCCACTACAGAGATTGATTTCATTCATTTGGCAACATTAGGCACACCTGGCTGCATAATACCTGACTGGGAGGGACGGATGAAGTTTGTGAGAGAAGGAAGGAGGGCAACGTACTATGTGCCCTGAGGGGGAGGAATCTCCAACAAATTAATCCTTAGGCAAAGGGACTTTGTTTTTCCTCAAGTTTGAATAAAAAAGGTTTTTTTCAAGCTAAAATATTTACTTATAAGTTATCAGCCCTACTCCATTGTTGTCAAAATCATTAAAATAGGACGTTCTTGGATACAGGTGAATAAATAAAGGAAAATCAAATTCCAGAGAACATGTGGGCTCTGACTGCAGATCTTGTCCCATGTCATGGCACCCACTAAGTCCTGGCTGGAGGATAAGCAGGACCTGACACCTGATGACTTTGTCAGCCCCCCATCAATAACTGGGGTAGCTTATCCAGGGAACTTCATTTACTCGAAGCAAATGTCCTAGAACCCCACCTCCTCGGCTCGGATAACCAAAAACTAGGCTCACTTCTAGAAATCATAAAAATAATTATGAAGAACATTCATTTCTAAATAGTACCTTTTTCTTACCTAAGTCTCAAAGGAATTTATAAACATCATCTCTCCTTATCTTTATCTCTGCCTAATAAAGAACTGAAATGACAAAAGTAAAATGCGGACCATGGTATTCTAAATACCAAAGCAATGAAATTACATTAATACTGAACACATAGCCTGTGAGTTTCTGTACCTGAGATGGCTTGCCAAATTACTCAAAATGTCACATGCTGTCTCTTTGAAAGGTTTTCCTCTTTTTCCAACCAACCTCAGGGAGGAGTTCTGTCTGTTTTGTGGGACACAGTATTGAAGAACAATGACCAGAGGTAAGGATGAGGGTGAGGATGAGGTGGGCAGGGTAGGGTGGGGGCAGGGTGGTGCATTGAAGAAGTATTATTTTTATTTATATATATATATATATATATATATATACATCTATCTCCAAGATGCTCTATGTCTTTTTCTTTCCTTTCCAGCTTGGATCTGAGTTGATCTACTTGGGAAGCACTTTTGACTCCAGGAAACCAAGAGGAGCCTTTGTATCCTCCAAAGAATAGTAGGAAAGAAAGTCAGCAATATTCTGTGGCACTGAGAAGTTAAACAACTTCCTTTTTGCTTTGTAGAACTGACTTTGGTTTCACTTAAGGAAAGAGAGAGAAATGATCTAACTCATGGGGAAGAAGACCCCCAAGGAACTAGCAATAAAGTCTCCCGGGACCTAATCATGGCTATAAGCAGCTATAGATACAGAGGATATGTCAACTTTGCCACTATTAACATTTTGGGTTAAATAATTCTTTGTTATGGGGGACTGTCCTGTGCATTGTAGGATATTTAGCAGTATCCCTTGCCTCTACCCACTAGATGCCAGTAACATACCCCCTCACAGTTGTAACAACTAAAAATGTCTCCAGACATTGCCAAACATCCTTTGAAAGGCTAAATCATCCCCATTTGAAAACCACTGGTCTAGAGATATAACCTAGAAAAGGGGTATACCTAATAGCAGGAAGGCAGACAGCTCCTCTGGCTTGACCCTCCCCATTACTTTCAAGGATGGTTCTCTCACTCCACTTTGCTTCACAATAAAGAGTCAGTGGGTAGTCACCATCATTTCTCGCAGTTGGCCTGACCAGTTGATGTGCATTTTTTTAAATTACTGACCCATCCACTGGGGCTCTTTCATAGAAGAGGACGTTGCCTATGGGGGAGGGGCGGGTGGAGGAAGGAAAAGGGACAAGAACATCTTATAAGATTATCCTATGCTAATAGTAAAACGGCCCATGTTCTAAATGAAAAATCAAGGACACAATCTGGGCATTGCAGAGGTAGCTGGAAACAACTAAAAGATGATGTGCAAGATCATGGCAAACTGCCTCTCACCTGGAAGGTAAACAGAAGACACGCAGGAGCAAAGATTAAAGACAGAACATTTGCCCAAAACAAACCCCTCAAATTTCGTTCCTCAAAGGATAATCTCTTTCCCATCTCCTAGGAAAGTATTCATTTTAATCAATTGACATCTGAATTATGCAAAACCCATGTTGATAGAAAAATGTGACTTATGCCTTGAGAATAAATCCAGTCTCATTTCAAACATTCAACACAATATCCCCTTCCCCCACCAGCTATATTCCTCCTCTTGGGTCTGTTGCACATGGTGTCTTACAATTGGGCCTTAGAAAGTTGAGAGTTACAGCCAAAAGCAGCAAGAAAATGCCATGAAACTGGCAGTGTTCACTGCAGAAGGAGCCAGAGCATCTGCTTTCGCACAGGGCTATGAAACAGAGCCACAGGGGGAAGAAAGGCTATTAGGCCACGAGCAGCTAAGGTGGAAAAACCACAGGAACCCAGATTAAAAGTCTGAAAAGACTTGGAACCGTCAGTAAAGGATCAGTGGGAAAGGGTAGTTACTCCAGGGTTGGCATATGGAACTACTTGAGGGGTGCAGGTAGTCAACCCAATAAAATCCTACACAGAGTCTGGGGTAAGAATGACTAGAAATGGGTAAAACAGGCATCCTGAAGCACCTGCCGAGCAACATGGCAAGATTGAAAAGAGGTGGCCACAGTTAGCAGAGCAAACAGATCTGTTAGAGATGTGGAGACTGTATGAAGTGGATCTGCATAGACTGCCATGGATGCCAGTTTATATAAGATACAGAACTTTCTCTTCACATCAAACCGTCTTCTGAAATGCCCTCAGGGTCCTCCAATAGATCATTTTCAGAGGTCTGCTCTGCCTCTGTTTCCTCTGGATTAGCTCCTCTTTGTACCCCACGTTTTCCCCCCAACCATAAAGTACTTTCAATACAACACCCCACTAGTTCTAAAAGCAAACTGCCTTGTTCTGCAATGGTTTTCACAGGCCACATTCCCATTTCTCTTTTCTTAGGTGTTAATGAAAGGAGAGCTTCCCAAATCCAGTAAATGCAAAAGAAATGGAGGAATCATTGGTTCCACTTGCTTCCTGCCTGTTGCTGGTCAGGTCACCTTTATTGATCTATAACTGGAGTACAGACTAGCTAATGTTCTCTAAATTTTGATTTCTGGTGACTCTCATTCTTCTTGCCCCAATGGCTGATTCTCTGATGATATAAAAATTGATGGAGTAGAATAAAATCTACAGTTCCTAATCTGTAGGACTACACGTGTTCCTTCTGCCCTCATCATCACTTACAATGCCTTGCTTATGTGAACTCGATTTCCCAATTCAACAAAATGCAATTAATAGTTATTTTCTTTCAAAATTGTGTCTCAGATTCCCACGACCCCTCTGTCCTGCCCTGTTTTTTGGGGGGACTTCCTATTTCTAAATGAATGTAAAAAGATGGCAGTGGTAGTAGAAACCAGTATGGCAATCCTCTCAAAGGTAGTGATCATACAGTAGAGGATAGTTGCTCTATAGTCTAGCTGTACACACTATGGACCTTTGGGACTGAGACAAACCTAGGGTAGGGTAAGTAATGCCTTCCTAGTTGTGTTTAGGTAGTTTCTGTTTCAAGCAAAAAAATCTAACTATGCCTTGAGTTGAAGGGAGAGTAAGTCCCCTCGCCTAGCTAGCTCCTGTTCCACCCCACCCCCACCCATGGTGATACACATTTTCATTGCTTTCTACCAGTTAGAAAAGGCTAGATTGAAGCTGCTATTCAGCTACTGTTTTAAAGTAGAAGTCTCTGGGATACATATTTTAAATATGTTGCCTTCTTTGATAAATTTAACATCTTGAAGTAGGCTTGATTATCTTTGTTACTGTTTTAGGGCCCCCAGGATCCATATCCCTTTCTTTTGCCAACAGCATTCTGATTTCCTTTGGTGACTAGCTGTCTCCCATTAAGCGTGACCTCAGGTTGGGCATAAGCCCAATTCAAAGTGCTCTGCCTTAGCCCTAGAAAAGAGATAGAACATGCAACCCAAGCTATACCTATCATTCTCCAGGGCTTGCATCTTGAGTGGGTTAATGTAAGAATGAAACCAGCTCAATACAAGGTTGACATAAAGGAAACCATATTGTAGAGAAGACACCATGTTGTAACTTTGAATGACCTCTGACTAACTCACCCAGCTGGATTTGCACCCTCCAGGAGATCCACCTGTTTGTAGATTTTATGACCCCTGCTAGGGCATATACCTTCCAGCTGCGATTCATTCTTTTAGGTTCCTTAGGAATGTGATGACCCCTGCCCCCCTAAACAGAGAGTCTGTGCTGATAGCCATCATCAGTGAAAACTGAAAGATCTGGTGTGGTGACTCCCAGTCTGCAACACCAGAGGGTCAACATTCCTAACCCCCTCCCCTATAACCCACTGGCCTATATAACTACTTCAAGATTCTGTGCCCCCTTAAGATGGTTGTTTTGGACATTAGTTGGCCATCTTCCCTCTTGCTAGCAAGCTGTAATAAAATGCCCTTTCTCTGCCGCCATCTTGTCTCTTGATGATTGGCTTTTGTCTTGTGGCGAGCTGATCGTGCCCTTTGTGCGGTAACAAGAATCGACAAAAATATTTGGAACTTGTTCATTACTGCAGCAGCACCCTGCTGAGACTCTTAATTGAGTCCTCCTCTCTGCCCCTGATTTGACACCTGTTATTTTTTGAGACTGGTTCTTCAACCCTCCCTTCAATTCTTTGAGACACACGATTACCTTCCAAAAAATAAATTTCTCAAGATGGAAGCAGGATCCAGGCCCAATCTATTTCTTTCCAATATATTACATTGGTCCCCCTTCTATATTAAGGTAGAAATTGGTCACCAGAATGACTTAGTATATTTGTAAGTAGCTGAATTGTTTAGAAAATCTGGTCATAATCTAACTAATATTTGTGGAGTTTGTTTCCAAAATTCTTAAATATCCAAGCAACCTGTCAACTCTCTGATTGCTAATTCTCTTAACTGCCCGGAGGTGAACTGTTTCTCCCTGCTTTGGTCTTCTTGTCTCCTATTCTGACAGGTGAAGAAGAAAGTAACAAAGTATTATTTTGTCTCAAACCAAATAATATCATTGGTAGAACTAAATAATTAAGAAACAGCAAGCACCCATTTCAGTGAAGCTAAAAGAGAATATATTTTACTATAATTCACTGAAGAGAAAAAAATACATATCTATTTTTAATTTCTCTAGTAATGCTTGAATTGTGGGAAAAGAAGGGATGAATGCTATCTAACTCTTTTTCAGGGGAATTTGAACCTTCCCTTTAACTTAAGTGGATATTAAGTGGATATGTGTGATTATGAATAAATCATTCATTTCTTTACTTCTTCACAAAAATTGGTGCAGAAGTCATGCCTTTCTAAATTTTAAGCATTTATTAAAGAGAGTCATAAATATAAGACATTTTTTAAATTCAGAAAGTGAGAAGTTCTTCCAGGCTACCTAAATTAAACAGAGCTCATATTTCATAAGCTGCACTGTCTCAGCACTTCCTTGTCTCTGGTCATGAACAGCAAAGACTAAAATCAAGGGTAAAATCTCAACTGAACAGATATTAAAGTGAGAAAATGTATTTTGGGCTTGTTATTTCTATTCAGTATTTCATTTGGCAATTTATTTAGGAAATGTTTGTTTTTTGGCCTAAAAACCAACAATCATTAGTTGTCTTGAAAGGCAAATTCCACAAAGAGTAACTGTTTTGTGGCATATTATATAATTGTTTTTGTGTCTAGGTTTTAAAATTATTTTCCTCTATCCCTTTCTGAGAAATAATGTGTCACCATATGTAGTAACTTAGGGATGATGATCTCACTACTAATAAAACTAATAATGTACATTTTACTTTTGCATATATTATCACATTTCATCTTGATGATGATAACTATAAAGAGTAGGCAAAGTGAGTGGAAGTTATCCTCACTTGATACATGAAAAACTGAGGTTTAAAATTTAAATGACTTGTTCCAGGTCACACAAGTAATGGAAGAGCCAGACTTCAATCTCACCCTGACTATGACTCCAAGATTCTTTCAACTACATCAAGGGTCAGCGAGTGTTTTCTGTAAAGGTCCGGATAATAAATATTTTAGACATCGATGTTCTGTTACAACTGCTCAACTCTGCTCTATGGCAGGAGAGTGGACATGGATCTTATGTAAAATAATGAGCATGGCTATGTTCCAATAAAACTTTATTTACAAAAACATGTGCAGCTATGGTTGACCAACTCCTGAACTATATCCTAACTGCATTTAAATCTAGTTTTAACTAACATTCACTAATTGCTTATCACATATGAAGCATTGGGTTGAGTACTTTTTATCCTAACTGAAATGTCTCTGCTCTCTCGAATGACCAGGCAGAGGAGTAGAGTCAGGAAGCAGAGAAAATAATGGGGGTGCCTCATTGGACTAGCTGCTCTTCAGGCTTTCTGGGGAACCACTGTTGTAACTGGACTGGAAGGAAAGCCTATAGGTCAAATCAGTGGTTCGTGAACCTTTTTGGATCACAGACTCCTGTGAAAATCTAATGATGATCATAGCCTCCCTCCCCAGAAAAACGCACTAAACTTATACACCCCAAATATTGTACACAAATTCTAAGAGTTCATAGACTTTAAGCCAATTCAAGGATATTCTAGATGTCTAAGGACCCTGGTTTAAGAGTTCCAAGTGAAAAATTGTAGTTTTTGTTGTCGTCGTTGTTACTGTTGTTGTTGAGTTGTGGTTCTACTTCAGTAAATAGCTTTCATGAATAAATAAATTATTTGATTTTATTCTATTTTAATCATCTATTCCCATGGTATTGGGGGAGGGGGTTAATCTTTGTTAACAAATGTGTAGGCTATAGAGCTTGATAACTTTGTATCCAAAGTTCCTCACACTTTGAGTGGTTTTTCTTCCTGTCTGTGATTGTGGCTAAAAATAACTCTCTGTGGCCATGTGCACACACCCCACATTGTAGGTCTGGAAAGGATTTCCTTTGGCTGAGACCATTAATTATAGATAATAATAATGGATGTGATAGTGATAAAAATAATAACGTGGTTGTTAAGTGCAAGGACTCTTGAGTCACACTGAATTCAAATCTCAGCTCCCTCACTTACTACCCATGTGAATTTGGTCAAGTCAGGGAAACATGGTGACCCCCGGTTCCTCATCTGTTAAAGGAGGATGATAGTTTCTAGCTTGTATTTAGTGCTTACCACGTACCAGGTTCTGTGCTAAGAACTTTTAAAATTATCTCCCAGAATCATAACAACTACCTTATAGGGGTTATCCGCATTGTACAGATGAGGAAACTAAGGCACAGAGGATTAAATACCTGCCCAAAGTCACAAAACTACAATCAATAGAGCCAGTCTTTAAAGCTAGGTGGTCTAGAACGAAGTCTCTGCTCTTAATCACTATACTTCAGTAACTCTCTGACTTTATATTTTGTTCTAAAGATTAATTAGATAATATGCCTAAGTGTCTATCACAGTACCTGATACATATTAAGATGACTGTTTCCCTAAAGATATTTGCAGTCTGTGTCTCCTCAGTCTGCGTGCAGCTCTGTTCAGTAGAATCACCTAACTCAGGTTGCTGAGTTTCAGATTAGCTTGGCAGCTGGTGATGTTTTCCAGGAGACAGGCCTTATCTGTATCATTTAAAGACTAAAACAATCAGTGGCATTTTTGCCATAAAAGCATGATTTCGAAGGATCCAAAACAACAACAGCAAGAAACATACATAATAGCTAAAGGAGGCTCCCAAGGGCAGGTCCCATTTCCGGTCACTGCAGTGATGACTCACACTGGATAGAATTGTTTCTACAATTTGCTGCTTGCCAAAAAGCAGCTAGCCCTGTGATGAGAAGTGGGCACAAGAGGCATTTTAGCAGACCTGTGTTAACCATGAAGCCTGTTCGTTTCCCTACCCAGTGAGTCATTATGCTCCGCTTTTAAGGTGGGCAGAAAGCCTATGGCATAGCACTAACACTATGGTAATTAAAATAAATGAGCATATTCGCCCCTGATTATTGGTTTAAAGGTAGTCTAGTGTGGTTTTTGTTCCTTTGATTTGTTTTAGAGTAATTCTCCATTTCAAATATTAGCTTTACTAATACTTGACAAGTTATAGCTGACCAAACAAAACTGAAAAAAATCAAAAACAAAAAACTGAAGGGGCTAGCCCTGTGGCATCGCAGTTAAGTTCAGTGTGCTGCACTTCAGCAGCCCAGGTTTGTGGGTTTGGATCCTGGCTGCCAACATATACCACTCATCAGCCATGCTGTGGCAGGAACCCACAAATAAAGTGGAGGAAGATTGGCACAGATGTTAGCTCAGGGCTGATCTTCCTGAAGCAAAAAGAAAAAAGAGGGGAAGATTGGCAACAGATGTTAGCTCAGGACTAATCTTCCTCAGCAAAAAACAAAACAAAACAAAACAACCCGTGAGGCCAAAATATTGCTGTAAGTGTATAAAAAAAAAATCAGATTTTTCCTCTTCAATATTCCACAAAGGTGTAACTCCTAATCCAGCCTCGTTATCTCATAATTCATCAAAATATGTTGTAAATCTAAAATGCCGTGATAACTGGCTTTAAGTGTTAACTGTGATTCAGCCACTCACACATTACTGCTGCTTTTCAGATTCCATGAGGCACAGACATAGGGCAAAAAGTTTGGGTGGATTGTAGAGAGGTAGACCAAAAAAATGAAAAATTATATATTGCCAAAGGAGTTTCTTGGAAAGTGATTCTAAGCCATGTAAGGCTGAATGAATGAAGTAACTCCCATGTATTTATTGGAATGGTTATTTGTTTAACATCTTTCTTTCCTTCTAGTCCAGGAGTTGGTAAACCATGGCCCATGGGCCAAATCAGGCCGACCACCTGCTTTTGTATGGTCTGCAAAATAAGAATGGTCTTTACATAAATAAATGGTTGAATAAGTTAAAATAAAGGATAATATTTTGTGACACATGGAAATTATACAAAATTCAAATTATAGAGTCCATAAAGAAGGCTCTATTAGAACACAGCTACACTCACTCATTGATGTGTTGTGTATGGCTGCCTTCTGCTACCATAGCAGAGTTGAGTAGCTGCAACAGAGACTGTAGGGGCTTCAAAATCGAAAATATTTACTGTCGGGCTCTTTATGGAAAAAGTTTGCCAACCTCTATTCTAGACTTTAAATTCCATGAGAATATGAGTCTGTCTTGTTTAACACTACATCCACAGATCCTAGCAAAATGTAACAAAGAAGCTGCTCAATAAAATTAAGTGAATGAATGAATGAATGATGACCAATGAATAGCATTGGTTCCCAATCTTGGGGTATAACCAAAATTAAGTTTGAGGATCCTCTGATAGAGTACAATCCTTAGGTTTCTAGTCTAATTCTCAGTAGAGTAAGAGGACCAGGAGACTTTGTTTTGGAGGGGATAAAAGAAAGAGAAAACAACTTGCTAAGTCATAGCCAAAGCTGTAGTAATGGTAATGCCTCTTCCAACCCAAAATAACAGTACCAATTTCACCATTGGAGTTGCTCTGAAATGGTACCCAACACTGTCACCATTCTTGCTTCCTGGGTGAATTTCCAAGTCAAATGGGAAAGAAGTGTGTGTCTGTGTGTGTGTAACAGAGAGATGGAGTGGGGAGTATGATGGGAAGACATGTGTGGGTAAGTGTTTTAGGGAATTTTTTAGAATTTTTATGTTACATTCAGGGCTTCATGGTTTCCTAAATTTGTGAGAGGGGGAGGATAAAAACAAGTGATTTTCAAAATCGTGTTTGGAAGAATGTCTTCTTCAGGACTCTTGAAGTCAGACTGTTATAAAGTGAATGAAAATGTAAGTGTGAAAATATCCTAGGTACAAAATTAATAAGAATGGTTTTCATTCAGCAGCCTATGATGCTGTTTCCCATGGATTGAGCTCTGATTCCTACTTGTTATTCAGTTGGGAATAGTGGTTCCATGAATGTTTTGCAGTTCTTCTGTTGTGGAGAAATTGTGCCTAAAGGTGACACAGTAGAAACTGATTCTTCCTCCTAAAACTGAACTCCTCCCTTACATTTTAACTCTAGCCATGTCGTTAGCTTCTCTGCAGAAATCAACGCTTAGATCTTTTCTACTTCAGAAAGCTTGTGGAAGAAACTGTAGTTCTTTCACTCTTTTTTATCACAAGATGTATTTCATTACACCAATCAGATTTTCTCTTAATTTAAGCAATTTAAAGTTATCCTAAAGTTCACCAAAGGATATATTAATCAAAGACTGATTTTTTAAATAAATATAAATAAGTTAACTTTTTTACTCATTTAATCCACATTAAGTGTTAGGTATTTCTGTTTGTATGTAGTTAATGTATACATCTTTTTAAATAATTCATTAGCCTGCACACTGAACCAATGAGTCTATTTCAAACTGTGAAAGAAAACCCATCAATGGGATCTTGTGAAAGATGATATGATGTATCATGACAACTTGAATTTAGAGTATTTGCATAGTGATAATTAAACAATGTAGGCTTTTACTATGAAGTATTTTTAAGATTATGAAACACAAAAGCAAAAGGCATTCTTCATGTTTTGAAGTAAATGAAATACATTTTGGTAACATGAAAATAATCTATGAGTCTGGCAAACTGAGCCTCACTTGTCCTTATAAAAGATGAATTGTAGTTCAGAGAAGATAAGCAACTTGCCCAAAGTCATAAGCAGTTACAGGGTCAAGCTAGGGTCAGACATCTGTCTCTCTGATGCCAAAGCTTACTATATCACTCTATCAGTCTGCCTCTGGTTAATATTGTTTGTTTATCTCAAGTCAACTGTAAATAGATGCTCTCCTTTGGTTGAATTTTAATAGGCATTAAGATGCGGGTCACAAAAATTACCTGAAATGGTTTTGGAAATATACATGGAAAAATTTACATGAGGGACAAATTTTGGAGGAAAACATAAAAGTAGAGATAAGAGCTCAGGCTTGGAGTAAGGAAGAGGTGGAGTCATTTCAAACCATGCCACTTGTTATATTAGCAATAATAATAATCTAACAAGAGTAAAGACATGTCAAACTAAAATTTTGGAGAAGATGAAAATTTAGAAAAGCAAATCTGATATTTGAGGCTGCTTTTTCCCTGTGGGCATTTGTCAATTAAGGAAAGTCATCAGTTAAAAGTCCAAGGTGAACTTTTAACTCATGAAACTAGTTGGAGTCTAGGGCCCACCAAGGTTATGAACACATCACTCACTTTGGGCTGAAAGACCATCCTCAGCATGAGGGTAAAACAGAAGCAAACTGGCCTTCTCACTGCCTATAGCCAGGTTTAAAGAGATGAAAAAATGCTAAGTCCTTAAACCAGGTTAAGGTGATCTCAGATTGACAGTGCCTTTATGTGTCTGACAGGAATAAATGAAAATCCTTTCTGGAGGAAGATAAGATCATCTCGGTCCAAAATTTTTTCTACCAATAATTTTTTAAATATAACATTCATCGTGTAATCAAAGATAACCAGGAGCTGGCCCAGTGGCGCAGCTGTTAAGTTTGCACGTTCTGTTTTGGCAGCACAGGGTTCCTGGTTTGGATCCTGGGTGCGGACATGGCACCACTTGGCAAGACATGCTGTGGCAGGCATCCCACATATAAAGTGGAGGAAGATAAGCACAGATGTTAGCTCAGGGCCAGTCTTCCTCAGCAAAAAGAGGAGGATTGGCAGCAGATGTTATCTCAGGGCTAATCTTCCTCAAAAAAAAAAAAAAGATAACCAATCTCATGAGAAAATAAAATAATGGAAGCAAGAATCAATAGAGGGGTTGGCCCAGTGGCACAGCAGTTAAGTTCGCACGTTCTGCTTCAGTGGCCCAGGGTTTGCCGGTTCGGATACTGGGTGTGGACATGGCACCACTGGGTAAGCCATGCTTTGGCAGCCATTCCACGTATAAAGTAGAGGAAGATGGGCCTGGATGTTAGCTCAGGGCCAGTCTTCCTCAGCAAAAAGGGGAGGATTGGTGGCAAATGTTAGCTCAGGGCTAATCTTCCTCAAAAAAAATAAATGAATAAGTAAAATTTAAATTTAAAAAACAAAAGATCATTCTTAAAAAAAAAAAAAAGGGCCAGCCCAGTGGCATAACAGTTAAGTGCACATGTTCTGTTTTGGCAGCCTGGGGTTTGATGGTTTGGATCCTAGGTGTGGACATGCCACCACTTGGCAAGCCATGCTGTGGTAGGCATCCCACATATAAAGTGGAGGAACATAGGCATGGATGTTAGCTCAGGGCTAGTCTTCCTCAGCAAAAAGAAGAGGATTGGCAGCAGATGTTAGCTCAGGGGTAATCTTCTTCAAAAGTAAAAGAATTAATAGAAACAATAAGCAACAGAAAGAGACCTAAAGTAACTCCTGATATTGACTGTATCAAAACTGTTTATTATGAAATAAAGGTTACCCTGGAAAATTTGGCATATGGCTTGAAACTTTAGTATAATATCAAATTTTTTAAAGAATTAAAAAGAAAATAACTCAATAAATGGGACTTACAGCAGATAAAAAGTAACTTGAAGAAAGAATCGGTGAAATGGAAGATAAATTAGAAGACATTACTGAGAATAAAGCATGGAAAGTCAAAGAAAGGATAATACAGAAGAAGGAATGTAGAGAGAAAATGCTGTAAAAGGCCTAACATATCTTACTTGGAGTCCCTACAGAGAATGCGGTAAAACATTTAATGCATGTTTGATTGGAGTCCCAAAAAGAAGTTGGTACCAAACTTCTGAATCTCAAATTTGTGTGCCCAATGCACAATAAGCCAATCACTGAGACACTAGTGCTTGGAGACGGAGAAAATTTTGTTCCAATTGGCCAAAAACAAGAAGGTAAGAGGATAGTTTCTCTCAAATCCACCCTAACAAAAGAAGAAAGCAGGGGGTCTTTACAGAGTTAAGGGGCTTGGGAGGAAGAGTTTTGGAGGGACAAAGGGAAAATCTGTGTTTCTTTCACGTCAGATAAGCCTTGGGTAATGAGACCAGCTGGGGGTTGGTTATCTGATGATCTAACTTCCTTGAAGGCATTCCTTTTGATCTGCAAAACAAGTTCATATATCCTTGTGACCCTTGAGACACCCCTCAAGTTAAACAAGAATATGGCAAATTAACAAGATTAACTTCTTTTCATCTGTGTCTATGTTGGGAATAAGGTCAAAGGGTAATCATGTTCTCATGGAATATTTACAGTAAACCTCAGGTACCTGGCTTCAAAATAAGAAAAGGCAAATGGAAAAGAAACAATAATTTAAAAAGTAATGGCTGAGAATTTTCCAAGACGAATGGAAGAAATCAAACCACAGATTAAAGCAGTCCAATAAATCCCAAGATTTATTTCCAATCCCAAGAAAAATAGGAAGAAACCCACACTTCAACACACATAAAAACAAGGAAAAAAAGAGAGTTTAAAAAAGTGAAGAAAGGAAAAAAAGAAAAATTGAAAGCAACATAAGAAGGAAGATAGGAAGGCAAGAATGACAAAGAGAATAATCTTAAAAGCAGCCAGAGAAAGGACAGATTATAGTCAAAGGAGACAGCTTGAGAGTTGATTTGTAACAGTAATGAAGGATGTCAGAGAATGAGAAATGTATTCATAGGAATAAGAGAACATAAGTGCCAATCTAGAATTCTATATTCTTCAATGACAGAGGTCAAAACCAAAAATAAATATGTGGGACTACATGAAACTAAAAAGCTTTTGCATAGCAAAAGAAATAGCAAAATGAAAAGGCAACCTACTGAATAGGAGAAAATATTTGCAAATCATGTATCTGCTAAGGATTAATACCCAAAATATATAAAGAACCAATACAACCCAAAAGAAAAAAAAAAAAACCACAGACACAAAACACCAAACAATCTGATTAAAAAATAGGCAGAGGAACTGAATAGAGAATTTTTCCAAAGAAGACATACAGGTGGCCAATAGGTACATGAAAAGATGCTCAACATCACTAATCATCAGGGAAATGCAAATCAAAACCACAATGAGATATCACCTCATATCAGAATGGCTATCATACAAAAGACAAGAGAAAAGAAAAAAACCGAAAAAAAGAGAAAAGTGTTGGTAAGTGTGTGGCAAAATGGGAACCTTTGTGCACTCTTGGAGGGAATGCAAATTGGTGCAGCCATTATGGAAAACAGTATGGTGATTCCTCAACAAATTAAAAATAGAACCATCATATAATCCAGCAATCCTACTTCTGGGTATATATCCAAAGAAATTGAAATCAGGATCTCATAGAGATATCTGCACTCCTATTGCAACATTACTCATAATAACCAACATATGGAAACAACCTAAGTGTCTGTCAATGGATGAATGGATAAAGAAGATATAGTATATACAGGCAATGAAATATTATTTGCCATGAGAAAGGTGGAAATCGTGCTATTTGTAGCAACTTTGATGGAGCTTAAGGGCATTATGCTAAGTGAAATAAGTCAGACAGAAAAAGACAAATACTGCATGATTTCACTTATATGTGGAACCTAAAAAAACAAACTCAGAGAAACAGACCAGAGAGGTGGTTACCAGGGGTGAGGAGTGAAGGAAATGGGGAGATGCTGGTCAAATCTGATAACTTCCACTTATCCAATTAAAAACTTTGGGGATCCAATGTACAATATGGCGATTATAGCTAATAATACTGTATCATATACTTGAATGTTGCTAATAGAATAAATCTTAAATGTTCTTACCACAAAAAAGAAGTGGTACTATGTGATGGGATGGAGGTGGTAGCTAATACTATGGTGGTAATCATTTTGCAATTTATAAATGTATCAAATCAGTGCATCATACACCTTAAACTTACACAATATTATGCGTCAATTATATTCTAGTAAAGCTTGGGAAAAAAAGAACAGAGGTCAAATAAGTAAATTTTCCAACCAAAACAAAAGAAAATAAAAACCTAGGTATATTTTGCCACCAGTAGACCTATTATAAAAAAAAAAAAATTCTAAAGGATGTTCTTTAGGCAGAAGGAAAATTATGCTACACAGAAGGTTGCAGTTACAGAAATGAATGAAAAATCAATGAAAATGGTAAATACATGGATAAATCTAAATGAATATTGACTACATAAAACAAAAATAATGTCATGGGTTTATATGTATAAATGTGTTCATGTATATGTGTGTGTATATATATGTATAGAGAGAGAGACAGAAGATTAAAATTTAAAAGCAATAGCATACAATAATTAAAGAACTTTTCTAAGCTGTGTGTTCTGTTTAGAGGAGGTAAGTCCAGGATGATGTGTAATTTCCAGAGAAACCACTTATAAGATGACAAAATGAGTATATAAATTACCAACTAATAGAGAGAAAAATTAGAAAACCAATAGACATAACTTGAGTGTTATTAATCAGAATAGTTTAACTGCTGTAACAAACCACCTCAAAATCTCAGTAATTTAACATTCACTAGCTCAACACTGATGATACAGTCCAATGGGATTGATGGAGTTAGGAGTGGGAATTTTGGGTGATGCTCATTATATTCATTAATGGAGCCAGAATGTTTCCATTTAATAGCTCTGCTATCTTCAACTTGTGGCCTCCAAAGTCACTACAGAAACCCAAAAAAGAATGGATGATGGAGCATGGGAGATTTTTATGGATCAGCTCTGGGAGTGACATACATCACTGATACTTGCATTTCATTAGCCAGAACTCAGTCACAGAGCCCAACCTATCCACAAGAAGCCTGGGAAATTTAGTTTAGTTGTGTGTCTGGGAAGAATGTGAAACCATTATGGTAAACACATGGTATTGTTTTTGCTGCCAGAAAACAGACAAGGCAATGGGAGGATAGTGTTTAAGAAAAAGTAGTAATCTGAAATTAAATACTTTAAGCCAGTTTTGAAAACACAATCACCACTTTCTAAAATTGTGATTTTTAGAAAGTGATGTCAGCATCATGGTGGAGTGAGTTGTTCCCTTTGTCTCTCCCCTCAAAGTTACAACTAAATGAACATTCATTAACCAACAAAGGATTCTCTACAAAGCACAATAGGATGTCTGAGAGATCCATGCAGCCATACATCTGAAGGTGGGAGCACTGCAACTCCAGGAAGAACTAGGTGAATGGACCACTCCCACTCCCCTGCAGCAGTGATCTAGGTCACAGGTCCTCACACAGCAGCCAGAGCAACAGTAAGAGGAGGCAGGGGCAGCCTGGTCTGTGTGCAAATATTTTCAGAGTGGTAGCGTATCCCATGGGAGCATCTACCATGCCATGGTGGACCTACATGTGGGAATGCTCCCCAATAAATGGTGTGGCTCAGGCTCTATGAAGGAGCCCCCGCCAAGTAGAGTAGCTCAGATGAGCTGTCTACAAGTGCAGAGCCAGTGCTCATGAAAGAAAATCCCTTCCCCTCCCACCTAGCACACAAGCTCAGTTGAGCCTGCACCAAGTGCCGTGGTCCCTCATCAAAGTGACCTACCACTGGAGCACAAAAACTCCATCTGAATGTGCATGTGTGACCTGTCAAGTGGCTGCAGCCAGCACACAAATGCAGAGGAGCCACACTGATACAAGTTCGAGCAGACGGGGCAGAATCAGAAAACAAAGCTCCTGATGCTGCCCAGCAGTGGCAGATAGATTCTGCAACCTGATTCTACCATAAATGCACCAGCAGAGAATCAATTCATCAAACGCCATGAAGAACTACAGTAAGACTTCAGAGCAGAAGGAAAATGACAAGTCTCCGAAAACCAATCCTGAAGTCACAGATATTTACAATCTAAATGAGAGAGAATTCAAAATACTTATTATAAAGAAATTTGATGTGTTATGAGAAAACTCAGAAATACAGTTCAATGAGCTCAGGATTAAAATTAATGAACAGAAGGAATACTTCACCAAACAGATTGAAACTCTAAAAAGAAAAACACCAGACATTCTGGATATCAAAAAGATAATTAATGAGAAAAAATAACCTACAATCCATAAAAAACACAGCAGACCTTATGGAGGACAGAATTAGTGATTTAGAGGATATAAATATAGAAATGCTTCAGGTGGAGGAAGAGAGAAAATTAAGATTTTTAAAAAATGAAGAAATTGAGAAAAATCTAACTGAATTAGGAAACACAACATAGGGATTACAGGTTTTCAAAAGGAAGAAGTGAGGGAGAAAGGAGCAGAGAGCTTCTTCAAAGAAATAATACCTGAGATTTTCCCAAACCTGGGGAAGGGACTGGACTTACAAGTACATGAGGCCATAGAACTCCTAATACATCAATGTAAAAAGATCTTCTCCAACAAACATACTAGCTAACTGTCAAAAGTCAATGACAAACAAAAAATATTAAGGGCAGCAAGGCAGAAGAAAATAACTTACAAAGGAACACCCATCAGGCTTTCGGGGATTTCTCAGCAGAAACATTACAGGCTAGGAGAGAATGGAATGATATATTCAAAATACTGAAAGACAAAAACATTCAACGAAGCATACTCTATCCAGCAAAACTATTCTTCAAATACTATGGAGAAATAAATGCTTTCCCAGATAAAGAAAAGCTGAGGGAGTTCATCACCACCAGGCCTGCCTTACAAGAAACATTGAAAGGAGCCCTCCCACCTGAAACTAAAAAGCAAAGCTTTACAAAACCTTCAGCAAGGAGGTGAAAAGAAAGAATCAGAAAATTGCAACTCTCTATCAGAATAGGTTAGTAAACACTTAATTGTAACATAAAAGATAAAGAAAAGTATCAAGAATAACTATAAACACTTCAATTTAGTCACAAACTCACAACACAGAAAAGAACAATTTGTGATAACAATAACTCAGAAGAGGAAGAGGAAAGGGATGGAACCTACTTAAGTTAATGGCGATAAGAGGCTATCAGAAAACAGACTATCTCATCTATGAGATCATTTACACAAACCTCATGGTAAACACTAAATAAAAAATCAGAGCAAAGACACAAATCATAAATAAAGAGAAAACTGAGAAACCATCACAGAAAAACACCAAACAGAAATGGTGGTCAGAAATTCAAGGGAAAAGAAACAATGGAAATATAGAACTGGAAAACAAGAGATAAAATGGCAGTATTAGGCCCTCATATATTAATAATCACTCTAAATGTAAATGGATTGAATTCTGCCAATCAAAAGACATAGAGTGGGAGCAGGCCTAGTGGCATACTGGTTAGGTTCACACACTCTGCTTCAGCGGCCTGGGGTTTGCAGATTTGGATCACGGGCATGGACTTTCTCACTGCTTAAAAGCCATGCTATGACAGCATCCCACATACAAAATAGAGGAAGACGGGCACAGATGTTAGCTCAGGGACACTCTTCCCAAAGCAAAAAGAGGAAGATTGGCTATAGATGTTAACTTAGGGACAATCTTCCTTACCAAAAAAAAAAAAAAAAAAGACACACAGTAACAGGATGGATTAAAAAACAAGACTCAGGGGCTGGCCTGGTGGCATAGCAGTTAAGTTGATGTGCTCTGATTCAGCAGCCTAGGGTTAACAGGTCCGGATCACAGGTAAGGACCTAGCACTGCTTGTCATGCCATGCTATGGTGGCATCCCACATAAAATAGAGGAAGATTGGCACAGATGTTAGCTCAGGGCCTATCTTCCTCACACAAACACACACACACAAACCAAGAGTCAACAATATGCTACCTCCAGGAAACACCTCTCAGCAATAAAGACAAACATAGGCCCAGAGTGAAGGGATGGAAGATGAGACTCCAAGCAAATGGCAAGCAAAAGAAAGCAGGTGTTGCCATACTTATAGGAGACAAAGAAGACTTCAAAATAAAAAAGATAATGTGAGACAAAGAGGACCAGTATATAATGATAAAAGGGACATTCCACAAAGATGATATAACACTTATGAGTATATATACACATAACACATGAGCACCAAAGCATATAAAGCAACTATAAATAGACCTAAAGGTAGGAATTGACAGCAAAACAATAATAGTAGGAGACCTCAACACCCTACTTATATCAATGGATAAGTCATCTAGACAGAAAGTCAAAAAGGAAACAGTGGCCTTAAATGAAATGCTAGACCATATGAACTTAATAAAAATATATATAGAACATTCCATCCAAAAATAGTAGAATACACATTCTTCTCAAGTGCATGTGGAACATTCTCAAAGATAGACCATATGTTTGGAAACAAGACAAGCCTCAATAAATTTAAGAAGACTGAAATCATATCAAGCATCTGTTCTGAACACAATGCTATGAAACTAGAAATCAGCTACAAGAAAAATGGTAGGAAAGTGACCAATATGTGAAGACTAAACAACATGCTGCTGAATAACCATTGCATCAATGGAGAAATAAAAAATACCTGGAGATAAATGAAAATGAAGATACAACATACCAACTCTTATGGGACGCAGCAAAAGTGGTACTAGGAAGGACACATATAGCACCACTGGCCTACCTCAACAAACAAGAAAAATCTCAAGTAATCTGAAACTACATGTAACAGAGCTAGAAAGAGAAGAACAAATAAACCCCAAAGTCAGCAGAAGAAGGGAAAATGTAAAAATTATAGCATAAATAAATGAAATAGAGATTAAAAAAATGAGAGAAAGGATCAAGGAAACTAAGAACTGGTTCTTTGAGAAGATAAACAAAATTGACAAACTCTTAGCTAGACTCACCAAGAACAAAAGAGAGAAGGTTCAAATCTGTAAAATTAAAAATGAGTAGCCATCCTAGTGGCACAGCGGTTAAGTGCACACGTTCTGCTTTGGTAGCCTGGGGTTTGCCAGTTCGGATTCCAGGTGCAGCCACACCACCACTTGGCAGGACATGCTGTGGTAGGCAGCCCACACATAAAGTAGAGGAAGATGGGCATGGATGTTAGCTCAGGGTCAGTCTTTCTCAGCAAAAAAAGAGGAGGATTGGTGGCAGATGTTAGCTCAGGGCTAATCTTCCTCAAAAAAAAAAAAAAAAAAAATGAAAGAGGGGAAATTATAATGGATACTACAGAAATACAAAGGATTACAAGATAATGCTTTGAAAAACTATATGCCAACACATTGGACAATCCAGAAGAAACAGATAAATTCTTAGACTCATACAACCTCCCAAAACTGAATCAAGAAGAAATAGAGAATCTGAATAGACCAATCACAAGTAAAGAGATTGAAAGAGTAATCAAAAACCTTCTAGAAAACAAAACTCCAGGTCAAGATGGCTTCTCTGGAGAATTCTACCAAACATACAAAGAAGCTTTAATGCTTCTCCTTCTCAAAACTATTCCAAAAAACTGAGGAAGATGGAATGCTTCTTAACTCATTCTAGAAGGGCAACATTACCCTGATACCAAAACCAGACAAGGACAACACAGAAAAGGAAAATTACAGGCCAATATCACTGATGAACACAGATACAAAAATCCTCAACAAAATATTGGCAAATTGAATACAGCAATACATTAAAAAGATCATATACCATGATCAAGTGGGATTTATACCAGGGATGCAGGGATGGTTCAACATCTGCAAATCAATCAATGTGATACACCACATTAACAAACTGAAGAATAGCAACCACATGATCATCTCATAGATGCAGAGAAAGAATTTGACAAGATCCAGTATCCATGTATGATAAAAACTTTCAATATAATGGGTATAGAAGGAAACTACCTCAACATAATAAAGCCCATTTATGACAAATCCACAGCTAACCCACATATAATCATTCTCAACAGAGAAAAACTGAAAGTTATCCCTCTAAGAACAGGAACCAGACCAGGATGCCCACTTCCACCACTCTTATTTAACATAGTTCTGGAAGTTTTGGCCAGAGAAATTAGGCAAGAAAAAGAAACAAAACGTATCCAAATTGGAAAGGAAGAAGTAAACCTCTTGCTGTTTGTGGATGACATGATTCTGGATATAGGAAACCCTTCATAATCTAACAGGAAGCTGTTAGAAGTAAGCAACAAGTACAGCAAAGTGGCAGGGTACAAAATCAATTTACAAAAATCAGTTGCATTTCTATACACTAATAACAAACAGAAACAGAAATGAAGAATACAATGCCGTTTATGATCACAACAAAAAGAATAAAATATCTAGGAATAAACTTGACCAAGAAGGCAAAAGACTATACACTGAAAACTATAAGACATTATTGAAAGAAATCAAAGACATAAAGAAATGGAAAGATATGCCATGCTCATGGATTGGAAGAATAAACATAGTTAAAATGTCCATATTACCTCAATCAATCTATGGATTCAATGCAATCCCAATCAGGATCCCCATGACATTCTTCGTGAAAATAGAACAAAGAATCCTAAAATTTTTATAGAACAACAAAAGACCCTGATTAGCCAAAGCAATCCTGAGAAAAAAAGAACAAAGTTGGAGGCATCACAACGCCTGATTTCAAAATATACTACAAAGCTGTAGTAATCAAAACAACATGGTACTGGCACAAAAACAGACGCAAAGATCAATGGAACAGAACTGAAAGCCCAGAAATAAAGCCACACATCTATGGACAGCTAATTTTCAACAAGGGAGCCAAGAATGTACAATGGAGAAACAAAAGTCTCTTCAATAAATGTTGTAGGGAAAACTGGGCAGCCACATGCAAAAGAATGAAACCATACACCACACACATAAGTATCCTACACCGTACACAAAAATTAACTCAAAATGGATTAAAGACTTGAATGTAAGACATAAAACCATGCAACTTCCAGAAGAAAGCATAGGCAGTATGCTCTACAACATCGGTCTTAGCAGCATCTTTTCAAATACCATGACTGCTCACACAAGGGAAACAAAAGAAAAAATAAACAAATGGGACTACATCAGACTAAAAAGCTTCTGCACGGCAAAGGAAACCATGAACAAAATGAAAAGACAACCCACCAACTGGGAGAAAATATTTGCAAATCATATATCCGACAAGGGATTAATTTCCAGAATATTTAAAAGCTCATACAATTCAATAACAAAAAAACAAACAACCCAATAAAAAATGGGCAGAGGATATGAACAGACATTTCTCCAAAGAAGATTTACAGATGCCCAACAGGCACATGAAAAGATGTTCAACATCACTAACTATTAGAGAAATTCAAATTAAAACTACAATGAGATACCCATTAGAATGGCTATAATTTATAATACGAGAGATAAGTGTTGGAGAGGATGTGGAGATAATGGAACCCTCATACACTACTGGTGGGAATGCAAACTGGTGCAGCCACTACAGAAAACATAATGGAGAATTCTCAAAAAATTAAAATTAGAGGGGCCAGCCCAGTAGCATAGCAGTTAAGTTCTTGCACTTCACTTCAGCATCCCAGGGTTTACAGGTTTGAATCCCGGCGCGGACCTACACACTGCTTACCAAGCCATGCTGTGGCAGGCATCCCACATATAAAGTAGAGGAAGATGAGCACAGATGTTAGCTCAGGGCCAATCTTCCTCAAAAGAAAAATTAAAATTAGAAATACCATATGATCCAGCTATCCCACTACTGAGTATTTATCCAAAGAACATGAAATCAACAATACAAAGATATCTATGTACCCCTATGTTCATTGCAGCACTATTCACAATAGCTAAAATGTGGAAGCAACCCAAGTGCCCATCAACCGATGAATGGATAAAGGAGATGAGGTATATATATATATATAATGGTATACTACACAGCCATAAAAAAAAGACAAGATTGTCCCATTTGCAACAATGTGGAATGATTGTGAGGGTATATGTTAAATGAAATAAGCCAGAGGAAGACAAACACCTTATGATTTTACTCATATGTGGAAGATAAACACACAGGGATAAAGAGAACAGATTCGTGGTTACCAGATGGGAAATGGTTTGGAGGGTGGGCGAAAGGGGTAAAGCGGTACATATGTATGGTGACGGTTAAAAACTAGACTATTGGTGGTAAGCACAATGCAGTCTATACAAAAACTGATATATAATAATGTACAACTGAAATTACAGAATGTTATAAACCAATATGACCTCAATAAAAAAATTAAAAATAAATAAAGTTGTTGTTACAATTCTTCCTGGAAACATATAGGACAAAAGTGAAACTTTGATCATACTGGTTTTATATGGTTACTTTGTGGTCAGATAAAAACACAGGTAACTGGACAGCCACGTGCAAAAGAATGAAAGCAGACCATTACCTTACACCATGCACAAAAATCAACTCAAAATCGATTACAGACTTGAATGTAAGACCTGAAACCATGAAACTTCTAGAAGAAAACATAGGCATCACGCTATTTGACATCAGTCTTAGCAGCATATTTTCAAGTACCATGTCTGACCTGGCAAGGGAAACAAAAGAAAAAATGAACAAATGGGACTACATCAAACTAAAAAGCTTCTGCACAGCAAAGTAAACCATCAACAAGACGAAAAGACAGCCTAACAACTGGGAGAAGATATTTGCAAACCACATATCAGATAAGGGCTAATATCCAAAACATACAAAGAACTCATACAGCTCAACAACAAAAAAACCAACAACCCAATTAAAAAATGGGCAACAGATCTGAACAGAGATTTCTCCAAAGAAGATATACCAATGGCCAACAGGCATATGAAAAGATGCTCAACCTCATTAGCTATCAGGGAAACGCAAATCAAAACTACAATGAGATATCACCTCACTCCAGTCAGAATGGCTATAATTAACAAGACAGGAAACAAGCGTTGGAGAGGATGTGGAGAGAAGGGAGCCCTCGTACACTACTGGTGGGAGTGCAAACTGGTGCAGCCACTATGGAAAGCAGTATGGAGTATCCTCAGAAAATTAAGAATAGATCTACCATATGATCCAGCTATCCCACTGCTGGGTATTTATCCAAAGAACTTGAAAACGCAAAGGCATAAAGAAACCTGCACCCCTAAGTTCATTGCAGCATTATACACAATAGCCAAGACTTGGAAGTAACCTAGGCGCCCATCAAGGGACGAATGGATAAAGAAAACTTGGTATTTATACACGATGGACTCATCAAGCCATGCTGTGGCAGACGTCCCACATATAAAGTAGAGGAAGATGGACACGGATGTTAGCTCAGGGCCAGTCTTCCTCAGCAAAAAGAGGAGGATTGGCAGATGTTAGGTCAGGGCTGATCTTCCTCAAAAGAAAAAACAAGAAAGAAAAGAAATGATGAAATCCGGCCGTTTGTGACAACATGTGTGGACCTTGAGGGTATTATGCTGAGTGAAATAAGTCAGAGTGAGAAAGTCAAATACTGTATGATCTCACTCATAAGTTGACGATAAAAACAATGACAAACAAACACATAGCAACAGAGACTGGATCGGTGGTTACCACAGGGGAAGAGGGGGAAGGCAAAAGGGGTGATTAGGCTCACATGTGAGGGGATAGACTATAATTAGTTTTTGGGTGGTGAACGTGATGTAATCTACACAGAATTCGAAATATATTATGATGTACATCGGAAAGCTATATAATGTTATAATACAATGTTACTGCAATTAAAAAAGCAAACAAAAAAACACATAAATAAGGAAAAGTGTAATTATCTGAACACCAGGATCTAGCACCCCACTATTTAACCTTGAAGAAATCCCTTTATTTTTTCCTGAACCTGTTTTTTCATCTGTAAAAAGACCAAGGTAATACTTGTTCTTGCTACTTTTCAACACTATCTGGCTTAGATGAGAGATGTAAAGTGGAAGCACTTTAAGATTCGATAGTGCTATTCAAATGTACATTATTATGATATTCTTAATTTAATTCAAAGACATGAGCTTTTTAATTGTCCTACATAGATGCATTACAGGACACAGATTTGGATAAGATTTTAGAGATTATCTAGAGCAAATGTATCACTTTACAAATACAAAAACTAAGATCTAGAGAGATGAGCAGAGTGACCTAAATCACATCATTGGCCAATGACAGAGCCAAATCTTGAAGACCAGTGTTCACGTTTCAGAGGTTCCCAGGAGAAATGCTATGCTTGTGACTTAAGACTCATTGACAAAGGTGTTAAAAACAAAAGTTTCAATACTCAATTCCTTTAGATTTTGATTTAATAAATCTGAAAGTGGGCCAGTGAATCTATTTTTTTAAATAAATCAATCGCCATCATAGCATAAATTCGTGGCTCAAAAGGAAGTTGAATTGTGGGTTATTTTAGCCATGTTGAAAAGTGAGAATATAGATATTACTCTTAAATCTTTCTCCTTTAAGACAACTCCTTGTACTTCTGAGAGGAACAGAAGGCCAGCCCTCTACCCATCTTTCACTGAACAGCTTAATGACAGTCAGCACATATTTAGCCAACTGTCAGATTATGTGTGAAACTGTAATTAGACAGTTAATCTTTTAAAAAATATATATTATATTTCTAAGTTCTAATACGTACATTTTCAAGAGACTAAATGCTAGGTAACATCTCTAAATATATTTGAGTCTCCTAATTTTTTCCCCTAGAAAGAGCAATTTAGATAGAATAGTAATATAGCAGAAAACCAAAATATTTGTTGCTTTAGGGAAAATAAATAACATTGTAGTGATTGAGAAGTATAAAAATAGAAAAACCAATTGTATTAAAAATATAAAGATATATAGGATAGACGTACCTTGTTTATAACTGTTAGCAGTCAGACCCTATCCAGGGGCCTAAAGCATTCCATTTGTGAGTGAATGAGCCTGCCCCAGGGGAAAGTAATGGGCTCTAGACTCTTTATGTACTTGTCTCAGCAGTTAGAGAGAACAAAGGGGGATGATTAAGGAAGTTAGAAAGGCTTTCTCTAGAGGGGAAGTCGGTGTTCTGAAGGGTGGGTTCCCTTGTACTGAGGGGAAGGCTTAAGAGTTGAAGCATCTTCACCTTGGGTGGGGTGTGTATGGCCCCACCCAGAGGTGTGGTGACCTTGAACCCCTAGAGACAATACTCACATTTGCATTACTCTGCTACTTTTTCCTGAATACCTGGGCAGAGATGATTTGGGCCTTTTTACCTTTCTTTTTTTGTGGGGGGCGGGGAGGAGTGGAAGTAATTTTAAAAACTCTGCACTCAGGGGTCCTCTTCCTTAAGAAGGCCATGAGAAAAAGGAGATATTGTCTCCTTGGCTGGAATAATCTTGACTTTCTTTTTCTGGTCAGGTTAGCAGCCGCTAGTTAGCATTTGTTTTACTAGCATTCTGCCAACTCCCCTTTAAGGAAGTGGAGACAGTCTCCGTGGGTCCAGGTGTTGAGATTCCCGACCCCATAGAGAGAGCTCAGATTTCAGAGACTGCTATGGCCCTTTGCCATTTGATGCCAGACAGGCTTGCTCTTAGAACTAGATCTCAGTGAAACTGAGTTGGAGACTCCTTTTATTTTTTTTCTACTCTTGGGTTTGCCCAGAGAAGTCTAGGGAAAGAGAAACAAGATTTTCACTGGTATTTACGACCCCTGACCCCAGAGACTTGAACTGTGACTTCTAGAGGGGTAGGGGAAGCCACAGCAAGACCCTTGAGACTGGACCAGACTTACCTTAACCCAGACCACCAGGGTTCAAATTCTGCTTCTGTCACTTACGAGCTACGAGGCCTTACACAAGTTACTCCAGCCTTACACAAGTTACCCCAGCTCTGGGCTCAGTTTCCTGGGAACATAAGAGTACCTCTCTTGCACTGTTGTTTTAGGAGTGAATAAAGTAATATCTGGAAAGCGCCACTTAGAACAGAGCCTGGTACCTACTATGAACTATGGTGGGAGGGGACATTCACACCTTTGTAAATTTCTTGTCCCTTCAGGAAGGTAATGGTATTAAGTTGTGGATTTCAAGAAGCTCTTATCACTTAGGTGAGAATGACCTCAGACTTCTGCACAACCCAGGGGATGAGGAAAAAGACCCCCCTTAACTGGATTTCCCATCAACCTGTTGGGATAGGGTCTAGGAATCAGCTATAATTTGATTTAAAGAAAATGAAGGTGTGAAAAAAAATTCATACTCTGTGTATATATAGGCACATGCACATATTTAGGTATTTTTAAGTATATACAAGTGCATGTACATGTAATTACATACATTTTTGCCTGTGTGTTTGTGCATGTGGGGATATATATAAATTTTTTTTTATACAAGAAAATTATTCTATTCAAATCTATTTGGCCGTAAATCTATTATACAGCTCTCAATTTTACCTCCTATAACAGTCAATTAGGAGTACTATTTCACCAACTGTTAGCACAATGATGTGCATGTTGCATGTGCCATTACATTTTGTAGCAAATGACTTACAAAGTGAAAATTGTAATTAAAATGCACCTTATAAACCATGTATCTTTTTCTACCTATATGTCACTTCTCAACTCTCACCACTTTTATCTTTTACATTTCCCATTTTAAAGCCAATAATAATAATAATAACAGCATAGCTGTGGCTAATGGAAAGAAAAGAACCAGCTCTTGATGTAGTGTAAGCTGCGACAGGGCAAAGTATTAAGCTGTAGGAAGGGGAGTGATGGCAAATGAAAAGAATGCTGTTATTTCCTATTCTATTCCTGAGAAACGAAGCCAAAGTGCAAAGTATTTAGGTTTCTCTTTCCAAAGAAGCAGCAGCAAATTATTTTAAAAATCTACCACCTTTCATACCAAGGCTGGATACCTGTTCATAACTACTTTGGGGAGATATGGAATGAATGCTAAATAGACATCCTGAGATATAAGTACTTCCTGTGGGGAAAGGGAAACTTAAAGAAAGTTAAGTGACTCAAGTCCACCGGCTTAGAAGAAGCAGAAAAGGAATTCAATTCCATGACTCATAAACTGCAAAGCTGAAGATCTTTCTTTATTCTGTACCATCTTTATTGAGGGAATACCGAACACCAGGATAAAAACTGGAAAACCTCACCACACACCAAAATAAACTCAAAATGGATCAAAGACCTAAAGATTAGGCCTGAAACAATAAGTCTTCTGGAAGAGAATATAGGCAGTACACTCTTTGACATCAGTTTCAAAAGAATCTTTTCGGACACTATAACTCCTCAGTTGAGGGAAACAATAGAAAGAATAAACAAATGGGACTTCATCAGACTAAAGAGCTTCTTTAAGGCAAGGAAATACAGGATTGAAACAAAAAAACAGCTCACTAATTGGGAAAAAATCTTTACAAGCCACTTATCCGACAAAGGGTTAATCTCCATAATATACAAAGAACTCACACGGCTTAACAACAAAAAAAAAACAACCCGATCAAAAAATGGGCAGAGGACATGAACAGACATTTCTCAAAAGAAGATATAAGGATGGCCAATAGACACATGAATAGATGTTCACCATCGCTAATCATCAGGGAAATGCAAATCAAAACTACACTAAGATATCACCTTACACCCGTTAGATTGGCAAAAACATCCAAAACCAAGAGCGACAAATGTTGGAGAGGTTGTGGAGAAAAAGGAACCCTCATACACTGTTGGTGGGAATGCAAACTGGTACAGCCACTATGGAAAACAGTATGGAGATTTCTCAAAAAGTTAAAAATAGAAATGCCCTATGACCCAGCCATCCCATTACTGGGTATCTATCCTAAGAACCTGAAATCAGAAATCCCAAGAGTCCCTTGCACCCCTATGTTCATCGCAGCATTATTTACAATAGCCAAGACGTGGAACCAACCTACATGCCCAGAAACTGATGATTGGATAAAGAAGATATGGTATATATACACAATGGAATACTACTCAGCCATAAAAAAGACAAAATTGGCCCATTTGCAGCAACATGGATGGACCTCGAGGGTATTATGTTAAGCGAAATAAGCCAGTCAGAGAAAGACGAACTCTATATGACTCCACACATAGGTGGAAGTTAGTATATGGACAAGGAGATCTGATTGGTGGTTACCAGGGAAAAGGGGGGGTGGGGGGAGGGCACAAAGGGGGAAGTGGTGGACCCACAACATGACTAACAAAAATGTACAACTGAAATCTCATAAGGTTGTAATCTATCATAACATTAATAAAAAAAAAACAAAAAAAAAACTGTAAAACCTTCCAGGAATGGTCAAAATTCCTATGGTGCTCATTTCATCATTAAATGTCAATGTTAATTTACATTTTCCCCCTTGCTCAGATCGGGCAAGTATCTACAGTCAGTTTAAAATGACCATATTGTTTTAAAAGCCCCTTAATGTTATTTTGCTGTATTAGAGAGGACTCCAGTGTACTTTGTGAGGGGCTTCCTTCTGAGAACAGTTGTCCACAGGACCTTACCCCCCTGACCACAGCTGATTGCACCAGAAATGGGCTCCTGACCCCAGTCTCCAGGCAACAAAATGATTTGATTCCAAAGTATGGATGGTAGTTGACTGATTCCATCAGTCTCTCTGTTTCTCTGTCTGTCTGTCTGTGCACCTTAGTGTGTGTTAGATAACAGGAGAACAGGAGTTGAAAGACACACACTACAGTAAGCAGAAGCCGTGAGTTATTAGAAATCACAGAAAAGTCAAAGCAATGAGTGAACAGAATCTATGAAGATGGGAGAACCAAGAAATTGGTTGGTAGTGGAAGGAGCAGTTGCATAGGGCTGGAGAGCACAGGGTCCTGATAAGGTCAGGACATTCAGGCAGGGAGCCAACAGGGCCTCAGAGTAGGCCACTGAGGAAGAACACGGAAGATAATTGGGTCACTGAGGGTATGTTCTCCCCTGTGAAGCCAGCCAGGGCATACATGAGAATTTTCTGCCTTCTGCAAGTCCCCTTATATCTTTACAGTGCGCTCCTGTGAACTCATTGAACTAACCTGAGTGTATTTCTATTCTTTGTACCTTGGTCAAACTTAATACATTGACTTACAATTTTATATAAACACTTACAAGCTCTAATTGACAATGTACTGTCACTTATGAGGCACATCTAAATCAGCTTCTATCTTCAAATAATTGGCAAAAGAGGGTTTCAAAAACTAGAAATTTAAAACTACATTAACATAGACAAAAAGGCTTTAATTGGGTAACTATCAAAATCCACTATCTAAATGAATTTTCCACTCTATTAAAATAACAATGATCTGAACTTCAAAGCAAACTCAGCCAAGTTGTTTACCCTGCCACTCTAAGAACTTCTGTAAGATTTCTAGATCCTTTGTTAGACTTATGTTACTGAGCTTAATTTGACTTGCTTCCTTTTAAAAGTCTTGATTCACAGAGAACAGGAATGCTTTGAATTTGCTTCCTAACACAATACCTGTGTGAAGAAATGTCTAAACCTGACTGTGTACAAATACATGGATCACACAAATGAATGTGAAGATGTTGAGGTTGGAGGAAATTGGAATACCAAAAGCTCTAAGGGAATTGTGGAATATTTATGAAAATATGTGGTGCATTTTGAAATGCAGATGTCTCTGGAACTGGAAATGTAATCACAGGAATGAAAACTGTCTTTAATAAATCTTCTTAATTAAAATCTATTGTTCAGAAAAAATATAAATCCTCCTCCAATATTAGAAACAGTCACAGGGGGTGGGTTCATTCAGATTGCGGCAAAGAATTATTATGAAGAGCTCCTGGTTACAACACTTTGTTTTGTTGTTGTTTTTATTGTTGTTTTTTTAAAGCTAAATAAGTGGCATTCTGGTAGGCTGAACATAAATTGTCTGTCATGAATGTATTCAATGAGGTGAAAATAAAAGTAGCTTGTAGCATAAAAATATATCCAAGTACTGATAAGAAGAGAGATTATGTTAGACTCACTGTCAAATTACAGGAATTTTTTTGGTTTTGTTTTTTCAGTTGTAAAGGCTTTGAGTGGATGCTGCTTGGCTTGAAAGACTCAAAACCAATTACAAGAAATAAACTTGGCCTAGCTTTCCTCTCAATGTTCAAATCTCCCCTATGAAACCCAAACAGAATGCTTAAAAATGAAAATGTATACATGATTGCATTTATGAAAAATATATAAAATTCTCTCTTATTAGTCTTCAACTGTCATTAAACTTTAAAAGCACTAGGCCTTTCAGTGCACCATGGTATAATTGTCATAACGTGTCAATAGGATGAAGGGAGCTAAATTCATAAGTGCGTGAGCTGAGGCCACCAAGGCCGAGCCCTGCCTGAACGGCAGAGTCCATGATACATAGCCGCTGACTGAAGACCCTCCGTTCACCACTACAAGAAAGTGGCGGGTTGGAACAGCCCTGTGGCTATGCACAAGGAAGCTGGAATAAATTGCACACCTTGAATTATAGTACCTTTTCTCAGTTACACATTACACTTGGCAAATATAGTCCCAGCTGAGGGATGGCTATCACTGACCCCTTAGGGGAGAGTTGCAAGTGACCTAACCCTCCTGCAGTAATCACCCATTCATGGTTCAACGTTTGAAGAAGTTCAGTCTTGTTTAGATAAACAGTTTCATGACACCTTATTTTATTACTATCTGATAATGGGCCTCCATTGTTGAGTGCAGGTGCCTGAACAGCAGGTGGGGACGTTAGGAACCTATTCATATATAAGCGTGCTTTTCTCCTGTTACGGATTCAGAGTCCCAAATGATGTTCTGGGTATTCTGCGAACACATGAATGCTGCGGGGTTTTTTGCAAACTGTGAAAGTGGTGTTCTATGTGAATAAGGAAGATGGTAAGGTATGATGTTCTTAGTGCTTATAGTAATCTACAAAGCCTTGATCCTGACAGTATGGGCCAGCATCATTCCATTATCTGAAAGCTTGTTAGAAGTGCAGAGTCTCAGGCTCCAGCCCAGACCCACTGACCCAGATTCTGCAATTTAACACAATCCCCCAGATGCTTAGGATGCACATTAAAGTTCAACATGCATTGCTCTGAAGGAAAATATATTTGCTCTTCTCTATTAGAAAGAATATATAGTTTCCAGGAGATGTATTAAGACTGCAAGCAATTCTATGTATATACATATCTTTGTTGAAAAAAAATTAAATAAGGAACATTTATTCAAAAGTAAAAACTTGAAAATTTAGAGCAAATGTCAGTCTAGAAGTGATCCTTTTTTTTCCAGAAAACATGACACGTTGAAATTTCTTATCTTGTAAAAATTTTTTCACCTCAAGGAAATTGGACCAAATTGAAAGGCAAACTGGGTGGTCAACATCACAGATCCCGTGGTTTTACAGGTGCCTAACCTAAAGAGTACATTGATCAAATGATTTCCTCAAAGGCACAGATGAAGTCTGGGGGGAATTTAGGAAATGGAATCCCATTGGTCCCAGGCAATGGAGACATCCTTTCTAGTGTCTTCCACAGAGACACTGGAGTCTCTCAGTTGGTGGCTAGCCCTACTGAGAAAAAAGTAAGAATTGTGAAAACAACTTCATGCTAAACATGATTAATAGCAGTCTAAATTTGCCACAGATTTGTTGGCCAAAACTTTACTCTCTTCCTACTGCTGTGCTGTGACCCAGTTGGCTGCTGTTTTTCTCCCCAGAGGTGAAAGCACTACAGTGATGTAGTGATTCCTACATGAAAACAGTCTTATGAGGTGATGTGGGATCCATCAGAGTGGAGTGTTTTATGGAGTAAATTGATATATATATATTTTTTTCTCTGAGGAAGATTAGCCCTGAGCTAACATCTGTGCCAGTCTTCTGCTTTATATGGGTCACCGCCACATGGCTGACAAGGGGTGTAGGTCCATGCCTGAGATCCAAACCCACAAACCTGGGCCACCAGAGCAGAGTGTGCCAAACTTAACCACTGTGCCACCGGGCTGGCCCCTAAACTGATATTTTTAAAGGATTACAGAAAATAAGACGATTAAAACACTGTAACACATGCATCTTTTAAAGGGTAGATTTAATGTGGACATAGGTACACTGATCCTGCATAACTAAGGCATAAATTTCCAAATAAAAATGATTCTTTACTAAGTATAAACACCATTTAAACAATCTGGATTATGTAAACTATCAATGACATATTAATTAACTGAGAGAATGAGAACATGCCCCCCCAAAATTAAACAGCTTGTGAACTTTTACTGCATATTGATAATGTGAACTGAAGAATACATAGTTCAACTACTATAAAAGATTAAAAGAAAAGTATTACTTATCGCTAAGATCCCCTTAGCATCAAGTTCTTTTCTATAGTATTTTTAAAAATTTCTAGCTTATTATAGTAAGGAAACTGAAATTTCAGAAGCATTTGTGGTTTACTGTAGATTCTAAAAGAATTCTACAAACAGCTAAAACAAAAATACAAAGAATGTATATTTTTCACATCAACTTCACCATTATTTCAAGAAGTATCGAAATACACATATAAAACAACACAAAGGATCCTTTTCTTTGGTTGCTCACATTTTCTTCATTTAAAACATTGCCAGTGTTAAAATCTCAGGTTTCTTAACTCAGTAAAAAAGAAGTCAAGATGATGGTCTTTTGATTTGTGCAGATGAGACAAGATATCTAAGTGACGGAGGTCCTGGATCTTATTCATTCATCTTCAACAAATATTTATTGAGCATCTAATATGTGCCAAGCAGTGCTCAGCAAACAAAGACTCCTGTCTTTGTGCAGTTACAACACAGTAGCATGCACCCAACAGAATTATATAGACAGAGTAATTACCAATAAAAAAATACATCAAAAAAGGAAAAATAACTTCTCTAGGCATGTTCAATAAAAAGTGGGGACTACAGCATTTTGGCAGGGAAGGAATATTATATGATTTTATTCTGATAATGGTATTTTAAAAATCAACTTTCAAAAGTGGAGGTGGGAAATATTCAATTTAAATTAGAAACATGTGAATAATATTTTTATTTGGCGTTATTTTTCATGGATTAGGTATAAAATGTTACATGAGATAATTACTAGATTACAGATAGTTGTACGTATAAAAACACATATATGTATGGCATGTATGCATGTGTGTGTTTCATATTAAGCAATAAATGCATTTCTTCAGAGTTTAATGTGTCAAAATCTGACAAATACAAACATTTAAATATTTAAAGAGTAAAACATTACTTAAAGAAACAATACTATGAATTATTTTGTAAAACTTTCCAAACTTAGAAAAAATTTCCATTTGCAAATTAAATAAGTAATTGAAATTTTGAAACTTTGGCTTTTTGGGTGCAGACTGGTTTTACAGAAAAACACACATGACTATGTGAACACACAGGGATCATGAATTAAAATCAAACTCATTGTCTGCAAACTTGCAGCTAAATCATACCAAATCAATCAGCTTATTTGAGGCGATGATGAGAGCCATTTTTAATTTAGCTTATAAATTTTCTACTAAAAAAAAATCTGTTTATTATCTTAGGATGAAAGGCTCCTAAGAGGTGATGTATTTCTACAGTACACTGAATGTGTACTAAGTACATGTGGCTTAAGTACTACAGAATAAAATAAAAAGATCTCTGAAATTTACTCTTTTATCTGTTGTCTGTGTCCCAAAATGAAATCTTAAGCAAGTTAAATAACCAAATTGAAAAGATGTGGAAAAAGATTTGGAAAACTTGTCCATGCAAAGCTCAAAAAGTAAACTACATAAAATTACACAGCAAAAAGGAGAGAAATTGCAAATAGCCGGTGAGCTCTAAATTTATGAAAATGTAATTATTGCTTGCCGTTTTTTATGTTTATCATACTCTATTTTTTCACAAATGCAAAAATAAATAATTTTTGTTAAAAATAACTAACATGGTAATTAAGATTTTTCATCAAGCTAGGAAAACAGGAGAACTTTTTTTTTTTTTTTTTTTTTTTTTTTTTTTTTTTAAGATTTTATTTTTTCCTTTTTCTCCCCAAAGCCCCCCAGTACATAGTTGTGTATTCTTCGTTGTGGGTTCTTCTAGTTGTGGCATGTGGGACGCTGCCTCAGCGTGGTCTGATGAGCAGTGCCATGTCCGCGCCCAGGATTCGAACTGACGAAACACTGGCCCGCCTGCAGCGGAGCGCACGAACTTAACCACTCGGCCACGGGGCCAGCCCCAGGAGAACTTTTTTAAGGTATAGAAAATCACAACTTGGGACTCATTTAAACTTTAAGATCTATAATGAAGTGCTTGTTAACATTTTGAGTAAGAATGTCTTTTCATGAGGAGTGAATCCCACATCGCTAAAGAAGGTAATAACCACTCCTCTGAAATTTGTACTGAAAACTCTCTGCGTTTTTTTTTTAGAATTAAGGGAAAACAAAAAGCATTCTTAGGTAACATTACTGAAAAAATAAACCTGTTAATTGAAAGAACTCGGTACTTTTACAATAATGAAAATTTAATGACGTGAGAAAAATCTTCTAAGGTGTGAGAAAAAGAAAATCACTAGTGAGGGTTTTTATACAGTTTAACACATTATTGCATATTTTATTTTTCAATTTAATGGTTTCATGAGGGGGGGTAGGTGCCTATTTTTCTAAACAATCTCCTTTTATAAAAAAAAATTTTTTTTTAAGATTTTTTTTTAGCTCAGCAAGCTGATTAGTCTTGAAGGTACAGAAAGCTGATCGCTCTTGTGAGTGGCAGACAGGAAGACTTAGTATTCATCCCTGTCTCCTTGGACTGGTTTTAAAAAATGTATCAACTAATAGTTTATTGTGTTATGAAATGTTATGTCATGTGTATCCCCCACCCCGGGGTTAGGGTAACCAAATATTCTGTGGACTTCTACTGTTTTCAGGTAATTCACACCCTCCCATCACACATACCAATGAGTTCTACCCTTTTCTCTTAATATGTTTTATTTTCCTAGATTTTGTAATTCAAGAATCACCTCATGCTTGATTTGGTCCCTATAGCTACTATTTGCTCCAAATAAAGGAGTTAGGAGATAATACAAGGATAAATCCTACACGAAAATATATTCTACATTTTACAGAACAAAGGCCTTTATAGGGTGTGGAAAGTGGGATTAAGGAATAAACTGAGTCATTCTACACCAGCGAAAGGACGTATGTTCTTCAGCTGCTATCAGAATTTTAAAAGATCTCAGATTTAGTGATCTATTCCATCTGATATAAAGCCAAATTGAGTAGAAAATGTTTTTTTAAAGAAGTATAATTAGAACAATAATTATTATTTTCCCAGAAGTATTACTGGTAAAAGGGAAGATCTTACAAGATTCGTAAAATCTTACAGAATATGATTTAAATATATGCCTTGGTGTTGTGAACATAGCTTGAAAGTGTAAAACTCTGTTTTGATTTCCTGCAAGTTACTTTTCATTGATTTTGAAGTTTAACGTTTCTATTAGAATTTCACACCCACGTTGGCACAATTTACAGGAAGAAGAAAATTGTGACATAATATGTATATTTTTCTCCCCCCTATTTTCTACATCCTAAAACCTGTTGATTTACTTTGATTTTAAATTTTAAAATATGATTTTAGAAGTAACAATATTTCACAAGAATCATTCCTGATTCAGATGTCCTTTTACTCATTCGAAATAAGGATGTATGCATAGTTCCAGAATCCAAATTATTGGTTTTCAATTTGGGGGACAGAAGAAATAATACAAATAGAATAACAAAATATCAAAATGTTTTTGATTCTTTAACGCAAATATAAGTAAGCCTGGACATGATATCCTACACAAAGGAGTTATAGTAGTGTATATAAAATTTTATATATTGAAATTATTTATACTGTTAAAATTTGCAAGGATAACAAAAAATAGAGTTGTAATGCAGAAATTACTATTGAATGTATAACTTGATGATGAGATTCAAATTAAGAGTATCATAATATCAAATACCAATACTTAACATTATAATTCATTAATCCATTATAATTCGTTAGTCAAATGTCCCAAGGAGAGGGCAGAATGTACGAGTGTTTTCTGGAAACTAATTGCTAAAACTTAGTAGAGTCTGAAAAGACTTGAGAATTGGAAGCTCCAGCTGGGTTTAAAAGGATGGGGGAAGGGATGTTTCTCTCTATTAAATATTTGAAGCACCACTTTCAAAACAAAATCCACGAATGTCTCATCAGTTCCCGTTGCATCAGGCTGACTCTGACTCTATCTTAAGCATTTTTTCCTTTGTAAAGATGAGATTTAGAAACATGCACATAAGACATTTTGCGTTGATTTAGACCAGTTGTGAAAAAACATGGTTCAGAGTAGGATTTCAAATTGTTGCACTAAATATAATAACATTTGCAGTCGTGGCACCGCGCCACAATAATTTTAAAAGATTTCATTTTACTTATGATAGTAAGCCATTATCTGATCATATTTGACTTCCATATTAATATTTTCGTTATTATTCAAGCCCTTTTTTGCTCTGTACAAATTGTCAGTCCTGTGCACTGGGAGATTATTTATTTACTCTGGAAATATCTGGAATTCTTTCACCCTATCTTTTCCTCCGGGGCTCCCTCCCACACCTCCAAAGTATTGATATTAACGTCTAGAGAAGGGGGGCACATCCAACAAAAACGTGGGACTGAAAGAGGCCTTTCTTGATGGTATACTACGGGAGAAGAAGAAAAAGAGAAAAAAAAGAAAATGATAATTGTTTTCTCTAAGGCTATTATCTAATGCGAAAGCAAATAGTCAGTTTGGAAATCAGCTAACAGAAGGGGATTAGGGAGGAGATCTGAGAGTGGCTTGATTTCTAGAAGAGCTGTCTCTGCAGCCAGTGATGAGATACAGGCAGGGCAGCCAGGAGCGCTCCAGATGGCCGGGGAAAGTGGTCGTCTTGGGTTACTGCAGGGCACTCGGGCCGCCGGAGAGCAGACGGCCGGGGAAGGCATCATTAGGGAGCCAGCCCCACGTCCAGCCTGCACCGGAGAGGGCGAGGCCGTGAGGGAGGCCGCCCACTCGCCCGAGCGCGGCGGGCCTGCCCATTGTTAACATATACTTGACCTAGTGACCCCTGTACGACACAGATGTCTCCCACCTCCACCTCCCCCCGCCCCGCCGCGAGCCCTCCCCCCTGCACCTGGTAGCGGCCGCGCCACCGCCTCCCTCCCGAGCGGCTGCGGCCCCCGGGGCGCGGGCGCGCGCCGGAGCCGGCCTGGTGCGGGCGCTCTCGGCGCACAGCGCGGCGCTCCTGCTCCCCGGCGGCCGCCCGGCCGCCCTGCAGATAAATGCGTCGCCTTCCTCGAGAGTGAGCGAGGGCGGGCGAGGCAGACGCAGACGCCGCCTGTGACAGTGGCAATTCCCTGCGCCCCACATCACATTTGTCTGCCACAGCAGCAACAAGAGAAAAGCGAAAGGAGGGAGGGAGGCGGGAGGAGGGGAGCGGAGCTCCGCAACTCTTGGTTTCTGCGTGGAGGCTGCGTGTGGCTGGCGTCGCTGACCCCGGGCTTTTTGCACCGCAGTTAGCTCTGTGTAGCGCCCGGCGGCCGCAGGCTCTCCGCGGCCTCGTGGCGAGCGCGCGTGGGCGAGTGGCCGGGGACGGTCTGGCCTCAAGAGGGAAGCTGCGCCGCGCCCTCGCCCCCTCGCCCCCTCGCCCCGCGGGCCGGCGGAGAAGACGGGAAGTTTGATTTGCAACTCCGAGCTTGTGGCGGATGGTGGGACTCTCCGGCCCTGTGCAGTGTAAGTGCCCGCGGGGAGGGCTGGGCCGGCGGGGGAGCGGGCGGCAGGGACGGGCCCCTGGCTATTGCTATTAATTATTATTCTGGTGACCGTCATCTTCATTTGGATTATTCTGCGGAGAGGCTCCAGGCTGTATTTGTCGCTCGATTAGGGTAGAACCACACACCAGGGCAAAGAGGAACATCACGGGTGACTCCAGTCTGCGATGACACTGAACTTCTTGGGTCAACCGAAATTGCAATTTTTACTTTTAGATTTCCCGCACTGTCTTTTTGCAGTAATTTTTCTTTCCTCTCCATGATCACAATATGTTAGCAGGAAGACGATGCGTGTATTTCCCCCTCCCAGCAAAACAAATGGTCCAGGTGCCCACTGAGCGTCTGGCAGGTGGCCCTAAACCCGCATCGTGGGGTTTTTAAACTGGAAGGGAGAGGCTTGTTTCGATGGTGGAAAACTTAGCTCTAGGAGCAATGGGGGCGGAATCTTAACTTTGGGACCCGGCTGAGACTAGGGTCGGGGTCCTCTTAGCGGCACCCAGGCGCTCTGCGCCCGCCCGCGACCTATCCGTCACTCCTGGGGCGTTTGGGGTGCTTGAGTGAGAAGCCCCTGGAGCGCCTATCGGCGTCTCCCGATCGGAGCGTCTCTCGCCCGGGACTGGCCTGAGCCTTTCCACCGGGGGTCGGTGGGCAGCGTCCCTCCTGCCCCGACCTCCGCGCGCCCGGGGCCCCGCCGCCCCGGCCCTCGGGTGTTCCCTCGCAATCTCGACTCGGCGCCGCCTCTCCTGAGCGGGGAGCAGAGCCTGGTGCGCGCAGTTCCCGCCCGCCGGAGCCCAGACGGCTCTGGAGAATTGCGTCTGGGGAGTTCCTTTCGTTTTCCAGAAGCCGGTCTGGTGAAGCCCCCGGCCCGGTGGAGAAGTGCCCTGGGCCCTGCCGCCCAGAGCTCTGGCTGCAAACCTGAAAGGACTGAGTTGGCGGTGGGCGCACGCAGACCCCTCTCCCGGAGCGGCTCTTGCGCTGGCCAGGGTGCCTTAAGCAAGTACGGTGAAGTTGGCACAAGGCGCTGAAATCTTTTGAAACTTTTTTTTTCCTTGGTAAGGGCGGTCAACCCTTGGAAAAGTTTGAGTACTATGATTCCGGGAAGTAGGATGTGAACCAAGACGGTTACTAAAAATAGTCGTGCCCGCCCCCTCCAGGCCTTTCAGTTTGGACGATTTTGGCTGGGGAGCCTTGCAGCCCTTGGTCTCCTTATTCCTCGCAAAGCATAGTGGAGAAATTTTTTGACTATAGCTTTTCTTCAAGATTCGGCGCCTCGAATCCCAACGTGCCCCAGCCTGGCTGCTGCTTTCTGGGAGAACCTGCAGAATGTCGCTGTTAAGGAATAGCTAGTGTTCCCGGTAGAGGAGGTTCTGCAGACCAGTCACCGAGGCCAGGGCGACAGAGTGAAGACCAGGAGAGCTGGAGAGGCCACTCCAGACTAACTTCATGTGCTTAACGTAACTCTGAGCCCCCTTGAATTTTTAACTTAGCTTCCCTTAATTAATCTGCCCAGGGCCTTTATATAAATTGCTGTCCACAGCTGCTGCAAATTGATTTATCCCCTGATAAAGGTCGGGTTGCTGACCAAAGCATTTTCTTTTTACCTTCTGTGTGAACTGAAATCTGTTTTACAGGGTTTTTCCCCCTCCTAGTCTCCTATTAAACATCTGTATCATTTTTAAGTGCACTCAGTGGCTTTTTATTATCATACCCCTCCCTTTGCATAGAATAGGAGTGGAACTGGGTCTGTGCCCAGTGAGTCCACACTCACCAGAATACAAATTGACCAGCCTGTCTGTGATAAATGGTTTGTTAGTGTTGGGGGCCACCTTTGAGTTTATTGCAGCATTTTTCCTTGACCATGTGAGTATTCTGTTGTGCCCAGTTTCTCCTGTCACACAGTTCCTTAGAATGGGTCAACAAACACCATTGTTTCTTAGAACATCATAGCCCCAACCTGGGTGTTTATGTCAGCTGTGATGTGTACAAATAGAAGGGAATTCCTGCTTCTGTGCATTTTTTCCCCCTTGTTTATCCTTAAAGTCTTAATATTATGGGGGCTTTCAGATAGCGTAAACAGGCTGATTTCTTTTTCTTTTTACTGATTGTTGTTGCTTAAGGGAGGTCTGACCATCTCACTCAGTGTTAATGAAGGAGTCTTAGTTTAACCCAGGCTTTTTTTTGCAGCCAGGGTGGATGTTGAGTAAGTCCAAGTCTCTCATTGGTTTACTGGTACTGTATTTAGCATTTGATATTTCTTTGGTTTATTCTTTCAAAAGACAAAATTCCATCCAAATAACCAAGGCATCAGGCTCATTCTGAGTGCATAAAAACTGACTTTATCTAAGATTATACTAAGAGAAGAACTATATATTAAAAATCTTTAAGCGTTTAATAATTTTATTGTAAACCATTTAGACAGCAGTCACTTTATTTGGAAAACTAAATGCTGAGCGGGAGAATTTGAGTATGTAGTTTGTCCAGTGTCCAGTTCATACCTAATAAAAGCAGTGAAGAAAACAGTCTTTTTCTTTCGTGTTTGGACAACTCAAGGCAGACCAGAAGTCTTTGAAATGTTTTCTGTTGTAGGTTTAGTCTCTGACACCCTAATGCCTGCTAATAATTTGATTTTAAAATGATCCTTAAAGGACCTTCCTAATAAGAAGCATTCTACTTGCAATACAATGCAAACTGCACTATTAAATGTCAAGTTGCTGGAAATGGTAGGACAGTATGTGTTGCATCTACAGGACTGCAGCTTTTTAATATTTTTACAATTTTTCCTTTCTGAAAAAATTAAAATATTGCTCTTGATGCGAGGATTCCATGATGCACTTTCCCATGGAGGATATTAATCTAACTATTTGCAGATAAAAGCACACTTCATAAATTGCAAAGAACTACACAAATGTAAGGTGCCATTATCGTTTATTGTAAAATAGAAGCTTAGCCAAAAAAAATTTTTTTTAACATTGAAAAGGGATCTCGAGAAAGAAATGCTTCCAATAGGAATGCTGGTCACTGGTTGTCAGTTTAGGACATTCTTCACTGTCAAATCCTGTTTCTCACTTCTTTGATATGAACATCAGCTGACAGGCACTGAATGCAAAGCCTTCTTCATTGAGGTTTTATGCAGGCAACATAGCCCGTTGTACCAAAGCAGTCTGAAAAATTGGCACCTGCAGGATTTGCATGTGAAAAAAACCGAGCCAGTTGCATTTTATTGGAGTCTATTACTGTAAGTTATGTAAGTTCAGTGAGAAAAACTTTTTATTTGTTGCCGTTTCGGCATTTAAAAGTTCTCTCTTTTACGGACACCTTGTTCATCGTGTAGTGATGCACAGACTGTCAATAGCAGAAGCAGGCAGAAGAGATCTCTGATTTCATAGTAATTTATTATAGAATAGAGTTATTTTTAACCATGTGCTTACACAGTGCACTTACATTCATACTTAATTTTTAAAATGTGCCTTAAAATGATGAACTCGTACAACTTTCAGAATAATCTATCAGAAGCTAAACAAATACATAAAATTAGGTTAAGATAAATATCCTTTGAAAACAATCTAGGATTTTAAGAGTTATATACTTCAATAGCAAGTTAACATCTGTAAGAAAGAAATTAAATCTTTTATACTTCTAAACTTCAGCAAAAATGTTTTCCCCCATTTACTTGTTAAATCATTTGTTACCTAAATACCTTTTAAATATATCCTGTGTGACCCTATTTAAGCAAAATAACTTACAAATGTTAAATCAACTAAAACACCTTTGTGAACCTCAGAGTATTATCCATCAATGAGAACATTTTATCCAGAATGTTGTTATCTAAAGAGACACCTTCCAACTTCACTTTTTTACAGCGATTAATTTAAGAGTTCCTAAATACTGTTTAAAGAACAGTGAACATTTTATTAAAGCAAACATCAGTTCAGTTTAATGGAGGTAATTGTAAGTGATAAGACAGAGCAGGTTATCTGTGTTGTTTAAACAGAAGGAGCTACTTTGCACCATTTCCAGTAGCCATCTGTAGAAGAGAAGGGTTTGCACCTGTCTGTCCACACTAATTATAGATTAGGGCCAAAGAAATGAAATTCGAGGAGGTTTTCAGCTAATGAAATCCATACTGATTTTATTGTAAATGTGTTTTGTGTAAAGAGGGTGATGGTTGAGTTATGAGTGAATAAATCGCTATGTAGCTGCTAGGCACTTGGGTTGGAAGCACAATTCTGCATTAACCTTTGATATATTAAAAAAAAGACAAACAACTTAGACATGGATGCTAGCCTTTGTTTGGCATCTATAGCTACAATTTGGTGAGCAGCAGTGAGCTTCAGTGTGCAATTTAAAAATGCCCTGTAAAGCAGCTTAAATGTTAAGAATATTGTAATATTTTGAAATGCAGATGAAGTGGAAGGTAGGTTTTGTTTTAACTTATGTATATAAAACATTAGAAAATTAGAAAGCGTTTTTCTTTTTCTCTGCATTTCAGTTGCACATACATGAGAAATTAAAGCAAAATGGGTGAGGAATGCATTCTGCAATAAAAGGTCACATGAATGTCTACCACATCTGTTTATAGTAATTATGAACATAATTAACATAAGAATTACAAATGAAATAATGACAAGCTGAGCAATGAGATATTATGCCATAATGGTCATATGTTGGAATTCTCACATTATAGCACACTAGAATTCACATACTCAAAGAAAGAAAGAAAATGCTAGATTTTTATCTGAATTAATGCTTCAAAACTTATCTGCCTGGGGCAGATGGACTTCTTGCTTTTATAGGAAGGTAACCTGTTATTAAGAAAAGAACTAGTTGAAATTAAGATTTTTAGTCTCCAGCCTAGACTGTAAGACAGCTGTGATTATAGAAACCACTTTCTGTTATACACTTATTTTGTGATTGTACTTCTTGATTATTATGTTGCCTTTTTTTTTTTAAATGATAGCTTTGTAGCAAAGTGTTTGCTTTGGAAGAGAGTCATGGATTCTTCCCATCTGAGAATTGGTTGATCTTTTCTATAACTGTGAGCCAAAAGTCAATGAACAAACAAGGTAGTAATAGAAATACTGTGCCTTTACAAAATAAGAACATTGGCAGATTAGCTTTGCACGGTTTTTTTTTATGCCTTCAGTGTTTGGATGCTTTTTAAAGAAAAATGTAAGCCTTTTCTGTGTTTGAAAGTAGTAGTGTATTTGGTTGTTTTTTAAATAGCATTTAATGGTGGGCATTTTTAAATTGTATTTTTTTCTTCCTGGAGTTGCACTGGATTTATAGGCATTTACATATAGTCTGTGTCCATATGGATCTAACTGAAGTATAATAAAAGGGAAGGTATGTGTGGTTGCATCTGGTTACTCTGAAGGTAGTTTCCTATAACAGCTAGAGAAAAGTGAAAAGTGACCTTTTATGAGAGCTAAAACGATACTTCAGAAATCTGTTATTAAATTTAAAACATGTAAGAATGACTGATTTTCACCCATTTAGGGCTCATTTGATTTTGTAACGTACCCTGCCAAATGGTTTACTTCCTACCCTTGCACCTTTCTGTAACTATAGAACCTGGTCAGTTTTTGAAGATTTGTGGGAAAATATTACCTTGTTCTTGTCTCAGTGATACTACAAGGTTTACTACATTATTGGATTACTCGAGGATGGTGGCAGACCCCTTTTTATCTGACATTCATTGCATGACAAGATTTTTCACACATTCCCTTCCCGCACCTATACCCAGCTTTTTTCACTTTGCTTTACCTATGAAATTTCCCTTAATTTTTTTCTTGGGGTGGGAGCATGGGCAGGTGGTGGTAGGAGTATCTGCTATATATAAAACCATTTTTGGCTAAGTGTTTTGGAGGGGAGTGATTGATTAAACAATGCCTCTCCTCATTTTCTGAAGGGCTTCTTCAAATTTGTCTCCTCTAGGAGGCCGTTGCCAGCTCTCTTGCTCTTCCATGATTTTCTCTACTCACTAGCCTTACTCCCCTCCTCCCTACCATATTGTCCCTTTATATTGAAACCCCATGCATAAACTATTTTATACCTGGAAGTTTCACTGCAGCTGGGGCTGCAATGTATGTCATGAACAATTATGCAGCTTCTTGGCTACTCCATTCTCAACTCACTCTTCATACTGCAGTGAGAGCTTCTTAACCAAGCTTCAGTGCCTTGAAATACAGCACAACTGAATGCTCCCCCTCCCCCCAAGAAAATAACCTTCTTTGCTGCATTCTCTGCATTCCATTAAGGACCTGATCAGACGTTCAGATTGTCTGATGGGTGCGTTTAAAAGTGAAAAGGGGTCCCCATGGGACTACTCAGGTGTATCTCCCTCCTGACTCTGATGGGGTGGAGGATGAACTCTGGTCTGACGGACAAGCATTAGCCCCTGCTTGTTCTCTGATTGATTCTCAGGCCCTGAGTGGGTGAAGAGCTGTGAGGCAGCAGCTCAAGCTAAGATTGATTGCCTCAATTTCAAATTCCCACCTCCAAAATAGGCTCTCAGATGTACACATAAGGAACCCCCTCCTCCAACATAATTTCTGGAGGTGGAGCAGGTGTTTGAGTCACCTGTAGCTACCAATCACGAGTGATTCTTATCACAGTGATGCTGGCTGCACAAGTCTTCTTCAGGGATGCATTAAAGCCCAGCGATGGGAGATATTTTATATCTGCCTGTGTCTATCTCTGTATGTGTGATTTTGGGTGGGGGTGGAATTTAGATACTGGGGTCAGCAAAGAAAGGAACAAGAACTTCCACTTGAGGTTGGTCTGGAAGGCTGTGTAACTGCTGTGAGGACTCAACTAGGTTTGTTTTGCAAATTGTGGCTGTTAGGATGGAGGTGAGATAGTGAATGTCTCATTGTTATGCTTTGCCAAAGAAGAGCTCTTGATCCTGCCCCCACCCTGCCACCCCCGACCTTGACAGGACCTCCAGAATGTTCACAGTCTAGCCTTGGAGCAGGGAAATACAGTTTACTAGTCTAGATTACTCGTTTTTCTTGGAGTACGGGCAGATTTGGGAATGCAGGCGATCCCCAGCCCTACCTCACCCTCAGCCAGCCTTGGGGTACCTCGTTGCCAGTTGCCACCCCCATCCTAGGGCCTGAGCCCCCACCCCCTCCATCCGTTTTCGGTTTCTTCCCTCCAGCCTCTGTCTCTTCCCTCTCTCTCTTCCTCCCTCTGCCCCACTTTTCCTCCCTCTCCCGCTCTGTCTCACACGCACCCTCTGTTTATTTTCCTGCCTCCATCTGGGCCCTGCTGATATTGTAATCACCCTGATGCACGTTGGCTTCTCTCCTCTCCCTCCTGCGCTCACACACTCACTCACACACAATGTGCCATCCTGACAAGCCTTTTACTTCTGATAAGCTCCGATGTGTGTTTAATGAATACAAAGCCTCGGTCTGGGTGCCGCCTCTGCTGCGGCCGCCTCTCCTGCGCTCCTTTGCCAGAAGGTAATCTCCGTGAACAGGGAGGGGAGGCGAGCAGGCAGGAAGGAGGGGGAGGGAACAGAGGGAGAGCGTGAGGAGGCTGCTTTTCTCTTTCCCTCTCTCCCTTTCCAAATGATTCAGAAGTCGATAAGACCAGGAGAAGTGAAGATGTAACATGTTATCTGTCGCTCCTCTTAGCTGGCGGAGAGAATTTACATTTAAAGATTAGCAGAGGGAGAAAGCGAAATCTACCTTTTGTTGTGTGGGGTGAGGAGGAGGCATCAGTCCTGGCCTGGCCGCTATCTCCCATCACCTCTGCTATCCAGACAGGACTTACCGAGGTGAGATTACTGGAGGGCCTTATCTTTAATTGGGTTTAGTTTTGCCAGTCTGAATAGGTTTAAAGAGACTCAATAAAGGGGGAACAATAGATTATTTATTGACTGGACGCTGAAGCCTTTAAATGAAGAGGGAGAGAAAAAGCTGCTTAAAAACTTGATTGGTTCATTTTTGTTTTTATTTTAAGGTAAGACCGTCTCTCTTCTGGTGCAAGGATGGGCTATAAAACTTAGGCAAAATTTGAATGACTTACATGTCTTATTGCCTCTTATTAGCATCCCCTGCCCTTCTTAGCACCATCACATTTCTTTTAACAGGAGTTTCATTACCCCTGTGTTGAGGATTGATAAACTGAGCAAAAAGGGTAGAGGCTTTTGGAATTGATCATTCATGTTTGATTTTGTGTGACTTGTTTTGAATGGGTGATGAATTGATGCTAATGGTGGTACTTGAATGACTGAGAAGAACAAATGAAGCCTACTTTTAATATGGAATTAGTTGATTTTATAGTGTGGTTTCAACTGGGTCTAGAGAAAAAACATCACTCCCCAGGCTGTTAGGTGGATTTGTATTTTGGATTTGAGCCATGGAATTTTTTCCTTGGAGTTGGTTTAAAAAAAGAATAAAAAAATGTTTTATTGACTCATGAGTGTATTTCAAAAAATAGCGTCAACTTTGGAAGGTTCTTAAGAGGGATATAAGTGGAAAAAATGATTGTTTTGCCTCCTACATATTGTCAAGATAGGTATTTTCATAGGTAAATATGATCCAGTAACTAAAAGCCTAATTAAAATTTGTTTAAAACCAGGGGGGCATGTTTCCTTGTTGACAGCGGCAGATCGATGGGGTAAGACAATAGAGTCCCATTATTTCACTTCCATTGACTGAACATATTGACATTTCAGGTTTACTGTTGCCTCAGTGAGCATGATGAAACACTGAAATTCACAGATCAACTGGCCAGAGTGACACATACATTACTGTGTGTCATTTCTGCCTCAGGTTACCTTATTACCCAGACAGAATGGGAATGGACAGCCTGGAATCCTTCAGAAGGGGTAGAGCTCTTTTGGCTAAGAACTGACAGGTAGCATGTCTTAGGAGCATCTTTAATTTTACCCGGAATTGGATGTGAGAAATATGTGGAGCACTTTTCTTAAAAAATCTGAGAAGCAGCCAGCTACCAATCATGTATATTTACATGTAAGAATACCCATTTTCAAGATTTACCTTTACTTTCTCCGGAGGTATTTATAGTGAGTGGTTGCTTATCAGCTTGTGCTTGGGTGACATCCGTTCTTCCCCAGTCTAGGGTACTCAACATCCAAGCACCTGCTAAATGTGTATCTAATAAAAGAATGTGTAAGGCCCCTTCCAAAACAGGGCCTGACTTTGAATTTTTGTTTCTTGTTTTCTTTTGGTGGGTGGAATATGAAAATGGGATGTATGTATTTTTGTACATGCATAGACATAATACGTAAAGATAAATATATGTGCATTCCAAGCAGAAGCAGAGAAAATACTAAGTATTTGTTATCTTCTTGGTGTCCTCCGCCCTTTTACACATTTTGCATAATAAAACTAAGTATTAGGCAGACAATGAGTCAAAGAAATTTGAATCATACAAAAAGTGAAGATGGAGAAAATCAGAAGGGACTTAGCATATTTTTAAAAGTTTAATGAAAATATGCAACTATTATGAATATGTCTGGCACATAGCAATTGGTGCCATAAAGTAGGCAACTGATGCCCTTTACAGTGTTTAGAACAAAACTAGTCCTTTATACCATTTTCATGAAAATGTTAAGTTTCTATTTGATCAGCAGGTGCTGTTGAGATGAAAGCCATGTGTAAATTTTCAGAAGGCCAAAAGTGTCAATTCAGAAGAGGAAAGTGATAAGAGAAAATGCAATCAGTTTTCCTGTTTTCAATTTGTGCAGGATTTGAAGAGCTGTTTTGTTAAACTGCTACATCTGCTCCAATATGAATATTGAACTACTTCCACTAAAAATAACAACCTATAATTTGGAAGCTACTGCAGTCTTTTGTTAATGTGAGTGGGTTATTTAAAAACAAAAAAACAAAAAACAAAAAAAGACAATTTTCTGTTCTGACAATCTCTTGCCTAATGTGCATTTTCATTTGTTGGCACTTTTATCCTCAGCAGATAAATGGTATTATGCAATTAGGACCTCATCTTGTTTGACTATGAAAGAGGTTTCCATAGGTGAAAATCCTGGTAATATAAAAAGGGTTCGCACAGAACAAAATTTGTTTTAAAATAACCTGTTTAAATACAGTTATTTAAAATAAGATAGTTATTCCTTACCTTCTCTAATACTACAATTTTTAACTTACTGCAGACTATAGTAAAATTAACACTATTCCATTGCATACTGAGCATTTTGTGATTTATTTCACCTTTAATATACCTGCAAATGTAAGTTTAAACTAATCAGGGATATTTTACCTAACAGGCTTTCAGAATAATTTTTTTCATGCTTAAATAAAATGATTAAATTATGCTTGAGTGCCTGCATACAAAAGCTTTAGCTTCTATAGTGCTGCTAATCAAATAAGTTTTATGGACAGGGAAAGCACCACATTAGAGAAAAATTGGATGCATTTTACTGGTGACATTTCTAGGAAAGACACGTTCTTTTTAAATCATCCAGTATTAATTAAGAAGAAAACTCTAACACACCTTAAATAATCATAATAGAAATAATACATCATCCCTATAATAAGAAAATGAATGGCAATACTATCTGTGTAAAACTGGGCATAGAGAATTAAGGTAGAAGAAAGACTGATGAAATTTGGATCAGGTTCAGTATTGGCTCTGTCCACAATTGCGGTTGGGTTGACTTGTGGCTATAGTGATTTGTCCAGGGTGAGACGTGATCACTGCTTAGGATCAATTAGAGGCTGTGTAGTTTGTGGCTTCACACTTGAATTGTCAGATATAGTCTTCACAGATAAACCCAGATAAATCTCCAGAATGGTTTGAGGGGAAGGCAGACATTGTGACACATTAGCGTGTTGGATATTAACAATGCAGTGTTTCTTCTGACACTCAACACAAAAGAAGAGGTTAGTTTGAATAACAGTGTTGAATGTGTGTACTTGTGATTACATGTATGTAACCAACCAAAGAATAATGCTTTTAAGGAGCGTAGTTTCCAATTTGAAGCCAAACTGTGGCATGCTGTGCTGGCTTGTCTTTAGAGACCTGGGCAGCCATGTAGGTATATTCCTTAGTCCAGCACCAAGCACTTGGCCACTCTCAAGAAATGATGCTGAATCACATATCAGCATAAGAAAGTTTATTTTACAGACACAATCTCCTCACGTGTATGTGATATTCTAATGAGTTGTTTTTGTGCTGAAGCCACATTCATTGTTGAAGCCTCAGTGCCTTTGTGTGGCATCAGCAGGGGAGAGCTTCTTACTACTCTTTTCAAAATGTTCATACTTTATGAAGTGATGTCCAGGCTTTTACATCAGAACCACGGATAAACTAATGCCCCACAGTTGAGGTTTTAAGGTATGAGATCCTCCTCTTCGAAAAAGTTTAAAATCATCGATGCTGCTTAGAACCACTAACATTTTCACCGACGCTAAGAGACCTACTTTTTAAAATCCCCTGCTTGGATGACTCTAATTGAGATTACTTGTATAATGTAATTTATGAAGGAATGAGGCAGGCTTTTGTTTTTGTAGCTTTCGTTTTGGTCAAGATTTCTAAGGCAAATCAGTATTTGGGTGAATAAGGCTTTTGGAATATAGACTTTGCTGAATTCGGAGGGGCAGAGGTGTGAAGTTTTCCTGTGTTCAGCAATCTGAGCACCTCTCAGTGCTTTAGGGAATGGGATTGACTTAGACTGATTAATCTTTTAACGCTTGGGGCATAGGCTACTTCTGAGTGTACTCAGGGCTTTCAAGGGCTGCCACCTAGTTGTTTGTGTTGGGAGAGAGGAGAGGAACTGACAAATATTAGAGGCCTACTATGAACCTGGAGTTAACTTTCAGATACATTGTCATCACTGATTTTAAGTAAATGATTAACCAGCATTTCACTTTGCTCATTTCAAAGAGCTCCAGCCCGACACTCCAAGACTCCTCCTTGACCTTTTGACCCAATATGGAAAACTGAGGTTTCTTTGTGCTCCCAAAATTAATTATCTACTTTGTTCCCTAGTTCTAATAATTAGAGCCTTATTTTCTGAATACCTGGCTTAATATTCTTCTCAGCTGCTGTGATCTATGCATCCACTGTTTCTTTACTTATGCCCTTGCTCCCAACCTAGGAATCAGAGTTGGCTACTAGCTTACTATCCTTGGATATGCCCAAGTGTATATGCCAGTCTGTGTGCCTCAGTACCTCCTAATCTGAGCTTCTTCATTACTAAATCCTGTTCCCTCATCAGAATACCACCTTTCTGGGGCTGAGTGATTAAGTTCACACACTCTGCTTTGGCAGCTCAGAGTTTCGCCAGTTTGGATCCTGGGTGCAGACCTAACACAGCTCATCAAGCCAAGCTGAGGAGGCGTCCCACACAGCAGAACTAGAAGGACCTACAACTTGAATATACAACTATGTACTAGGGGGCTTTGGGGAGAAGAAAAACGATTGGCAATAGATGTTAGCTCAGGACTAATCTTTAGGGGAAAAAAAAAAAGAATGCCACCTTCCTACAGTACACTGAAGCCATGAGGAATCAGTCTGTTCCCTTTATTGATCTCACTCAGCACTCTGGAGCTGTCTTCTGTTCAGTGTCCCTAGCTCCTGAGGCTTGTCCCATCCCAGTCGGTCACTCCATATCTTGATCTCAGTGTCTCCCAGTTGGCCAAGTCCAATTTCCTGGTCACTTATTAAGAGGAGAGGGATTCTGCACCCTCTTGAGTTGGTAAGTGTAGTTATGTAGTGTAAAGCACTCTCTGTATTATAAAAAGAAGGCCCTGGGGGATCAGCTCCGTGGCCGAGTGGTTAAGTTTGTGTGCTCTGTTTCCGCGGCCCAGGGTTTCGCGGGTTCAGATCCTGGGCACAGACATGGCACCGCTCGTCAGGCCATGCTGAGGTGGCGTCCCACATAGCACAACCAGAAGGACCTACAACTAGAATATACAACTATGTACTGGGGGAGTTGGGGAGAAGAAAAAAAAGGATTGGCAACAGCTCTTAGCTCAGGTGCCAATCTTTGGGGGAAAAAAAAAAAGGCCCTGGTGTGTGTTCCTGTCCCTGACTAGTAGGTAAACTGGGGTTCCCTTTCCAGTTCAGTCGCTGGGTGGCTTGGAATGCATTCCCACCCTCAGGTGAATTCTTTGGGGGTAAAATGAAGGATATACTCAGTGATTTTTAGTCTTCTCAATTCTCACATATATGAGTCTATATATAATACTGGAGTTAGGCTTTCAGGAATTTCCCATGGTTAGGAGGGTGAAAAAAAACTTCATATTTTTAATTCTGAATTGCGGGGCACTACTAATTTCTATATAGCTGGGAAATGGAATCGGTGTAGAACAGAATCATCTTCCCACTGTTCTCCATTGTAAAGAAGTGGCATTGGGAAGAGAGAGCCATTTTTTCCATAGCCATCCTAGACCTTAGATGATTGTCTAAAATTTTAGTTGTTACTCTGCCTTTTTCAGAGGCGAATGATGGAGAGGAGAATCTGCTTCTCCGGTGACAAGAAATGAAAGATGTTAGATTTTGCTTACGGAAAATAGCCTTTATGCTTTGCTGTCATAGTTGCTGGACAAGATGAACTTGTTGCCCGGGGCAGAAGTGAGGTCTCGAGGCTAAGGCCTGGTGGTGATTGGTCGTGCTTACCAGGCGTTCTCCTTACTCCACAGTCTCAACGTTTGGACCTAAGTCACTTGGGAAATTTAGAAAATGACCTCTTTAAACCATTTTTTGGAGAGAGCCTGCTAAGTAACAGTTTATTTAAATGAACAGGGCACATTATCCTTTGGCTAGGAATCAGATCTTAAGTAAGAAAGAATGAAAAATTCTCTTAGTGTATTGTCTGAATAAACAGTCTATTACTTCTAAAAAGAGTAACAACCTAATTATTATCAATAACACTTTGATTTTGTCTTCTTTTAGTTTATAAAAAATATAGACATTATTAGAAGTTTGATCCTAATTTGTGAATTGTTAATAATGAACCCAGGCTGGATTTCTTTGGAACTTAGGAGCTATTGCATTCTTATACTTCTGATTTGATCAAGATGAGCACTTTGTCATCAACCAGGATGGCAGTGGAAACTTCTACAGTTTACTAGGAATATCTGTGATTGGCAGGACTTGGAAGTTATGTTATTTTCATCTGTCATTAGAAATGGAAGCCACTGGAATCAGTGTTGCTTTATAGGTGGTAGAAAGTTTTTGCATAGGCATTCAAAGTTTAGTGGGAGGTCACATGCAAGTTCTTCACCACAAAGGAGAATGTCTTAAAATTACGTGTGCATTAAGCTCTTAGTTGATACCTGACTTGACTGGATTGAATATTACATCAGAGAAATAACTGAGAAAATATTACCATGAGAGGTAATGGCAGTTTGTCTAAAGCTCAAGAGCTAGGTGGACACTAATATGAGAGGAAAAGTTGCCAGAGCAGTGATGAAGTAGATGTGGCCAGGTCTATTAGGGCACTAGTAGAGAAAACTAGCTGTGAGATGCTATTATAAAGAGTATTTGGGACGTCCTTTCTGTTGAGCTTTGTGGGGAGTGCACCTGGTGACAGATCAGAGAGGTATTAGGAACGTGGATAGATAATGGTACCTGTAAATGATGGCACAGGGTTGTGCCAGGGAACTAGCACAGTGGCATCACAGAATTCATTTCAAATGCACATCTGATTTGGCAAGTGGAATGTCAGAAATTAGGAAGTCATCCCCCAGTGGACATTGTAAGCATGGTGCAAGTTGTGCTTTAAATACAAAGTCTTAGGAAGTTGGTTGTTCTATTTAGTTAAAACTAGATGTACTATACTTCTTTCCGTAACCTAAGATATAGGAAGATGTGAGCTGTAAAACAGGTCATGAAAGACTGCTAGTTTATTTTCTGAATCTATGCATATGTTATGTACACAGTGATGAGCAAACACAGCTGGGAAGAACAGCAGATGATATTGGGATTGGAACTGTGGTGTTTATCAGACTGACATAGTAATCCTTCTTTCCTGTGAAAGTGTTCTTTTTAAGTGACTGTTAGGATTCTGTAACTTTTATCATGTGTCAGACAAGTATTCTTTACTCTCCAACCCCTTTGCCCACCTGTCACACATTTTCATTTTCATTGATAGCTAGATTTGTTTAGAAATGAGATCCACATTTGAACTCTGACGGAATACAAATGTGGACAGTGAATTCACAGCCTTTTGTTTAAATAAGGGTAGGTAGGTCAGCTCAGGTCTACATGGAAAGTAAATGTGATCAGTCTCCATTGACTGGTCCAATTCAAGCTTTGAGTTGGCTGGAGGGAGCAGGTATAACATATCAGAGGAAAATATAAATGAAGAGCAATAAAATGAGCAACGCATTAAATGTAATTTGACTATTTTTAAAGAAAGGCATATGGTCTTTGGGTAGCCCTGGTAATGATACCTTTTTAGAGCATCTGAAAGAAAATTAAAACTTTTACTTTTGGTTGTAAATCTGAAGTAAATTAATAAATACTTAATGAATGCCTTCTATGTGTAAAGCAGTGTATTAGATGGAGACACACAGCAGGTAGTAGGCTCAGTTCCCACTCAATGATAAACCTACTCAGGCCAAATTAAATAGCTGTGAAAGATGGTGAGGCTTGATTACTTACCAGTTAAATAGTACAGGAGAAAAGATTTTGGAGGTGAGAGTGAGTTGGAGTTGAAGCTTGTCTTGAGACAGGTAGGATTTATCAAGGCAAAGTTATCATGATGGGCTTGTAGGCAGTTATAAAGTAGGAATGGGGAGTGCAGAAACCTGGATGTGGAAAAGACCTTTGGATGAGTGGTGGGGTAGGGTGGAGAGAGAATAAATTAATGTGGCAGCCGACCCTTGGATGATTATTGGGAGATAAGCAAAACATTATGAATGTCTTGAATATGAAGCTTTTTTTTTTTTTTAAGATTGGCACCTGAGCTAACATCTATTACCAATCTATTTATTTATTTATTTTTCTGCTTTTTCTCCCCACATCCCCCCAGTACATAGTTGCATATGTTTTTTAGTTGTGAGATCTTCCAGTTGTGGCATGTGGGACGCCGCCTCAGCATGGCCCAATGAGTGGTGCCATGTGCACGCCCAGGATCTGAACCAGTGAAACCCTGGGCCGCCAAAGCGGAGTGGGAGAACTTAACCACTTGGCCATGGGGCCGGCCCCTCAAACATTTTGATTTAAGCTTTTTCTTCTAAGTGAGAAGTTTTAAAAACTGTGTCCTGTGGGCTCTTCAGGGCTGGGAGGTGGCATGGAGGGTTGGGAAGCAGCACATAGGGTGCCCAGATTTGGTTCAGGCCCTTTCATTCATCCTCTTAGCACTATAAAACCAGAACAGTTCTGCTTTTACAACAGATGGCTTTAAATATCAGATTTCTAGTTGGACTTCTGTAGAACAAAGGATGCCATGGTAAAATAGATCTTAATAAAACCAAAGTTAAAACAAAAAAAACGTGCCAGGCAAGAGGAAACCATGGATCCAATTAAAGTCGTCTTTCTGAAGAGTTGGTCTGATTGCAGTGGGTCAGATGGACTGTAATGGGGGAAAAACTGAAGGCTGGGGCAGGTCGGAACCTTGTCGAGCAGTTTAGATATTAGGTACTGCAGAAGGATGACCAGAATTGGTTTTGTGGGACAAGAAGGTGGAGGCAGAGGTAAGAGGTATTGCAAAGGAAAAATAATTAGAACTTGGATATATAGGGGTGGATTTAGAGAAGGGAAAGAGTTGACCACCCAGATTAGGGGTGCAGTGCCCTTAGCTTGTCAGAATTTGAGAATCACCTTGGACGTTTAAGAGGCAGCTCCCCTACCCTCATAGTCTTACAGGGGCTCATGTGACTCAGAGTCACAGCCTCCAGAAAGGAGGCTCACAACCCATTTGTGTATCCCTGGCCCAGGGATTCTTGTGGTCCAGCTACTTTTGGGAACTGGTGAGAGGGCTGTCAAATGGTAGGTCTTCCTTAAAGAGTGGTAGTTGCATGGAGGATTTATTACTGATCTCTCTAGGACTTGGCTTCCTTATGTGCCTTGACCCCTTGTGTGAATTTCAAACTGTTCTGAGTTTCCCTTCTTTTTGCCGATACTTCAGGCCACGTGGAAGAATACAGAGTGGTCAGCTGGGCTGGGTCTGGACCCTTAACTTTCCAACAGAACAGCCTAACTGTTTCACAGATTCAAACACTGGACTTTTGTTTGCAGGATAATTTATAAAACTTCTTTCACTTCTAACGTCATGTAGAGGAGAGAAGGCAAGGCCCAGAGAGTAAGGAGTCAAGGAGTTCATGAAAGAGCGGAGGCAGTGCTTCCAAAGCAGTGCATCCCAGGCTCGGGGCTTAGTACTCTTTGGGGGAGGGGAGCAGAGAGCTATTTCCGGGGACCTTTGAACCCCACATTCGTTCATTCAGTACCTCAAGCATTGCGATATTTTCCAAATATACCTTAAATTAACAAAAATGTATTAAAATTCTACTGAGTTTAATAGAAACTTGTCTTTACAAATTTTACAATCAGCAGATAGTAAAGGAAATACTGTCATTTGCAGGACCATTTTTTTTTGTTTTGAAATGGAGACTTCATATTGGAAAAGTAAAGGAATTCCTTTTATATGTTAAAGGGCAGTATTGAATCCTTAGGATTAAATTGCTTGCTGTTAATTATCTCTCCTATTAACAGAGATTAGTTATTGGAAGAAACAAAACGTACCTGTATGAGGACTTTTAGGATATGGTTCATCAGGTTATATTATTTCAAGATCTTTCACTTTGTTTTATCCAGTATCATTTAATTTGAAAACATGCTGGCAATTCTTTTTACTCTTTGAACTTTAACTGAATTTGGAGTTGGCAGTTTTGTTGTAAAATCCGTCAGAATTGAATTTTTTAAGACCTTTTTTTCCTCTGTTGTCACTTGTGCTTGATAAAAATTAATCATGGGCAGTCGAAAAAAGAACGTCAGCATAAAAAAATCAATCTAGAATTTTTAAAAGAATGAGACCCAATTTATATGTGTTGATATGGAATCATTCTTGAGCGAGATTGTTAAATGAAAAAAGCATAGAGCAGAACAGTGTATACTGTATGCTACGTTTGTACAAAAAGTGCATAAAATTCTATTTGTGAAAATTGTATCTATAAGTGTTGACAATAGTGGTTACCTTAGGGGAAGAAAGTGGGGCCCAGGCATTGATGGTTGGAAGACTTTTTGCTGTGTGTCCCTTGGTACTCTGAGTTTGCAAATCTCTTTCCTGTTTCACTCATTGTAAAGTTAGAGACTGCAGCATGAGCCTGGGATTGACTGGTTCTGGAATTCTGTCCTTCTGGGGGAAAGAGGTGCTCCTTTCTTTGGCAGAAGGCAGTCAGTGGAGTGGGGAAGAGTCCCAACTCCCAAGTGCTTTACCACTTGTTGAATCTCCTTTTGCACCCCCTCTTCATCTGGAAATAATTCTCATCTGGATGATAGTGGCATGACCTCATAAGCTTGTCATGAGAATTACAGGAAGTAATATGTGTGAAGCATAACCTTCAGTAAAGCCTTGCTTATTCTTAGCGTCTCACTTAAGGACCCTGAAACTGTTCACTCTCTTCTAGAAGCCCCTCTTCTAGAAGAATCCTCTCCTTTCTCTGGCTGTTCCTTCTCAGTCACCTCCATCAACAAGTACTTAATGGAGAGTCTGGGCCTGTTTGATGCCTGGGCACATAGAGATGTTCAAGACAGACAACACCCCTGATTTGCTAGACCTTTCTCACCCCAGCCTTAATTCTAAGACTTATTTCTGCAGGGAATGCACTGTGTCCTCTCCTAAGTTTCTAATGAAACGTTATTCTCTGAAGCCTTCATGACGTCTCTTCCTCAAAGATAGAATTATCACATCCAGTTTTTTGCTGCCATCTATGTGATTCAGACTTTTCTGCTGGTTTATAGGCTCCTTGAAGGTAGGAGTCTGGAACAGTTAGGGTACTTTTTGGTATGTTATAAATATTTGTTGGAAGCTCAGGCCTTGAACTCAAGTTATTTACTTAATAGTGTCCTGAAATATCTTTGCTAAGACCAAAGTGAAATCTTTGCTTCCAACAACATGTTATTTCTTTCCTAATCTCTTTCCACCTTTGTCCCCTTTCATTGTGTCCTCTTATCATGGAATGTACAATTTATTGCACAAATATGTACACCATATTTTGGCTTGTAAGTTTCACCAACTAAAAAAACACCCCCATTCAGGTCAGCTCTAGGCAAACTGTGAAGTGGTCAAGTCACTTGCATATTCATAAATGTATATCTCAACCTGTTTCATTTTTTTTTACCCTGAAGTTTGCTGATGTGCTTTTGGTAAAGGATGAGGTCCCTGAAATTGTAAGGAAAATATTGTGTGTGTGGACATATCTATGAGCTGGAACTGTCCCTTTGATCAGGGACCAGCAAGGCTAAAAGAATTTTAGTGGCTTCCAGCTTCCCTTCTCCCAGATGCCCCCAGATTATCTCTTAGGTATAGGAAAGGGCTCACTTCCCTCCTTTGGTTGCCTGGTTCTGTTTTCTGGGCAGTTCCCCAGGCTGAGTACTTCCTCTCCAGTACTCCTCTCCCCCTCTCCATCTCCACCCAGTCTTGTCTTTTATGACATTGTGTGGGATTCCAACTGCTCTGCTGCCTGATGAATTAGCCTTAAAACTAGGGATGGTACTGGATAGTATGACAGGTCCATCTCACCCTAAGATTCTGTAACTCAGAATGCAGAAAAGGGTGAAGAGTCTCACTGTTATTCCTTCCAGGTCACTTTTCCATTTGAAGAGCTGATTTCAGAAGGCCAGTCTTCAGTTCCTTAATGCAGGTGACTGAATAATTTCAGACAGATATGTGTGGAGAGGAGGTATACTGGAGGTCTTTACGGAGTGAAGTTCGCATATTGTGTGTAATACTCACCTGGGAGTGAGCTCATTTGTAAATCGCTCCTAGAGGTTTCTTCTCTTGCCTGAGGTCACGCTGCACGAGTGACGGGGGCAAGGTCTGAACCTAGATTTCCTCACTCTCAGCCTTTTCTGTTCCAGGGCTCACTACTGCTCTCCTGGAAGTCTTCAAATCCCACCACCTAGGAATTTTCCCCATGAACAGGGCCAGCCACACAGACTGCAGGTGGGAATTATATTAACTGGAAAATTATCAAGACTTCTCACTGCACTTAGAAAAGTTACTGGTTATAGTATAAAAAAATACTGCAGTTTTGCAAGTTTCTAAGGTAGGGGGAGGGTGGGAAGAAAGGTCAGCTGATAAGGAGCAGCAGCATGGAATGCAGTGGGTTTCTAAGTGGTCAGTGTAGGTAGGCTACTGTCATCTTAGAATATTTTATTTTGTTGAAAATTAAATTATATTTGTAACAGAGGAGATATTTAACAGCTTCTTATTATTTTAAATTGCCCAGTTTATTAACTTATTGGTCATCCTGTGTGTACTGACTAAAAGTAAATCATGGATTGATCACCTGCCTTCTGGTTGATTTATTCTTTAAAGTAATGTTTGAAGGATTTTAAAACACTTTATCACAGTAAGAGGAAGGGACTTGGAGAAAGACTAGATAGTATTCAGTTATCATTTATTCCTTTGTTCACTCATCCTATATTGAATCAACACCTTCTGTGAGCCAGGCACTGGGCTGGGCACTAGGTATGAACACTGTTAAGTAAATATGGCCCCTTCCCTCGTGGCCCTTGCAACAGAATGAGTATAGTCCATTGGGGTAGGGTTGGAAGGCATAAAGAGAGTAAGGTGGGATCTCTTTCCAGAAGAGGAAACTCAATTGGGAGTTAAATCTATGCACAAAAACTACTAGAGTACATTTACACCTTAAAGATTGTATGGGCTTTGGCTATGGTTCTTTGTTTTTTTTTTTTTGGTGAGAAAGATTGGCCCTTAGCTAACATCTGTTGCCAATCCTCCTCGTTTTTCACTTGAGGAAGACTGGCCCTGAGCTAACATCTGTGGCAGTCCTCCTCTATTTTGTATGTGGGTCACTGCCACAGCATGGCTTAATGAGTGGTGTTGGTCTGCATCCAGGATCCAAACCTGTGAACCCCTGGCCGGCCACGGAAGCAGAGTGTGCTGAACTTAACCACTACACCACTGGGCCGGCCTCTAGCCTATAGTTTTTAATTGTGGTATCCTCCTGCTCAGTGTGGGAGGAAGGGCTGGCCTCATAGCCCCTGGGTGATTCCCATACTGGCCTATGTATGTCCAATACTGGTGGGAATGGGCTCAGATGAATAATACCTGGCAAGTACACGTTGCTCAGCCTGATAAAGATCATAAATGCTCTTACAGTTTAAAGAAGAGATAATGCCCATGGGCCCCAGGAGTGGTCATGGAAAGGTTTGTCAAGGCCACATGTGCCAAGTACAGTTCTAAGTATGGAGGCTAGAGTAATGAGCAAAGCAGACAAGACCCCTGCTCTCATAAGACTTAACAGTTTACAGGTGGGAAGAAGGGAGGCATAATGAAGATGTTACTAAGATTATTCCACGTAGTGTTAAATGCAAAGGAAGACAATTAAAACTAATGTTAGAGAGAATGATGGGAACACTGGTGGGTGGTAGTGATGCTGGTTGTGAGACATTCTTTTGGTGGTCGGGAAAATCATCTCTCAGGAGGTTATACTTGAATGAAGCCTGAGTGTTGAGAAGGAGCTGGTCATCCAATAGTGTGTGGAAAGGGTTGATGGACAAAGCCATAAAGGTGAAATGATGCAGTCTACATGGGTTTATCCAGTGAAGAGCTGCACCCTGTAAGGGCGTGAGTGGAGAAAAGGCTAAAAGATGTAGGTTAGTGTCAAGTCGTGGAGGGTCTTGAATGTCAGAGTAGGGCAAGAATAAGGACTGTGTGTTTCTCTGCATGTATCAGGGCATGAGTAGTTGGAAGAGAGAAGGAGAATCTGCATGAATGTATGTCACAGGAGCATAGGGAAGCTTGTATAACTGGGACATTGAAGTTTAGTTCATGTGACCTATGACCAGGGACAGTCAAATAACATAATGTCTCAACTACTTTCTGTTGGAAGTTGAGTGTAGTCCTAAAGTGAGGCATACGTGGTGCTTGGCTGACTACTTCAAATCAGAGGGTATAGGAGACCTGTTCCACAAGTGAGATGGTGGAGGCCCTGACAAGGTAAGCTATGATCCAGGGACAGGGACCACACTTATTAAGGTGGTGTTTTCTAAGTCAGGTATGATATAACAGGTTCCTTTTGTGGTAATTCCCCTTGGAATAAAAAACTGTGTTTTTATTAGTGTAAAAGAGCAGTCTTTATGCTATAAAATGTTTTTTATGAAAGGAATGAGAAAAGTTAGGATTTGATTCAATCCAGGTTGATAGATAAAAAAGAGGTATGTTTAAAGGCTCATTTTTGGAATAACTATATATCATTTGCAAAAGGAAGAATTGCCCCAGATGTTGACATAATTCTCTAGAGAAATGTGTTTAGGCAGTGAAGGGATCCCTGGCAGTGACTGAGAAACACAGTAATGGGAACTACACTTGATCTCTTTTGAGGTTGATTCTGATGTGTGTAGTCTTTACATCCTATTAAATTTTTGAAAGATAAACTGATAAAAGAATGATTTGCCAAGGCCAGCAACTCTTCCTTTTAAAACCTTGGCTCAGTGTACACACTGAAGGGTTGGGGGAGTAAGATAAAAGCATTATAAATATGAGGTTAACTGAATTCAAATAGAAAGTTCTCTCAAGTTATTGCATTCCTTGGAAAATAAATACATTGCGCATATGGTTAAGATTGATCAAAAAAATATTCTGTATGCCAGTGATTACATTCCCATCTGTGATTAAGGTTTTCTGTCTGCATCTGGTTTTCACATTATATTTCTGTAACAAGAATCCTTTATATAGCAGAGTTCACTTTCTGTATTTTCTATTAGCTACAGCTTGAACTACTGCACGGATTGCAGATTTACCCATGTGGTTTTCATTACTTCATACCATTGAGAAAAAGTAATATTTGTTTGGGAATGTCTGTTTCCCACAGTTTCCATGGTAATACAACATGTTGAGCCTTTTTAATAACACTCTGGTAGAACTACAAATTGTTTGAGGCATTCTACTCTTGGTGGAGTTTAGCTTTCAAACTTTTCTCAGTATATGTTCCCCTCATAATGAGGTTGTACAAATTTGGGGGCTGAGGATCTGAACAAAGCAGTTATTAAAGATAGAGAAATTTTACTATCATTTGCATGTGCTGCAGACTTTAGTGTGGAATAGGTATCACAAATATCTGGATGTATATTTCATAGTGCTCATTACCATTACTCATTTTATTATTATTTTATGTTGGAAGACTGTTGAATGTGTTGGATATATGAAGCACAAACATAATACTCCAAAGTCAATATTTTGAAAAATCCAAACATTAGCTCCTTTTTTTTTCTGAGTTATCCTATTGATTGTGATAAAATGTTTCATATATAAAATAGTTGAGTGGGGAACATCCTCAGGGGTGACTTTAAGTTTACCTTGTGCATTATTTGAATGTGTATTTGTGTGCCATCTTAACACTTAAGAATCTATAAATGTGGACATTTAAAATATTTTGTAACACTATCTTCCTGCCAACTATTCTCCATTCACTTCAAAATACTCTGATTAAAAGAGACACAAGTGAAGTTAAAAAGTGAAGCAGTATATTCTATATTGGGGGATCATTTATAATTGAAAAATTTGTCTTTTGAAGGAAATTTATCCAATAGTTTATAGCTATTTTATGGTCCTCAAAACTGAGATCCCCTACACCGTTTTTGTTAATAAACTCAGACATCAGTCTGGTATTTAAGAGTTAAGAGAAGGAAGAAATAGATTCCAGGGGATTTGTATGTGCTTTGCCTCCTTCATTTGTTCCATGGAGGCTATTAACTGTAGCCCACACAGGCATGATCCACTTTTAACAGTCTCTTGAATGTCTTTTGTTGATGGTTGCTGAAGCACAAAATATTATAAAATAGCGTGATTGAATCTAAGAAAAGTATCCATTTTCTCCCTTTTCCCACTAATGTTTATCTTCTATTTATAAAATATTTTAACCTTGGTATAGACACATTGGAAACACAGAATTGTGTAGAAAATTACCCATATTTCCATCTTCCAGAAATAATCATTTAATATCTAGATGTCTTCACTTCCAATCTCCCCTCCTTGCACTCTACCCCATCCCCCGTGTTTGAGTATTTATATGTGTGTGTACATGTATCTATGTATCTTGGTCATTTTCTTACTGAAATTTTTGCTTTATCATTTGTTAATAAAATTGTTAGGTTTCATAGTAAACTAAATGTTTTCCGGTTCTGGCTGATTGTCTTTAATGATCATTGCTGAACTTCAAGGCAATTTCCAACTAAGAAATACCTAGTACTGTATTTTTTCCTAAACACTGCTTATTTAATTTTACCATAAAGAACAAAAACCAACGACTGCATGATAGTAGAGTTATAATGTGGCACATAAAGGGCATTAAATTTTTTAATAGAATATGCTTGTTTATATACATCAGAGTATATTCACCAATTTTAATTTCTAGGGAGTAGTTTGGTCTCTTAAAGAAATAATAGCAACAGCCTTAGTAATAATTTTTGAGGCTGCTTTTATAAATCTTTATTCCTTGGCATTTACTGAGTTTCTACCTTATGTGCGTATAATTGTGCTAGGGTTGTATTTCATATTATAAGATAAATGGTGATACTTTTTCTGTACATAGTGGTGGTAGTAGTAATAATAGGTGAGTAACAGGCACTCAATAAATGTTTGAGAAGGGATGGCTGAATGAATTCTAAAGCTGCAAATCTGGCAGGGAAAATGAGAATATTTGGATTGCTTTAGAGGAAAAAAGAAAGTAGTAGAAGTTTGTTGATTTGGTAAACTGATTCATCAATAATTACTAATAAGTTACTAATATTTTAAGACTTCTTGATTACATAGATTATTTGTCACTAGTATCAGTTGTTTTAGACTCTTTTATCTAATAATGGCAATGTTTAAATTTCAATATAGACCCCACTTTGTTTTAAAACGGGATTTAACTTGCATGTAAAATTCCATAAAATAAACACATATAATGTCTCAAAAATGTTTTCTAAAGAAACCATAATATCTGACAGATTATTTAAATTTTTATCAAAATAAGTAAATCTAACACATTCTTTTAAGGTATTGATGTCCATATGTTTTTAAACCAATGTAAGGAAAGAGGAGTTGCTGGGTTCAGAGTGTATGCAACTTTGAGTTAGAAGATTAGAGAATTAAGAGTCCCTTAGAGCATGTCGTTATAGGAACTGAGAAAATGGGATTGTTTTGAATTCTTCTAAAATTTAGCAGAGCTTGTGTCTGTTTCTGAAAACAAAACAAAACTGGTCTTGTGTTATCGTATAAGTAGATGGGTATGATACTTCAGACTGGTTGTGATATGTGCGTTTTTTTTCCCTTTGTTGTTGTCAATAGAAAAGATTGATCTCTGGGCTGGTGAACATAATATCTGTCCCAGTCAGAAAAGGAGAGAGGAAATTAGCAGAGCGATTGGTGGAGAATGATATCTGTCAAAAGAAACACTTGGAGAGCACTGAGTTTAGTAATAGGTGACTGCCGGAAAAAAGGGAACTTTGAATATTGTCAAGGTAAGGACCAGATAAATATTTTGATTTTGTAATTTACTTAAAAAAAAAATCAATCTATGATTTTTTCCTCAGTAAATTATAATTGTAAAGATTTTCTCTTTTCCTTATTTCTTCTAGTGCTTGTTGATAAAGAATTCGTATTATATATTTTACAAATTTGACTTTGAAATCCTTGAGTGGGGATCAATCAGCCTGGCTGTGGAAACCCTTGCTTAATAGCTTTGGGTCTGAAGATATCAAATGATCGAGTACCAAGTCTTTTTCACCCTCTTGTTGCAGTGTTTCTTGCCATGTTCCATAATATATCCGTTATAACCTGAGTAATACTTGGAGTAAAAGAGTAAAAGCTATGCTGTGATTTCTGTGTTTATTGTAACTAGAGATGGTGTTTTCTGAAACAGTTTGTTGACAGAAGAGGAAAGAAGTGCTTTTCAATTTATGATTTCTTCTGATTGATTGGGATTTTTTTTCTTTTAATTTTAGGCGAATGTCACTTCCTAAGCGGAATTCATGTCTATAGGCACATTAAAAAAAAAAGAGTAATATCTAACTATAGGAAAACAGCAAATATAGACTAAGTATATTGCCGTTTGGCAAGAGACCTCTTAAAGTCTGCAACATTTAAACATTAAGGAGAGCCCTGCATTATGGGTTCCAAAGTTGATGCCTCCTGTAGCCAGCTCTGTTTCAGGTTTAGTGGACTTGTGCAGAAGCACAGATGAATAAGGAAAAACTGCTAAAAAAGAGAAATTGAGAGTTAACAGAAAAGTATGATACTGCCTGGCACTCTAGTGATTGGGAAGGGATTTTTGAAGTTCTGCCTGCCTGCCTAACTGCGTGGAAAGAGGGCTAGTGCAATATTTACCATCCATGGGCATTGTTCTGGAAGTATCGCTGCTGGTGCCCACGGTAAAATTTCTACTCTTGCAACCTTTACGAATACTTACTGGCTCGTTCTTAAAGTTACCAGAGAGGTGTTGGCAAATGAGGGTGTTTTTGTTTTTGAAAGGCCAGAGAAAATGAAATAATTCCCTGGATAATTATAGACTCCTCTGAGGTAGCCTAAATCATGATTTAGCTTCTGTCTTTTTCTTCCTTTTATTCACCCTTATGATGATGATGATGTCGTTCTACAGTAATTAGTGAGAGAAATTCAAAAGTGGAGGCAAGGAATTGTTTTATTAAGTAGGCGAGACATCTTTCACCTCTGCTTTGGTCTTCTTACCTCATGTATTATTGCTACTGAAAAATAATTTTTTGAGAATTTAAAGCTTAGTTGAGTGGATTTCTAAAGTCCAGGCTAGAAAGAAAGGTGTCAACATCTTATCTTGAAGGAAACAAACTAATAATAATAACAACAGTAACCACCATCCCTGCTTTAGAATTGTTTTTTCGTCATCTTCCATCTGAAGAAAGTGCTTGTTTTAAAAGAAGATATAACTCTTTGCTTTCTACCCTGTGTATCTCTATGGGAGTTCTTAATAATACGATAAAAATATCTAAGGTGCAGATTACAAATTGAAAAGGGTATTGGATTTAAAAACTTGAGCATATATTGCAGATACATAGAGTCATCGTCTTTGCCCACCCCTATTCCATTACAGTCATATTCTTTTCTGGTCTGTGTGATAGGTAGCTGTGGCCTGGTGGCAGTGAACCATTGCAGCATGGGAGATCCATATTGAAAGCGAAATTTCATGACAAGAACACACATTTCAAAACAACTTAATGTGTGTTGGTGATAATATGCAGATACCAGTCCCCAGCATCATTTATCAGAAAACACCATGTTGAGTTTCTGCTCTCTTTCCTATATGTGTGTGTGTAGAGACGCACACACAATAAATTTGTGTTGGCCTATTTTGTAGCTGTTGTATTTTGTTTATTTTTTATGTGGCATTGAAAAATTTATTCCTTGTTTTTCTTCCTTTTGTAATGGTAATGGGTATATAGAAATATTGGATTCAGACTCAAGTTGACCCAAGTAGAGAAGAGCAGAAATCACATATTTTAAGTTTGGAAACACCTGGAATGCATTGGGTTCCTCGGGTTGTGAGTTGGAAGCAGAAAAAGCAAAGAACTGTATGAAATTGAACAGTCAGGGCTGTGAGTGAGAATGGCCTAAGGTGGAGTCACAGATTCTGGTCTGTGTAGGGAGTTTGAAGCCAGGTGGTGTCACAGGAGACAGACCTGCTTCTCCCCCAGGAGACCAGGGGGGAAATGATGCCAAGGGGGCAGCCACCAGCTTAGGTGGAAGCTGGTAAAGGCAGAATGCTGCTATTATTCCCCCCAGTGTTATAAAGCGTACCTCTAGTTTGCACAATGCTTGGTCCTCGAGAATGCAGTTTAAAACTGTTCTCCTGTCATTTGTGCCCTTGTGAGGAGTAGGTGGATTTGAGACAGGTAGAGGTGGTGTCCGGCCTGAGGAGCTTGCTCTCGCAAGCCATTAGGAAAATACTAAGAAGGGTCCAATATTTGTCAGATTAAAAAAAAAAAGATCCATTGGCTGTCTAAAAGATGGAAGGGGAATATAGCATGGGAGACAGTAACGACAGAGGAAACTTTTGTTGCAAAGTGGTGTGTATTTATGTTCATATCATGGGATGGGATGTTTATGTAGTTCCAATTTATAGATACTATGTGCATTTCATTAGCCACATTTGTATTTTTAAAAAGGGTTTTTAAATAGTTAATATGGATGATGCTGTGCATCTTTAAGTATTGGTATCTTTACTAGGAAAAGAGGAAAGTTTTTTTGTTAAGCAAAATTGCTGATTTTTGAGAATGTCTGCATTTATTTTTAGTTTTTCTTGGTCACGTTCAAGGGGTCTGATAGCATTAATGGGCTTTACCCCACATGGAGCCTTGAGCGTATTGTAGCACTGCGCACTGATCCCAGGTCAGTGTGATGCGTGAAATCAATTTATTTGAATCTCTTTGCCTCTATAGGAATTTGGCAGCATGCCAGTTGTTTTCATTTAATGTTCTTTGTGTTGAACACAGACAAGCAGGCATGCTTTTGTATTCCTCTCTCTTTTGGTCTCTGTCTCTTTCAGCCAATATTTTACTCGATAGATTTTGAGATGAAGGAAGAATATATTATTTATATGATTCTAATCATTGCTTAATATATATAAATGTACCACTTTCTTATCTTTTCAGGGATATGTTTTATATTCCTGAGTTTTAATGGTACACGAGAAATATTTTAGAGTTTTGTTTAAATCACATTTTCAATGAAACATTATAAACCAGACCATAGGTGGTATTTGCTTAGCATAATGCCAGTTATCAAAACTGAAAATAACTATTAATTACAGAACACATGTTTAATTTGTGAACTGGATTATCAGTCATTTATTTTTTGGGGAGCCTTTCTGAATTTGAAGATACATGCTTTAATCGAGCACACACTGAAGAAAAAATTATTATTTGGATATTATTTTCTCTCAATAACCCATCTTAATCAAGACACCAATGTCTTACATAGATTTGTTATATATGAATTCATATGAAGTTCCTGCCGTCAGGTTAGTGTTTTGCTTTTTAAAACTTTGAGGGCAATGACAGAGAACCGCACAGAGATTTTTATTACAGATCAACTCAGACCTTTCAGTAGATGTTTTTGTAGGGAGCATTTGTTTCTGGGTCAGCTTTAGGAAGAGGTGGAGAAGGAAATGAGAGAGAGTGAGAGAGAATGTTCTGTTGATGCTCAGGGCAGTTCCTGCGGAAGTTGATATGCAGAACTATGGATCTGCAGCTTCGGGGTCAGGCTCATACCCAGCAGCCCTGCTTCCTTGTTTAATTACCTGAAGAGCAAAACAGTCAGCCTGAGAGTGTGTGAAAACCCAGTATCTCTCTCAGCCTCCTGTGCTCTGACATCCTGCAAGGCCAGCTCTGTCTGTCTGCCAGCGTCAGGCCGTCTCCCGCCCTGGGTTCCTTTCTTTATGGAGGCATTGTGTGGAAGAGGGTTTGGTCAGGAACGTCAGGTTCCTGCCAGTGCTCTCTCCTTTTGGAGTATATTGACAGATTTGCCTGATTTTTTTTTTTAATGGATTTAAAAATTTGGCTCTTTCATTTTACAGTCTGGCCTTGCTATGAATAATATCTCTATCAACAGCAACAGACATTAACTAGCGGAGGATAGGGCTTAGTTGATGTAACATATAGTATCCTACGTGTGTTGCCTTTGTGGGTCAGGCTCACTAGTAGTGCAATGTGAAACTGGTAAATCAGAGGTTGTTTGGATGACATGGTTTTAGAATTTTAGTCTGTTCATGAAAATGGAATAGTCCATCTTTAAACTTTTAAGGTTGGGAGTTTTCCTTTCCCTGGAATTTGAATGTGGACTTGGACATTTCCTGTGGGAAGAGCCACACCCTTTAATGAAGCTGGGGGTGGTAAGAAATAATATTTGGACAGCAATGTGTGGCCAATTTGAAGGTAGTATAGGATAAATATTCTGAGGAATGCTTGGAGATGGAGCCATTTGGGAGATCTACAGAGTAGAACAAGATGTTATCTTACCAAGAGGAATTCTAGCAGGTTCTTTGTCCACAGTGCTGGCTGATGAAATGTCTGCATCATGGGTTTGGGAGCAGAGGTGGTGGTGGTGGTGTTTCCTGCAAAGGGAGGGGGAAGTATGACTACATGTGTAGTGATTTGGTTTTTCCAACTACTTCATTAGGATTCTGTTGTGCAGACTTAAGGGCATTTACCTTTTTGTGCGTCCCATTAATGTTAATAGGAGTTATAGGCATGTAAAGAGGGCAGTATGTACCTCTGCATTGTGAAAGAGCATAGCTCCAGGGGATTGATTCTGTTCTCTGCAAAGAATAAAGGAATTGGACTTCTCAGGGAGGAGTTTGATAGTAATTATTTTGAAAACTTCTTTTTCATATTATATTTATGGAAGTAATAGTAATATTACTGAATACCACTCCAGTGAAAAGTATATAGTCATTTAAATGATTGGACTAGCCTTGTGCGTCTTGTGGTGGAGCCGGCATCACCATGATCTATTATGCACTAGCATAAGTAACTATGCCATAAGTTTTGTGTGTATCCTCAGGCATGTGCATGTTTATTTATGTATCAGACTGCTACATTTCTTTCATAGTATTTCTCTTTTCAACATCAGGATAAATATGAAAAAAGAAAACATATAAATATATTTTAAGCTACAGTCAACATTCCTAACTGGTGTCTCCTTCACTGATAAATTCTGGGTACCCCCCCTTTCAAGCTCCAACTTTTTGGTAGTTCTATCCAACTGGAGTTTTCTTAAATGCAAGTAACATTAGCACCATTTGTAGTATTAAGCTTTGGCAACAGAGAGCGTATAATGTGAGAAGAACTTGGAGGACTGTGAAAGGTGAGAGGTGTGGCTTGCAGGTGGCATCAGGAATTAAAGAACAAAATGTGAACAAGAACATGGGGTTGGCACCTTGTGCTGGGTAAGTGTGGAGTGAAGTGGCCAGAAAAAATAGATCTGTGCCAGAAGAGAATGGGGGGAAATGAATTACTCTAGAAAAGAGAAGGGAAAAACCATATTTTATTAGTAACTGTGGACTTGTGTCAGGAATGAAAACAAGACATTTTGATATAACATAAAAGCGTCACAGTATTTCAAAATTTTAATAAAATTTTGGTATATACAATTAAGAATAATTTTAATAAAAAGTCAGGTGAGAATTGACATTTTCATACAGAGTAAGGGAATTGAGCTGATATTTATAGGTTTTAACCACTGTTGAGTGTATTTCAGAATACACCATATTTACATTCTATTCTCTGCCTGATCTTGTGTGGGGGAGGGGCATGCATAATGAAACCCAGTAGGGTAAGAGTAAAACATTAATTTAAAAATTTACATTGATAAAAAAGCAAATATGCTGTGTTGTGTATTATTTGAACAAATAAAGCAGTTTTGGAATGAAAATTTGTAGTGGAATCTATGGGCTAAAAATCATTTTTGAGTGAGTTTGAATTTGTTTACAAATGTGGCAAATTAGTATGTGTGCATAGATTTTGATAATTTGCAATGTGGAGAAATAGAAGTAGAGAGTGGTTAGAGATGAAAGTCCCGTGAAAAAAAGAATATGATGAAAAAATTCTGGGATTTTTTTTTAATTGCTGTGTATTTGCTCCACCTGGTGGATCTTGTTGAAAGTGTTTTAATCCACATTAATGAAAAGAATATCCTTTACACAATTTATAGGAAGATGAGTTTTTTATTTTTTTTATTTTTATTTTTTTTTTTTTAAAGATTTTATTTTTTTCCTTTTTTCTCCCCAAAGCCCCCTGGTACATAGTTGTATATTCTTCGTTGTGGGTCCTTCCAGCTGTGGCATGCGGGACGCCGCCCCAGCGTGGCCCGATGAGCAGCGCCATGTCCGCGCCCAGGACTCGAACCAAGGAAACACTGGGCCGCCTGCAGTGGAGCGAGAGAACTTAACCACTCGGCCACGGGGCCAGCCCCAGTTTTTTATTTTTGTTACTGTGTAAAATAGTTGAATTCGTATCGAGGTCAAACGTTTATATGTCTTTTGTTCAGTTCTTTCATTGCATTGGAAGTAATATTTATTGGCTTTCTGGTTCAAAATGTAATACATGCTCATTTTGGAAGATTTGGAAAATAGAGAAAAATGAAAAAAGGAAAATAAACATGGTTTATAATTTCACTATACAGAACCATTGTATTATTTTTAAGAGTTGGTGTTATCAGAAGAGAACCAATTTGCGTTTACAGTTTTTTAAAGATAACGTGGCATGTTAATATTATGCTGAAGTATGATGATGATGATGATGATTGTTATAATTATTTTGGGGACAAATGCTGCCCTTAGAATTCTCAGGTCAGGCTCAAAAAATCAGGAAGAACTGCTTTTATTAAGCCTCGTGTCTGTAGAAGGCAAAGGTAATAGAGATTAAAGGTTCCTCATGGCTTCCTGGGGGGGCTGAGATCTGGTGTTCATTGGGCTTACACAGATTGCTTTCTTTGGAAATCTTAAGGATTCAGTTGTGCTTTGATCATCTTATTGTTTTCCTTAGTTTATTCTTTCTTTCTCCTTTAGACTCTAACAGCTCTGTAACAGAAGGTGAAGTTTTGAAAATAGTGTCTCCATATGCAAGGGATTTGGAGACCTTTTTATTGTCTTTAAAATTGTCATTCATAGTCCTCATTAGCATTTATTGTTGCAAGCGTACAAGCAGAAAATGTGAAATTGGTATGTCATCAATAGCCCCACAGAGCTCTCGAGCCCTCCGATTTTGCCTGCAGTGTGGTGCGGGCTGGGCTTTGAGGGAAAGCTGTCCAGATGGCTGCCTGCACAGAGCGGAGCTGCAGGTTTTTGTCTCTGGTGCTGAGAGGAGGGAAAGTTCATTGGAGCATACGCCATCACCCTTGCGTTTTAACAAAACTAACTCGCCTTTAGTCAGAATGGCGAGGTGGTGACATTGAAACAAAGGTTTTCCATATAGTGTTACAGTCCTTGTCAAATGGATAAGGGATGGGTAGTTAGGTTGTTTTCTGTATTATCTGAATGATTTTTGTAGTTATAAAAAATATGAGGAAACTATAAATGGTAACTTATTTGCAGATTTTACATTCAAGTGCATACTTTTTAAGATTGATTGTCTTTATGGGAAAATGCTTTTATTTGAAAAGACAGAGTTAATACAGATAATGTTCAGCCTTGTGGATTCCTAAGGAAGTGTTTTACTTTAAAATTTTTAAAATAATTTCTTGTTGCTGGTGCCTATGGAGTAATCTACCCTTTCTGATATTAGTTAGGTTTGAAGTTTGTATTTAAATAATATAACATCCAATCACTGCAAGTGTTAAATCTGTTATAGCATTTCAGAATTTTTTTTGAATATTAGATATGGAAAGTCAAAAGTTGGTGGAAAAGAACTGCTGATATTGTGATACTTTAATCACATTTAAAGGCATTGGCGCTGTCAGAAACAATTCATCATAATTACGAGTATAGGTTTTGTTTATTTTTAGCAAGTCATATTTTATCTTAAACAAATTTCATTTTGCGCTATACACATACATGTGCCCTAAATACTTAAATGTACTAATACTCATCTTTTCGTTCATATGTAGAGAACATTATTCGTCAGCCAGAGTTAAAAATCAGGGACCTGAGTCCTTTAGTTTGATGTGTCCTAGGTGAAGGGAGTTGTGACTTTTAGCTCTCAGCCTGCTACTTTCCCAGGTAGGTTAGGATTTCTCTACTCCATGGGACCCTGTTGCGTGGTGCTTTGTTGTCTAGCGGCAAATGATCCAAGCAGTGAAGCTTTTCTGCTGCTCTGTTGTCTGGTATAAGCACCTATTAAGACAAGCTTCCTCTCTGAAGCATGCTTTCTTTTACTTGATTCCATATTATTGCTAGCACTTAGGCCTTCTTCAACAGCCCCAAATAACCGTTTGACCCCATGATGTTTATACACTCTTCAAATTCTTAAGGTGGCGATGTCTCCTGTTCTGTCATTTAAAGTTCTTGTGAGCCCTTCCGTGGGCTGGCTGAAAGTTGAGGAGATGCAAATGCTTGCCAGTCATTTCTCCCAAAGGAAATATTTGAGGGAAAAAGTGTGAATGTGTCTAGTTATTTACAACAGACATTTATATAAGAAGAGTTAAAATGACAGATAACCTCTTAACTTTATGGATTACTTCAGTGAACTTTTTAACTTAATTTATTTTCCTATCCCACTCACTTCTTTGTGGTTGGCTGTATCTTACATTGTAGCCTAGCTGAAACATAAACCATTTGTTTTTTCTTGCAGACAAAGTATAATTGGATTTATCTTTGCCAGGAGACAGTCAATTTTGGCCTTTATTTAATACAGTTTCAGATGTCTTTCGGAGGCAGAAACAAATTAATGTACATTTTTATTAGGTGTTGTATCTATTTAATTGACTGTCAAAGTGATGAGAAGTTAGGAAATCATCCAAAAGAGAGGTCCATCTCCCTTGGCCCAACAGCTTACCCTTTAGGTAGGTTTGCCCTGTCAGTGGGATGCCTTTAGAAAACACTAATAGCTTCCAGCTGGGTGGAAAATCAAAACCTTTGGGGTTTGACAAAACTAGCAGATTTGAATTTGAAAGCAGAGCTAATGCCTCCATTTTATTTTTTACCACTCGCCCATAAAACATTATTTTCCAATATGTCAGCCTCATTTGGTGGCCAGTGGTCTGAAATTGAAAGTGGAACAAGCAAGCGGAGAAATCTGGACATTAGTGAGTCCGCCCTTTCAAGCTGGTGTGCCACTTTGTGGAAGGGTCTCCCCTAAGAGCAGGGGAGTCTTAATGACCATTCATCAATGCTCATAGGCTGATCATTGAGTGCCTTCTCATTCAGTTTATCAAGTCTTGCAAATAAAAAGTCAGAATAAGCATTATTCAGTGTTGTTAAAGGCAACTAGGAGTAAAATGCTTCATTTGAACCCATTTTGCCCTTGTTTTTTCATTTTGTTAATGCAGCCCTGCTTAAATGAGTGCCTTTATTGGGTCAGTTAGAATATCTGAAACTATTAATTCTCTTGTATTGAATAGCTGGTGGCAGCCCAGAGCAGATGGGGTAGGAAAGTATTTGGTTGGGTGTATTGCTTTCAATTAGGATCAATGAGATTTCACCTCCTTTGAATTAACTCACTTAATACCCACTGTGTGAAGTCACAGTGTATCACAACAGTAGAAGCAGAGAGGAAAGTGGAGAATACCTGTGGTAAAGCTTTAACTCAAATTCTCCCTTCACTAGCGTGGACAGCTTTCGTTAACTGCAGACAGTTTCAGTAGACTGCTAGTCCCTATTGGTAAGTCAGGTTTGAACAAAAGAAAAATCTGTACTTTAGAGCTAGTCTGACTTGTAAACAAGTGAAAAAAACCTGGAGTAATACAAGACCATAATGTCTTTCCAGTGAATGATCTAAATTTATTGTCAAAAACCAATTTGTGTATTTTTGTGGGGAGCCTGGCATTTGGTTGTTGACTAAATTTATCAATTTGGAAAGTGATTAGACGACTTTTAAAAATTGCCTTAAAAATGCTCTGTGTTCTTAATTAAAAGATATGAATTAGCTGACATGGCTCTCCTGAGGAAGTTACTTAATTGGACAGCAGTGTATTCTTTGTTATTGTTTTGAATATATTTTTATTTTATGAAACATGTTTCCTTGTGGTGATTCAGGACAGTGTTTGGTACTGGAGAAAACTTTCGCAATACATATTCTTTTTTCCCCATTCACCTACATAAATGCATTCATCATGTTATTGATTGTCTATTTTTATTATACAATTTGGATGTTAGAAATCTTGGCTCCTTATGCGCTTTCTTTTTTATTTTTTTCATTAAAGGGAAAGTTACTTCTGTCTAAGTAACTGTATAGAACTACGTATCCAGGTTTCCCTGTTCAGGGAGAACTGCCAAATGGGGTTTCTGCTTTGCTCTCCTCCATGGATTAAAGAATAAGAGGAGGAAGCTGGTTCCTTGAGAGAATGCTGAACTAGTCTCAGATGCACACTGTAGGCCCTTTCTGCAATCAGACTTGTAGGTGAGAATCCCCAGGGATCCGGTTTTGTTGACGTGGATCAATTTAAAGTGGCAATTACTCTAGTCAGATAAAAGCTTAAAAAGCTTTTTTACACATAGAAAAGATACATAATCACATGGCATATGGAAGTTCCATTTTCTGAGCTGTAGTTTAGGGACTTGCGGTGTACTGATATTAAGACCTAATTTTAAAACCAGATATCATCCTGTTTTCTTAAAGTGTATTGCATTTTTTGTCATGATTTTCTGTTTCAGAAGTGATTCACTGTGCCTATTGATGGAAGGTTGGACTTCCCACTGTGAAAATGTTTTCTTTCGAACATAGGTATAATGTTAAAAAAAAGTCAGCAGCATGTAGTTCTTTGAAGTGGCTTTAAAAAAAAAAGTACTCTCTTTAAAAATGAAAATCTACAGATTTAGGGTGCTGGATTCCATAAAGGCCCTTATAACAGGACTTAATTGATTATCACACTCATGTCTGCTATAAAGCTTTCTGTCATAAGAATGTTTGAGCTTGGTACTTAACTGTACTGAAATCCATTACGCAGAACCTCATTACAAGTGACATCTAACTAAGATGAACAAAAAGATTGGCCTCATAAATAGGGTGCAGTATACTATTAGTGACAGAACAGAGTAATCATTATGAATTGTAGTCTCTTTACAAGTCGTCTCTGACAATGATGGATTTTTGAGGGGTTCACTAGATGAAGCAGTACTTCCTGGATACAGTATTTGGGGCTGTGGAAGTCCTTATTGATTGACACTTTTTACCAAAGATGATTTATTTTTAGTTTGTGCAAGGTGTGTGTGTGTACATGGGTGTGCTTTGAAACAGGTTGTGTGCGCTCTTAGGGAAAGGTGTAGGAAGGGTGAGTAGGCGGAAGTCAGTCACTGCCTCTGTTTTCAAATGGGTTTTTATGACTTGTTGGAGGCAAAAGGAAGGAAAAAAAATCAATCTGACAAGGGCTAAAAGCATATGGAAAGTGTAGAATAAGCAAAAGACACGCTGGAAACTGTAAAGGGATAGCAAGAGTTAAGGGGATGCTCCTGTCTGTCAAGTTCATTGAGCTTGCAAGCTGGTCAGAGACTCCGAATAGAACTGTTTCTGTGTTTATAGTGGATGGAACAGACATTGGAAAGGTAAAGCCTGAAGGATGTGGTCCTATCTCGTGCCCTGCTGTTAAAATAAACACACACAGACCTTGGAAAGATTTGCAAGTGTTAAACTGAGGAAGAGTTTTAGAAGAGTATTTTCCTTCTGCCTGGCATTTTTGTGTTTAGAAAAGGCATGCAAGGCAGGCAGGCGTAGATTTCTCCCATGAGGCAAGGATGTTTTACAAAGGACTAAAGAGGGACTGCTGAGAGGAAAATAGCCGGCTTTAGATAAAGCACTATAACAAAAGATTGTAGTTTTATATATCATGGTGTCCATTAAAGCTTAATAGGGAAGAGTCCATTGAACCTGGCTGGGGATGTGTTATTCATGGGAAGGATAAACATTTAAGGGTGTGCAAAAAATCAGAAATCAGGAGGACATGATTGTTCAGCTTTTGAAAAGGCTTTACAGTGAAGATTTTGTTTTCATCTCCCATGGATCTCTATGCAAGATAGAGGAGAGTAAGCTGAAAATGTTTGGAGCATATCAACGCGGGGATCCCAGGGGGTTAAAAGCACTCTAGTAAAATAAAAGTGGTCCGCTTGTGCTTCTGAAAAGTGTTCTATTTTACACATACTACTGAGAAGCTGACAAAGGGAATGATTCTGATACTTTGTTGACCATGATAAACTGACACAATATACAAAGTTGTATAAAAATGTTTTTATAGTGTTTTGGATTTCCAGTTCAATAAAAAGCTTTGAGGGATGTGCCTATGTTTGTTTTTCAGTATAGTTCCCAGTTATGGCTGTTAACACGAGAAGACAGAGGGAAGTCTTTCATTGTGAGCAGTGGTGGGGGTGTCAGGTCTACTTTCCATTCTTTTGGCAAAATAAGAGTTAATTTCTAACGGGATGGGGGTGGTGGGGAATGAATTATTCAGCATTTAGCTTATCATTCTGCATTTTACTTTGTTTTTTGGTGCTCTGGAATTTGCTCAGAGAGGTAGAGTGGGTAAGAGGAGGTAGGGGTTGCGATACTTTGCACACACATCCCTGTCATTGTTCTGCCTGAAGAGACAGGGCTAGGTTCAAGGCCACATGTGCTCCTGTCATCATCCACATTTCTGCTCCAAGTGCAATCCGGAGTGTCAGCTCTCCATCTGTCTCTGCCTGGCAGGCGCACGCGCCCAGCACCCTGCCTCAGGCTATGCCGCCCCAGCCCCTTCTGACGGCCCTCCTCTCTCTGCTGCCGCTCATTCCAGAACACAAGGCATGAGCCCCGATCGAGCTTGCTTTTAGGAGAGAGCCACTTTCCGTGTGGACGCTGGATTCAAGGATGCCTGGTGAGTTAGCCCTGCCCCGCTTTCTCTCTGTGATTTTGAAGTGAAGAAAGCAGACTTTTTGTTATGCACGGAAAATACCTTCTACCCCACGATGCGCTGTATTTTATGTGGGCAAGCAGAGGCTGGGGTTGACAAAGGTGAGATGTGGACGGTGGCATAAAGAGAGCCATCAAGATCTAAAGACAGGTCCAGGGTGTAGAGCCCTTGCTTTTAAAATTTGGGAGTGTGTTTTAAAGGCTAAGGGGAAAGCGCACCCACGGCTGTTTGCCGGAGCAATTTACTGGAGGGATTTAGCTCAAGTAAGAAATATTGTTTCTGCTCTGGATTATTGTGACTGTCATCTGTACATTGTATCCTGGAAATTTCATCTGTGGAGAGAGTTTTCGGATTATGGCAGAATCCTGGGATAAGGTCTCTTTAAAAAGCTGTTTATGTCAGAGAAAGTGAAGGAAGCTTTGGAACTACAAATAATTTCAGTCTTGCCCTAAATAATAGTCTTTAGATGCCATCAGGCAAATAATTGAAATTGGTTAGTAAAATATAAAAAAGTTTACTGAACGACTGAAGTTGTTGTAGTCCTGGAAATTTAGTGTATGTCAGTTTCCTCTGAAAAATATTATCTTTGGAGCCTACCGTGTTTCTCTGATTGTTGCCAGCGAGGGCTCTGCTTATGGAGAAAGCAGCCTGATGGGGGAAAGGGTTGTTTCTGCTCTTCTCAAGAAGAACTGCCTGGATTACCCTGTGCCTACTTGGAGCAGCCTACCTCCAGATAAAAAAGACGGGGCAGATAGAGATCCTCCAGCTGGCTGATTCGTGTGGATTATTTGGGTAGGACAGGCAGAAGAGGCTGTGCTTGGTCACAGAGTTTGTACACCTCACAGATGGTGTTTTGAAACATCATCTGCCAGTTTTCTGTGACCATAGTTGTACGTAGGTATTGCCAGTTGTTTGAAGAATGTTTTTCCCTTCAGTATGTGTCTTGTAGTCCTCATCATTATTGATATATGTGCAGAAGGGATGCATTTGTGACAGAACTGCACTTTTTCATTAGTTCAGTAGACTAGGAATGTATGTAGCTGAAATATGGGGAAAATCAATTTGCAAAAAGACAATGACTGAATCCTTTGAAAGGTCATTTTAACTCCTTAAACTCTCCTCTTGATTTATATGTACCATGCAACTGATGATGTCATGTGCCTTGGTTATGTGATATAGAATGGGTGTGAAAAAGTGTTTGTGTTTTTTTATTTTGCCAGAATATTATAGCACAGTTTCTTCTGATTTTTATCTCATAACTCAGATGTTTGTTCTTATGCTCTTAATATGTGTTAAATTATCTGATTTACCAGTATTTTGAAGAGTCTATATTTTGTTTTGGTAAAACAAAACCCCACAATGACCCAAAGCCAATTGTGGATGGTAATAGGTGACAAAGAGTAGTTAGGACACTTCCTACCCCTAACTAATTACATGATTTTAAAGTAATCTCCAAAACATCCTTATTTAAAATGCATTGTACTGTATTTAAAGTTTTAGAATCATTGATAAGTTTCTCTTAGTTTGTTAAGTCCTTCGTGTCTGACTGGTTCTAAAGCAGTAGCCTGAAGTGTGGGCAGTGTGTCTCACTCTCTCTCATCAACTGTGTTAGCAAACCTTGTACTTGGATGCAGAGAATATATTAACAGCTGTGACTAGGAGCATGTGCCAGAATGGGATACTTGAGCAGATCTGACTCTTGGCTATTTTTGACACCCATCTGCACTTTTTAAACTGCTATGGGATGGACTACCTCTTAATGTGTTTTTAGCATATTTTAGTCCATGCATATGTACGTATATTAGTGGGTAATTTTAACCATCTGGGGCAGATTTTATATTTTTAAATAAGACATTATGTGTAGAAGATTAAAAGGATGTGTTTTGGGTAATCTGATATTCTCTCTTTTTTTTTTAATTTGACTACATATTTATATGTCAACATTTATTATTTTTTTGGTAGGTCAGGTGTCAGAACTGGTTCTTGGTTGTCTCAAATTTGATGTAACAATTCTCAGATTAAGACCTTTTTCATGAAAATCGGGATCCCTAGAAACAGATGTGCACAAACTGAACTTATTAAAAGACATACCAATCTGTGGGAGTGGGTAGGTAAAAAAGTCTTAGTTTAGGGATTTCTAGAACTATTTCGGTTTAAAAAAAACATGCTTTAGCTATTGATAGCATACTGTTACAAAATGAACTATAAAAAGGCAAAGGAGGCCATGCCAGCTTTAAAGAAATAGATTAAAGTATTTTCATGATCTAATTCGGTATTAGGAAATATCATTTCACTGCCTGTCACTTGGTAACAACTAGATCCTTGTATTTAAAAAAGGAAAATGATTTCTTATGAGAAGGCTAGGAGACCTTGGGCATTATTATATTGTTTCAGGGGGAGATGACTCCAAGCTTTCTGAAACATTTATATTTTTATCAATCTTTGTATAATATTATCAAAGAACATATGTTGATCTACAAAATGCTTTCAGGACTGTTTCCTTAAAAGGACTGTGAGTGAGCACAGTCTGTGTAGCCCAGAAATAGTACTGTTCTTTCAGAAGATGGCTAGTATTAGGTCAGACCACCCTTTCTCAATGGTCCTGCTCTCCAGATGTGCCTGGAACTTTTTTTTAAGTTCAAGTTTCCAGAAAAAAAAAGGGGGTTGTTTTCAAAATCTGTTTTTACTTAAGACATCTCCATCCTGGAGTGCATTTCATAAATTGCCCACATATTTTTCTTAGCAGAGAACTTAACTGGCTGTAATTTTTAACACATGGCCACATCATGTGATATTTTCAAAACACTTACACACAGCTTTAAGAAGGTCCCTGCAGAAATGATCCATCCTCTCACAGCCGGCCTATTTTTTAACAGCATATCTGCATTTTCCATTTGGTAGAGCTATATATTATTAGCTTACATTTTTGGGTAGTAAAACAGTGCATTGCTGATTGTAAAACATGGACTTTATTATCTGCTGAAAATTGATTTGGCATTTATAGCCACTGTGTACTAGACTGTTTTTCTGTTTTTAACATCAATGCTTGCAAGCGATGATTTGTGTAAAAAACAGAAATGAAATTGCCATGGACAGACAACTGTTAGTGTCCCTAGTAACTGAACATTTGGATAATGCACCTGGTTGGTTTTTTTTTTTTTTAATAGATGCATCTAAATGCTATTATACAAGAACGAAAAAACACAACAATCCATACACTGTCACTGTTTTACTTTGCAAGTTGGTTTGCCATGGTTTTAGACTAACTCTTTGCTGTATCAAATAAGCCTCCTGCCAGCTATTAACATAGAACTATACAAGCTGCAAATATCCAATTATAAATATGGATTGTGCAGACTTCTTTGTAACAGACAGTTCCAACTTCTCTTCAAACCCTGGCACCTCTCCCTTTTTCTTTTTAAATTATTTTCTGTTAATATTTCTAGGTACTTAACCTTTCAGTTCTATATATTTTAAATAGTACTTGGAAACTTTTACAGGGCATCTTTCAGTATAGTTAATGGTCTATTGAAAAAAATGTGTTTAATCTTTTTTATTGGGGAGTGGTGATAATTTCTGGAGTTTTCATAAGAAAACTATTTTTATTTCTTAGAGTAAACATTCTTTTAGTGGACATTATATAGTCTAGAAATGTTTATTAACTATTCATCACTACACTGCTATTTGATGTTTGCAAAGAAGATGTTGTACTTAATATTCTGGCCAGCCTTCTGAATCATCAGAGGAACAAATACGTTGCAGAGCTGGAAGGTTGATCTTGCAAGTAAAAGAGTTTACAGATGTTGAAACTGAGGCTCACAGAGATTAAGTGACTTGCTCAGGTGGTTTGTTAAATTAAGAATATTCTCCCAGTCCACGTTCTTGATCATGCTGCTTCTACATCTCAAATGCTCATGAAATCATGTTGCCCTGTGTCAGTCTTACTTTGTTGTCTTTTATTTCCCACCCTGGGTTGCTCTTGCTCTGAGCTTCTCCCCTCCTACTCCAGGACTATGGACCATCTGGGAGAAAATGCTGTAATAGTAGTCACTTGGCCTGTGGCAAAAGTATGCCATCAAATTTATCTTATAGTTGTTTGGAAATTAGAGAACCTAAAATGTGGTTAATTACCAGAGTATTAAGCAGATCTAATAATGTAAGGCTGTGACAACTGAAAGGTACTGTAAGGAGATTCAGGTAGTAGACATTTGTAGGTTGTTGGAAATACGCCAGGAACGAGACAACTGTGATTCAGTCCTCCATGTCCTCAAGGAGTTGTGAGTCCTAGTGCTCCAGGCAGAGAAGTATATAGTAATTATTAGATAGAGTAATAACAGCTTGGATACAGGAGGAGACAGGTAAAGGAACCCAGAGGTGAGGTAGTACCTAACCAGATTAGGAGTCAAGGACATGGGGCACGGATGGGCAATGGGCCAGTCTGATGCTTATTGGAAAGCTCTGTCTCCCACTTGCTCCAGATTGGATCTCTGTTAATGTAACTTAACCATTTTTAAGTTTGTTGTTCTTATACTGAGGATAGGACATTTATTTTTGTTTATTAAATTTTGATTTCTTTGTGTGACAGTGGGTATAGTATTTCTTGAAAAGAATTTCTTTGTATACAGTTGTGGTTCCTTCATAGCTAACCATATCTAGTGGAATAAGTGACTAACTTAAATGACTCATAACTTGGGCACAATAGGATTTCACACCTGACCAAGAAGCAGGTTTATCTGGCTGGCTTTCTCAAACAGCTGTTTGAATTAATTAATATTAATGTAAATGTACTTTCTGTGAATGTCTAGCTTAATTATGTTTTTCAACCCGTAGAGTTCCAATTAAAGGAATCAGGAAATCCTCTTAATCTCAAAGGAATATATAACTGCCATCTATGAACAGATTAAATCTCTGATAGTATAGTAGGAGTAGCCTTTCCTTGAAAGCCTATACATGCCAGGCCCTGGGCTAGGCACCTTATATGCTTTCTTATCCTCACTACTGCTCTGCAAGTGATTTTTGTGACCACATGATCTATTTGAAGCCTGAAGATCAGATAAATTAAGAATTTTGCCCAAGGATGCATAGATATAGTTAAATGGCAAGGAAGGAATTGTCTGGTCTGTCTGTTGATTTTGGATTTCTTTTTTGTTTTCTTTTTGAGGAGGGGTGAGTATGTTGTGGCTTGATGAGAGGAGATTTTGTAATGGAAGCTAGATGGTAACATTTAAAGAGAATGAATAGAGGAAAGTAGAGTTGTTCTCTTTGCTATAAAAGAAAAATGGAAAAACATGAGTCTTAATCATCAAGAGTGATATTTGACAAAACAGATTAGGATGGCAGCTATTTCTTTGTGTATTCCCACTTCTCTTGAAAGAGTTCAATGGTAGTAATAGGCATCAGGGGGGTAATGTCATTGTTTTGAAAAGTCTAGTAGAAATCGCAAATTTACTCTCTGACAAAGCTGTGTAGATTAACTAAAACATCATCTTTCTAGGCTTTTGGAATGTGGTAATCCTGGCTATCTTTTGTTGATCAGAAGCTCAGATGGATGATTTTCTATGTTTGGATTAGTAGAAAATTGGAAAACAAATGATACATTCAACCCATAGGCATTCAGACAGTGTTTCCAGAATACGTGTAAGCTGTAGGAGAGGAGATACCTTTTTCCATGATGCCCCCTGCCCCCCAAAAAAACGCCACAAACAGTTGATTTTTACAATTTTGAGATGCTTTTTCTGGGAGATTTCACTTCTGTTTTCCACATTTCCTTTTAATGGCTAAGTGATAAGTACAGCCTGTAAAAAGGCTCACTTTATTAGAAGGATTCTTTTAATTCTGTGTGGTTTATTAACATCATACAGTGTACTCGATGCTCATGTAAGAAAATAATTTTGAAAGTACTGATGAGAACACGATCCTGTAAAAAGTTCTGCCTTAAGAGCTGTGTAGTTAGATAGGCAGAAATGCTCTTTAGGAAGCAGGCATATTAGAGGGTGTCTTTATCATGTGTTTATGGCTTTAACAAGAGTCTAAAGCGTTTGACAAAATGAAAAGACCATTCTTAATAATCTGGGATGATTTTGATGGAGTCTAACTTATTTGGAACTTAGAGAAAGGTAATCGCCGTGCTTCTGAGCAGACCATTACTTCACATTTTGAACTTGGTGTGATTTTACTTCACTGCCTTCCTCAGCACTAGTGTGCTTTCATGATTCGTCAGTTATTGGGAGGAAAATACGTAATAAAATTTGAGGGTCCTGTGGTAACAATTTATATATTCTTGCATTTGAAATGCTTAACATGTGTCCTGACAAGGATAAGACTGGAAGGAAGAAAGGCCTTGATTCTGACACTTTTCGTGTGAGATGGCGTTGCTCCCTCTTTATTGTGATTATATCTGAGCCTATATACTCAGCATGTATGGGAACACATCATTTGAAAGGCCTGTTAACATTTATTTTCTTCTTCCTGTCTGCTCTAGCATTCGTTGTATTTGTACAGCTTGTAGACAGGAAAATAGTAAAGGAATCAGAATGCAGATTTTTGTCCTTAGAAAGCACTTTATTTTCTTCTAGGCTTCCCAGAATATTCCTAATTATAAAATATGGAGTGATAGAAATCAGAGGGAAAACCCAACTTCTTTATTCCTCAGGCATTCTCTTACATACCAGTGTTTGCTTGCTGAGCATGATATAGCCAAAAATATTGATAAATGTAGGTGTGATCAGGCTTTCATGACTTTTTCTATTTTGTACAATTTAGAAGTCTTTCTACAGAATTTTGTTTAAAGGAAGAGTTACCTGTGGGTATGATTTAACTCTTTGCTACCTAGAGGATATCTTTATATTTGTTTTTTATCTTCAACAACACTTTACTCATATGTTCTGGGGGTAAAGCATTTGGTACCATATCAGTGTGAAGTCAATACACTTTCTACCGCAACGTCTTAGAGACCTGAGCCATTTTGTAGTGTTTTATAGAGAGCAGAAGAGTATCTCTTTAAGCTACAAAGTTGCTTCTGTTTACTTGTTTAAAATTTTTGTACTTATTGATCAATCGTTTTCAATGGCCATGGTCCTCATACTTAGCCATATTCTTGATCAGTTTGTGCCGAACATGTTTTATCTTTTCCTTTATGACTTGGGTTTATATTACAAACAATTAATATATTATGCTTTATGTGGCCATCTATCCAAAAGCACAAGGCATTGAGAATGTTAATTCCTTCGCTTGAATCAAGGTTTTTCCACTTAGTGATGTGACCATAGGCATTTTACTGTCTGCCTGAGTTTCACTGTTTTTGTCTTGAAGTGGATACAGTTATTCTGCCTTGCTTACTTTTACTTCAAACGATGATGGTAATAATGATTGTAAGTGTGCTGTGTACCCCCTAAAAAGCAGAGTTCACATGCAGGGGGTTACTAAAGGCAGACATTGGTGCTCTCTGGACTTAAAAATAGGGGACAGTGTTTGAATCACAGAAAAGGACTCTAGACTGTTGTGCTTGGTGAGTTTTGTCTACATTTGATAGGATTTTCTGATTTTTTGTCTACACTTGATAGGATTTTCTCTCTCTTCTCTTTCTGTCATCTGCCCACCCTTTTTCTGTTAATATACCCACCCTTTTACCCATTCCAGTAGTTTGCTAACTTGGAACCAGATAACCAAACTTAGAATGGTGAGTAAAATAATAAAGCACATGCTTAAGTGAAAGCCTGAAGTTCATTATGGTTTTTCTTTTTTTTTTCCAGATCTTAAGAAGTGGCAGTTTTAATTTGTGGCATCAATTTAGGTGACTTAGAGACCCTCCCCCCTTTACTGATTTTCATGTCTCTTGGTGTAGGGGATGTTGCTAGAAAGCTGAATTCTGTCTAACCTTTTATGTGTCCCAAGATACAGAGTCTTCTTTGTTGTTGTTGTTGTTGTTTTTTGAGGAAGATTAGCCCTGAGCTAACATCTGCTGCCAATCCTCCTCTTTTTGCTGAGGAAGACTGGCCCTGAGCTAACATCCATGCCCATCTTCCTCCACTTTATATGTGGGACGCCTACCACAGCATGGCTTGCCAAGTGGTGCCATGTCCACATCCAGGATCTGAATGGGCGAACCCCGGGCCGCTGAGAAGCAGAACATGGAAACTTAACCGCTGTGCCACTGGGCTGGCCCTAAAATTCTTAAATGCTATGACTATACTTTGACAGAACAAAAGTTGCCTTGGTGTGTACCCACTTAAGTCCTATTTATAACAGATTTTTCCTTGAGGGAAGGTGTGTAAACAAAACTCTACTTACCCTAGAAACTTGGAAACTTAACCTCTGCACCACTGGGCAGGCCCGTCTTTGTTGTTTAAAATGGATGTTTTAAGCATCATCAACTCTTCTTGATAAAGCTGCCATTTACCTTAAGATCTTGATTTCCTCGGTCTGATCATGCCTTTCCAGCCTGCCTGTGAGTTTGGTGTGTGGTAGGTAATCAGCAAATGTTTGCTGAATAAGTGAGTGAGTGGATGAGAGTCGGGCGCAGATTCCCAGAGATTTGAAAGGAAGGAAATAATACACAAAGCATGTTAACTATGAGCAAAAAAAATTAAGAAGTGAATCATAAAATTTTTGGTAAATACTATTTAAGAATCAAGCATTTTAATTTTCTTAATTTCAGAATTAAGGAAAAGTAATATATTGACTTTTTTGCCATACAGCTTTACTGGCAGCTAGCTGCATATTAGTTAAAATTGCATGTATTATAAATCTGATAATTTATCATGATCATATTTACTAAAAGTATAATCCAACATGTAACACTTAAAACTTTCAAACATAATTACTAAAATTAGAACAAAGTCAAGGGCTTTTGACAGTTGTAGGCAATATTTTGGGAAATCAGCTCAGTGTGGTTTGGGAGGACGGGTATAAAGTTTCAGTCTTCCAGCAGACATATTGAGTAAGATTCTAGCAAAAGAAATATTAACAAAATATTTTCATCTTTTCAGTTACACAGTAAATTCAGCCAACAGTTTCTTCTACCACTAGTCTTAGATGAGTAGCAATATGATATCCTGATAAGATTTATCCTAAGTACTCCACTGAGATTGCTAAAATAATTCCTTCAGTACGTGATATATATTTTCTTGAAAAACATACAATTTTCTTATATTAATGCAACTTTCTTTAAATATTTTTGCCCTCTTATATTTGTTTCAGCATTTCCATTTAACCCTTTGAAAGGGATAGGGGAGGACTTTTAAGTTTCAGGGAATATCTTTACATAGTATACCTTGAAAGAATAATCTTGCTAATTTGATGGATATTTTCTAAGTATTTCTCTTAATTTGTGCCTTTTAAAAATTCACAGAAGGTCATTTTAGCTTATCACTGGAAATGGCTCTGTCTTTACAAGGATATTGCTGGTATTCTACAGATTACAGACTTTCCAAAGGTCAGTGGAGCACTTTGGAAACATGGTTACAGAATGATCTAGGTAAGTGGTTCTCAAAGTGGTTTCCATGGATCAGCAGCAACAGTATCACCTGGGAACTTCTGGGAAATGCAAATTCTCTACCCCGTCCCAAACTTACTGAAGCAGAACCTGGGGTGGGCCCAGCAATCTCTTGAAATATCCTCTCAGGGTATTCTGAGGCATAATTAAGTTTGAGAATCACTGTTGTAAATTAGAATTTTTTGTCTCCTTGTGTATTCTAGAGAATATACCCCCTTTTTTTTTTTTTTAAAGATTTTTTTATTTTTTTCCTTTTTCTCCCCAAAGCCCCCCAGTACATAGTTGTATATTCTTCGTTGTGGGTCCTTCTAGTTATGGCATGTGGGACGCCGCCTCAGCGTGGCTTGATGAGCAGTGCCATGTTCGCGCCCAGGATTCGAACCATCGAAACACTGGGCTGCCTGCAGCGGAGCGCATAAACTTAACCACTCGGCCACGGGACCAGCCCTGAGAATATATCCCTTTTTTGATCATAAATAAGCCAGTGGAGATCCTAGATGAATGTAAATCAAGGCAGTTTATTTATTTTAAATGATGTACTTAAAAAATAATACTCAAGAAATTGCAAATAATATATTTGTCAGAGCCTTGGTTTCTAATGGCATATTCAGATGCTCACACATTTCAGCTAAATTGCCTGGGATAGTAAAGAGAAGGTGCATTTCAGCCTGAATTCTGAGGTGTTAGTTTGTTCTGATAGTTACTTTTAAACAGGTGAGTCTGTTTCTGTGCATTCAGGTACCGTTTATCATGCCTTTGCCTCATTTTGAGGCCACTTTCTGATTATTCATAATTTTTTAAATTTAGTTGATCATCTTTAGAGACTATTTAGGCAGACCTCAATTTCACAGTAATATCAGGCAGTGTTAAAAGTTTAGATGTATGAAAATATTCCTTTTATTTTCTCTGGGTGGATCATAAATAAGGTTTCAGTGTAATTAAAAAACGTTTCATCAGTACTGCCCGGAGAAGATTTATTTCTTATGTCTCTTGCATCTTCTGTTGTTCTCTTTTGTGCCTGGTGTGCCTTCAGTAAGCGTAGTCTGACATGCTTTGTGGCCTTTGCCTCCTGTGATAAAATAGATTGAAATGATTCCTGGCACCATCTGGTGAAGAGGAGCAGCCCTGGAGGACTGTGCTTTGAGAGAAAGTAACTGAATGCTAAGAAATGTGGAAGTCTAGGGACACAGGCAGAGGATTTTCTTTTTTAAAGAGCACGAACATTAATACATCTTCTTGAGGTTTGATGGGACATGTACTGCCTACTGCCCCATCTGGTGCTTATGATAGCGTGCATATTAGCATGCTGCAAGTTCATAATGTATTCAGGGGGAGGAAACATCCCTTGCATACCAATTGAGGCATCCTCTCTTTCAGAACTGCTTTTGAATTTCAATGATGTTTATATCTTCCAAGCCGTGACTGAACTGAGCATTTCTGCTCTGAGGAATAATGAGTGAGTGAGAGTGTGTGTGTGTGTGTGTGTGTGTGTGTGACCTCCTACCACCCCCTCCCATTAATTTATCTTCCTCCTTTTTCTCTTGATGAAATTATAAGTTTTTGATATTATGTTGGTACATGATTTTTAAAAATTTTCTGTTTTGAAACCACATAATGCTTTGTTATTATTTCACTTATGGCACTTAAAATATTTTGCCTTGTGGAATTATTTGTGTAGTTGTCCCCTTACAGACTGAACACTTTTTGAGGGTCTAATTATGCATGTGTCTCCATGTGCCTAGAGTTCAGTCAGCCATTAACAAATATTTATTTACTGAGCTCACACTATGGGTGTGACACGTAGGTGTTGAGGAATCAGTGATGAGCAAGACTGGTGAGTCCCTCCTCTTGGAGCATTTGTATTTTAGTTGGGAGGAGACAAACGATAAACAAAGAAACAGATACGTCTACAAGGTAATTTCAGATAGGGATAAGTACAATTGAAAAACAGGCCAAAGGTGGGTGGGGTGCTCATTTAGATTGGATTGTCAAGGAGAGCACCTTTAAGGAGGTAAGATTTTTGCTGAGACCTGAGTGATTTGAAGATTTTGTGGCAGAGAAATAGCAAGTTCAAAAGTTCTGAGATGAGATCATGACTGGCATTTTCAAAGGTAGCTTGAGCCAGTTCAGGGGCCAGTCCGTTGCTAGGATTTGGGATTTTATTCTAAGAGTCTCTAGAAGCCATCAGAAATGACATGATATAAATTACCCTTTAAAAGGATAACTTGAGCTGCTATGTGTCATGCTCTTAGTAGACAGTAAATAACCATTGAAAGAATAAGATGAGCCTTTATATCCATTGAGGCACTCTGTTGAATGGAAATAGCATGGATTTGATAATCAAAAATGTTTCTTGGATTCTGACCTTGCCTTTTGCTTGATGTTTGAGCAATTGTTTAAGCTTTTTGTTTTAGCTTACATCTTCTCATCTGTTGAAAGGGAAGATGAGTACCTAAAACTATGGTATTATGATAATCAAACGAGATAATTCATTTAAAAGACCTAGCAGAGTGCCCAGTTCCTAACAGGCACCTGATCTACCGTTGACACACTGATCATAATAAAACATTTGGGATGGTTTCAAGGAATATTTAAACAGTTGGCAGCATCTTGTTGGAAATCTTTTTCTGGTACTGTTGTCTTAATAAGACACTTTAAATATTGCCATGGTAGTGGTGCTCAGCATCTGCAGCCTGTTTCTCTTGATCTAGAATTATCTAAGGAAGAAAACTCAAGGAATTCTATGGGAAAATTCATGCCCAGTGAAACAACCTGGGATTTTTTAAAAGAAATTTCTTCTTTTTAGCCAAAATGTCTCATAGTGAATTTGAAAAATTTGTGAAGTAACAATCTATCGTATACTGTCTTCTCTCTATATATACATATATGTATATGTATACACACACATAAATACTTTTTTGGAGAAATTTTAACGTGAGGAAGCCAAATTGCCTACTGAATTGGAGTGAAAAATTGTGGTTATTTGAAAGATATTATGAAAAGAGTTTTAATTCATAAAACAGTAACTATGTTTATGAATTAGTTGCATAATTATTAGATATAAGCCTTTTGAAAGGAATTTTTTTCCTTTTTTTTTTTTTTTGGAGGAAGATTAGCCCTGAGCTAACATCTGCTGCCAATCCTTCTCTTTTTGCTCAGGAAGAGTGGCCCTGAGCTAACATCCATGCCCATCTTCCTCTACTTTGTATGTGGGACATCTGCCACAGCACAGCGTGCCCAGCAGTGCCATGTCTGCACCTGGGATCAGAACCGGCGAACCCTGGGCCACCAAAGGGCAACATGCACACTTAACTGCTGCACCACTGGGCCGGCCCTTGAAAGGAATTTTTTAATGTACTCAAATGGAGAAAATAAGGAGTCCCCTAGTTTTTGCATTAATGATGCACCTAATCGCAAAAAACAATCCTTCAGCTATTTTCATTTAGTCTGTGAGGCAATGTAGCTTGTCACACTTTTCAGTAGAAGAATTGTGGGACTGGGAGCGGGGGGGGGGTGGTGTTGCTGGTGGTTGAATATCTAAAGAGTTTCAAGTTACTATTGTGTTCGACATACTTTATTGAATATGTGGATTAGTTGAGTTATTCTTTAAACTAGCTTCCTATTTTTACAATTATGTATTTGTCTTTGCTATGGGTTATCTCCTGCTCAATCAGTAGATTATTTTTTATATTTCCCCCCCAAACATTCAGGAAGCAAATAATGTTTAAGGAATGTGGAGGAGGAGGTAGTGTGGGTTTCAGGCAAGTTTCGTCAGCACTTAGGAGATTCTTGAGATGTTTTCTGCTGTCCTGCAGAACTGTACAGAGTGTTAACATCTGCACATTGTGTGAGGAGAGTCACATTTCTTACTGCTGTATTCTGGCTGGAATGTAAGAAAAAGAAGGAAGATGGAAGAGCTGTAGAAGTTTGGGAGGTAGGAATCATGGTTCAGAATAAGGCAGCTGGCTGTTGGCTCCAAAGATTTATCATTTTCCTTACTTAAGCACCAGTTGGATTCCTAACAACAGCATCTTTCGGAAGTGATGGGTTTGCAAGGCTTCAGGAAAATTTAGAGAGGATTGTTAGCTCCCTGAGAAATAGCCTTATTGAAACTTTGTGGGCTATACCAAGTATTGTCTGTTCAGCACCATGTGTGTGTTCTCATTCTCCCCTGCAGGGTGCTGTGAATACAGATACTTATGGTATATTTGTTTGCTTCTAGAAAGAGAAGAGAAAGAAAAACCAGACTCAGCAAATGAGATGGGTGCATTCATTAATCTGTGTTGGGTCTAGCAGGACAGGGGCCTCACGTGTAGAATCTACATGGTGCCATGCCACATCTGACCTAGCTGCCATGATGCCTCCTTATTTTAATTTGTTTGGTTTACATGATGTAATATGGCAAATTATACAACTGGATTTCTCCTGTCTTGTCTACTAAGGACAGTGACCAACCATATCTTAGTTAGTATTCAATTTGTGATTATTTTCAATTTCAGCTACATTGCAAGTGTGGCCTTTATTTTTGACCATTTCTCTAACATGGTTTTTGGTTTCTGATAGTGGAAAGAGTTAGCTCTCTGCATCTCCTCAAGACTTCTTTTCCTTGAACATATTTAAAGACATACTCTACACAGTCTACTTATTTAAAACGAGCGTCTCACCTTCAAAAGATCAGGCTGGGTGTCAAATGTGTGATTTGTTTTGTCTGCCTGTCTGTTTCCTTCTTCCCTCCTCCCTTCCTCTCTCATTCTTTCCACACATGCTTTACAACAGAGGTTATAGTATTTCTAGGGATTGAAATTTATAAGAAGCTTTAATCGTACTAAAATCATATTGCATACATAAAGTCTTAGTAATACTTTTCCCCCAATTTAAGACTGAACGGAGATCAGGGCCTAGACGTCATTTACTGACACCTCATAAATTTTGACAAAACCAGAAGTCCTGGGGCCGGCTCTGTGGCTGAGTGGTTAAGTTTGCGTGCTCCGCTGTGGCAGCCCAGGGTTCAGATCCTGGGCGTGGACATGGCACCGCTCTCAGGCCACGTTGAGGGGGCGTCCCACATCCCACAACTAGAAGGACCTGCAACTAAGATATACAACTATGTAACGGGGGGTTGAGAAGATAAAGCAGAAAAAAAAAGGAAGATTGGCAACAGTTGTTAGCTCAGGTGCCAATCTTTAAAAAAAAATTAAAAAAACCCCCAAAAACCAGAAGTCCTTAAAGGTCTTAAAAACTATATTGAATGTTCATTTAAGCAATCAATATTAATTGTAAATGTTTACATTTAAAGTTTTTTATTGAAATATATCAGTTGAATTGGTTTATTTGATGAGCTGAACATTTGGCAACGTTGTAATTTAGCACGTGTTGAAGGTGCAGGGGTTAGACTCTGTCTGGTCCTTCTTGGTAATTTATGCAGTTGTCTTCCCTAAAAGAATTACGTGGGGACTTTTCTTGGAGAACTACTCAGCTGCTCAGAGCTCAGGTCCTCAACATATTTCCTTCCATTGTAAACTTCTGCATTTAGGCAGGTGTGTAGCACATGTTGGAGGAAGTGGGTGAATAGATTAAGTGAATGTGGCATCCTTTGCCCTAATATAACCTATGAGGCAGTTTTGGAACAAGTTGTTTGAGGTCAAGGACTCTTTTCTTCTTTCTTTTTTACTCGTAGTGCCTAGTATAGTGTTTTACACATCATATAGGTGATGAATATCTCAGAAAAATACCCTGCAACTCAACTTTGACAGCTCTGTAATTCATGCTTCGTTTAACCGGTCATGCAGCAAATATTAATTCAGCTTTTAATATATGCTACACCTTTTTCTAGACACTGGGGATGAGTCAGTGAATAAAGCAGGTACAATTCCTTGTCCTTATAGAACCTACATTCCAATGTATGTGGGGAGAGGGGGAAGGGAGTATGAGAGCAGACAATAAACAATAAACATAAGATATAAGTGAATTCTGTGGTATGTTAGAAGATGATAATTATGAAAAAATTGGGCAGGATAGGGAGGGTCCTTAGGGCATTGGGGCAAGGGATCAGGATGTCGTTTTAATTTGGGTGATTGAGATGGGCCCCTTTGAGAAGGGGCTTTTGAGCAGAGATTTGAGGGAGGTAAGCGAAGGCACCGTGTGGCTATGTCGGGGAGAGAGCATAAAGGCAGAGAGAAGGTAAAGGCTGAGTTTGGCTTGGACCAGTTCAGGAACAGGAAGAAGGCCAGTGTGGCTGGGTTGGACCTGGGTGATGAAGAAAGTGCACTGGGAGATGAGACTCAGAGAGGTGGCAGAGACAATGAGGGAGGAGATCACAGAGGGCTTTTTAGGTCATTCTAAGGACTTTCCGATCTAACAGATTTAATAGCCATCCCACATAAGCTCTGCCAGCACCTTGGGTGTATATTCTTATTCTTCCCTGCATGATGCCATAACATCAGATATTTAAATATAGCATCTCAATCTGAAGACCTCACTGTGCCTCATGGTTATCCTTATTATTTATTATTCCGTGAATCATGCAGATATTTATTTTACTATCATTGATATTCAGTCCAATTTGTTTGTTATTTTTGGTTCTTTGTATGGCAGAGTGAGTCGTTTAACCTAACCACTACTTTATATAGTGCTAGTCAAGGCTATGTGTTCAATCTTCTTTGGGTCCTGACTGCTGTAGTCTAGTAATTTTAGAGCCATTTTAGGTATGAGGTGCTGAGAAACAGGCATTTGCCAAAGATAAACTAATAGGCTGGAGTAATATTAAAAATCTTTGTGTAAATCATGTGTTTGTATAAAGGGGCATTATTTGCGACTCTTATTATAAGCTATGATTTACAACCTCCTTCCACATTTCTCTTTATAAGCCAGTAGGCTCGTTCAGGTCTTTCATGTCAGCTTCCCTAGTGCCCTTGAAATAGGTTGAGCTGGTAAAGTTACCCTAGTATCTATTAGCATATTAAAAGTCAACTATGCAGTGAGACAGTCGTAGCTTTCTTCTTTCAAGGCAGGGACAGTCTGAAATGATAAATGAGTGGAAATAAGGGTAGGTATCAATGAAATATTTGTGTCCTGGGAGAACACAGGCTATAGTGTAGACTTCCTGTGCGGCACAGGTATGCTCAGTTTAATTTTCTTGGACTTAAAATTTCTGACCTCAGTGAGGTTGCTGCCCCTTCTCAAAGTAACTGAGTGGTAGTAGCTTCATAGACATCTCAAAGTATAACTGAGTTTTAGTGGCTGCACAGTAAAACATTTATTTTATTTTATTTTATTATTATGATTTTTTTTGAGGAAGATCAGCCCTGACCTCACATCTGCTGCCAATCCTCCTCTTTTTGCAGAGGAAGACTGGCCAAGAGCTAACATCCGTGCCCATCTTCCTCTACTTTATACGTGGGACACCTACCACAGCATGGCTTACCTAGCAGTGCCATGTCCGCACTCGGGATCTGAACCAGCAAACCCCAGGCCGCCGAAGTGGAACACACGCACTTAACTACTGCAGCACTGGACCGGCCCCACGGATTTACTTTAGTATAAAAATATTTGAGTACTGACTCTGGGAAAGACTGTGCAAAGCACTGTAGGAGTTTCAAAGAGAGGAAGACATAGTCCCAGCGCTGAAAGAACCTGAAGTCGAGCAGGGAATGTAAAGTTGAGATAATGATTGCTGTGGAGATTGAGAGGCAGGAACTGGAAATTAATTGGGAAGAAGAGGCAGTGAGGCCCACGTCAGCATGGGAGGAATTTAAAAGCATCAAGCAGTTGGAGTTTGTGGGATAGCAGTTCGTTGAATCATTTTATTATTTGGGAGAAAAGGAGGAAGCAGAATCAAGGATGCTGCTGACATTTTGAGCCTGGGTAGCTGGCGGGATGGTTGTGCCTTAGGCGAAATAAGAAAGTCGGGAGGAAGAAGTAGGAAGGATAATCTTACTGATACGTTGAGTTTGAAGGTCTTATAATACTAGGAGCCATTCTGCAGACAGTTGGAAATATGGGATGGTAACTTGGATGAGGAACTGAGTCTTGAGATATAAATTGAAGTGGGAGAAATGAAGTTGTACATGACTACAGTGGGTAGACAATTTTGAGAAAATGGAAAATGTTAGATTAATATTTTATCAGAGCTTTGAAGTTTTATTGCACTTATGATTTGTTGTGATCTTGCTTAAATTCGCATTTTGAAATTAATTTATATTTTTATTTGTATTTTATACCTTTATCTCCCATATTTTTGAGATGGCATTTATATTTCTTTTAGTTATCATCAGAGCTGTGCTCACGTCTGTCATAATTATGAACACTTTCTCCTTTTCTTTCTTGAATACCCTATGTAGGCCCTACATTTTGCTGCTACTTTCTGTTACTTGTGCCCTGTATATAGCTTCCTCCTCGTGGAATCAGTTGACTCTGAGTATCCTTGCTTGAACCAACATGGTTTCCAGGTGGAGATTAATACAGTGCTTGAGAGCTTAGGCTTTGCAGTCAAACGAAATTGGGTATGGTTTCCTTGTCTGCCCTCCTTTTCCCTGCTCTTTGTGCCTCAGCTTGCTCATCTGATTCTCCTGCATATTAAATGAAATCATGGAAAATGTTTCCCACATGTTGACACTCAATAAGTGGTTGTCGAACTAGAGTAGTGATGTTAATGATAGCAGAAATAATATTTATTCTATCTAAATCTCATTAGGTTTACCCAAAGCCTGCTTCTGTATGTTGCAGACATGGATATATGAAGTAAAATGGGGTCCTTCCATGGAACGTGAGTTTAACTCAGCTCACACCTTCATAGTACTCATTTTGTTATCTCTTGGAAAGACTGATATGACACAACAGACTTATGCCCTCTTGGTCTTGTTTAGCCACTTTTCCCATAGATGTGGCTCCTAGTCTGGTGTTGATTTCTTCACAACTGCCTTTCTGTGAGACCTTGCACAAGTTATGACTGCTTTCTCAATTCAAAAAATGTGAATACAGCCAACTATCGGTGACAGCCTGTTTATTCAGAGAGAATTGCTTTTGACCTTTTCTCTCTTGCTGAGTCTCTTTTGCCCATATTACTGCTAATTAATTTCTGTACAAGAAAATGAGCAAGAGCAGTGATAAAACATAAAATTAAAATTGGCGTTAGTTCATGAGGATTTTTGAGAGCAGGCTGAGAAGGTATGTTGTTTACTATGAGGTTTGTCTGAGTTTTGATTTACTTGTGCTATCCCTGACTCCTGTTATCATGGCTAGTAATAACTGACAGTCGTATAAAACAAATAAACATTATTTGATTTAGAATTTAGAATTTTGGGGGATAAATTCATTTTAAGGTATTACTTTATTTTTTTTTAGTGGGCAAGTTTGGCCCTGAGCTAACATCCTTGCCAATGTTCCTCTATTTTGTCATAGCATGGCTTGATGAGCAGTGTGTAGGTCTGTGCCTGCCATCCAAACCCATGAAGCCCGGGCTGCCAAAGTGGAGCGCATAAACTTAACCACTGTGCCACAGGGCTGGCCCCAAGGTATTACAGTTTTGCATCCTGTCTTTCCAAGATTCTAAGGAAAATACGACTGAAAAATTTCACATATGCCATCTTTAATATATATTAAAGTTGTGCTACTTTGTATTTTATTTCATTTATTATTTAAAAAATTTTATGTATATTCATTAAATTTTATGAGATGATAATGAATTATAGAGGCTTTTCGTAAAGCTTCTTATAGTTTGGTATTAGCCTGCTGGAACTAGTTAATTTTTTACTTTCAGTAGATTTTTCTTGATTGGTAATACTGGGACTCAGAAGAAAAGGAACTGTTGTATTTGGGGAAGGGATTTCACAAACTTGGTTTGCGGACATTTGAGGATATTTTAGTTAGTTATTAGATAATGATGTCAGTTTTCTTAAAGTAATTTTTAAATTGAATAAAATTAACTTCTAGGGAGGCTTTTTTTTTTGAAGGGGCAGGATGCTGTATAATCAGATAGGTAGGAAAGAGGTCTGAGAAATTTGTGTGGATTGATTCTTCCTTGGGAAGATTCTCCCTTCTCCATACTCACCCATCATTTTTTATAACAAATAAGAAATATGTCTTCTTTTGAGAGAAATGAGAAATGAGAGAGATTGAGTTCTGGATGAATTCTCTGGATATAAATAAGTAGGGGCACGAGGAGAGGCGAAAGGGCTAAGAAAGAACCCAGAATTTTGAATGAAAATGTAGTTGTTTGCTAAATCTTCTAACTCACATGCTGAATCCAAAGACATAGCTTGGGGTAGTAAAATAATGAAATAGGACACAGTCTTCCTCTGAGAAAACTGTGTTTGTTTCATCAGCAGATCCTTACCTTTTCCTTTGTATGTTCTAGTTCTGAGTTTTCCAGTAATAGCTGCCATTTATTACTGCTTGAGTCTGTTCCGGTGGTTGGGTATGATGTAAGTGCTTAACATTCACATTTTGTCATTTAGTCCTCAAAAATCACCTACTGAGGCAGTTGCTGGAGAACCCATTTTTTTTTTTTTAAAGATTTTATTTTTTCCTTTTTCTCCCCAAAGCCCCCTGGTACATAGTTGTATATTCTTCGTTGTGGGTCCTTCTAGTTGTGGCATGTAGGACGCTGCCTCAGTGTGGTTTGATGGAGCAGTGCCATGTCCGCGCCCAGGATTCGAACCAACGAAACACTGGGCCGCCTGCAGCGGAGCGCGCGAACTTAACCACTCGGCCATGGGGCCAGCCCCAGAACCCATATTTTAAGATGAGGAAATGAAGGTTCAGAGAAATCAAGGAATTTGCCCAGGTTAGGATGCAGATGTAGGATTCCATTCAAGATCTGTTGATCCCAAACCCATGCCGTTAGTTACGTCTGCCATCATCATACCTTAGGCATCAGGTACTTTGTCTTTATGTAATAAAACCATAGAGGGGTCGGCCCAGTGGTGCAGTGGTTAAGTGTGCACATTCCGCTCCAGTGGCCCCGGGCTCACCGGTTCGGGTCCCGGGTGCAGACATGGCACCGCTTGGCAAGCCATACTGTGGTAGGCATCCCACATATAAAGGAGAGGAAGATGGGCACACTACGTGTAAAGTAGAGGAAGGTGGGCACCGATGTTAGCTCAGTGCTAGTCTTCCTCAAAAGAATAAAAAAAATAAAAAATCAAATAAAACCGTAGAATTTTTACATTGAAAGAAATCTGAAAGAACCACACCTGTATTTCACTGAAAAAAAAAATTAGGCCCAAAGTTTTAACAGTCTTTCTTTCAGCCCGCTAGTCAGCCAGCAAATATTTCCTGAGTATTTACTACGTGCTAAGGAGCAAATAAGCCAGACATGGCACATGTCTTCATAGAACCCTGGTGGCCTTCATTTATTTCTTTGCCGGTGGATTATTGGTGGGGGTGTTTGTAGTGTAGTGTAGTATGGTAGTTAAATTAGAAACATAGGCTCTGAAATCATACTCCTTGGCTTTGAATCCTGTTCACTAGCAGTGGGACAACAGACAAATTGCTTAATCTTTTTAAAGCTCAGTTTTTTCATCTGTAAAATGTTAATATTAATAACATCCATGTCATTGGCTTATTGTGAAGAGTAGATGAGTTAAAACATGTAAAGCACTTAGCGGGGTACCTGGCACTTGATAAACGCTCGATAAATACTAGCTGCCATTAAGATATTAAGACAATATCAGTAATAGTAGTGGTATTTCACCCTGGTGAGGAAGGTACAAAGATATTGATGGTGAGCGGTGTGTTGTGTGATGATGAGGGAAGGAACAGAGGGCTTTGGGAGCTCAGTAGAGCCAGACCTCTTGACTTCCAGTTGGTTCAGGGCAGGTCTAGTGTAGCAATGCTATTTTCTTTCTCACCTTCTTTTCTTTCTCTTTTTTTTTTTTTGACTTGATAACTTTCTTTACTTTGTTGTCCTAAATTCTGGTGTTCTTGATTTACAGCAGTTTGCCAGCAAATAGTTGTTCAGAACCAGCTATGTACTAAACACTACATGAAATTCTGGGGACAGGATAATCAGTAGAACATAGGGTCTAGTCTTTTAAGGAATGTGTGTCTGTGTATATGTGTACGTAGTGTACATACATGGACACACACCCGTGAATGCAATTGTAATAGGTGATGCTAAGCTCTTTGATAGACATGCAAAGTTGAGCACAAAGAAGGGAGTGATCAACTTTCTCCTGTTTGAATGTGAGGTGGGGGTAATCAGAGAAGGCTTCAAGGCTTCATGTAAGAGGTGGTGTTTGATCTGTGACTTGAAGGATTGCAAGCTTGTTGCAGTTGGAGGACATTTAAAATACAGGGAGGAACATGAAACAAGAATACTAAGGCATGAACCAGAATGGCTGGAGCTTGCAGCATGAGACAGTAACAGAGATAGAGATTTATCTTGTAGGTAGGAGTGGCAGAAGAGAAGCCACGGGATGTTTTAAGCAGAGGAGTCATTTTGTTGGGTTTGAATGTTAATATCACTCTGGGAGTGATGTGGAGGGTAAATTGAAGAAAATGAAATTTGTAGTCTGCTAGGTGAGATAGGGTGATGATTGGCTGCCATGTCAGGGAGGGAGGGAGCTAGCCAGCAAGCGAGTGAGTGGCAGGCTCTAGTGGAACTAACTAAAGAGAACCAAAGGGCTCTAGTGATCAGTTAGTTGTGGGGAGCAGTGGTCTTTAGGATGGCTCTGAATTCCCATTTGGGCAACTAGTTACTATCAATCAGAATGGGGAGTAACAAGAAGACAACGAGTTCACTTTGAAGCATTAACTTTCAGGTTCATCTTGTATATGACTGCTGAGATATTTGGTAGGGAGCTGGATCATAGGTTTGTTGAGTAGAGATGTGTATACTGGAAATCGTAATTTGAAGTCACTGGTGATAGCTAAAACCTTTGGAGAGACTCACTTAGGAGGAAAATGTATGAGGTAAAGAGAGGAAAGTCTTGACAAGAACACTGGGGAATACTAGAGCACCTGAGAGAGTCAGGTGTCCTTAAATTAGGGGGCAAAGAGTTTCACTGATGGAGTGGTCTACAGTGTGAAAGACTGCAGGGGGGTCAGTAATTGGGAGGGGTCAAGATTGCCTTTTGGATTTGACCATCTGGAGGGAAGGTAGTTGCCAGTAACCTCTGTCCCTTTGTGAGAGCTTGTTTGTGGTGAGTGTAAAGTGGATGGAAGAGATGACGTAGACAGAGTCACTGAGGTCTGCTCTTAAGAAGCCTGGCACTGAAAGACTGGCAGGAGGGCTTGGTTTGTTGTTGGGGGAGAGACTTCAGCATGCCTAGATTTCTAGGAAGGAACAGGTAGAGCCAGACAAGTTGAAGATAAAGGAGAGAGTGGAATGACTGGTAGAGTGAAGCCCATAGAGGCGGAAGGTGCCTATTCTGTGACTCCAGGGGTGCAAGTAAGCAGGAGTCTGATGGTGGGGTTTGCCAGGATTTATGCCTGATGACCTCACTTTGCTCTCTTAAGCAGAGCATGAGGTTATCTGTGGAGAACAAGATCAGAATTTGGCTTGAGGATTGATGCGAGTCAAATGATGTCTCCAAGATTAATGCACCCTCATTTTTTATTCAATGACTTTTTTGCCTTACCTTGTCTAGGGCCAAACCAGACCAGATGTGCTTAGGCTCATTTGATCCGGAAAGTCTTACTTCTTCATTTTCTCTGTCCTTTTCAGCTTTTCCTCTTTGCTACATCCCATCACACATCTAACCTTGATCTCAGCATGAACTCATGGTTATTAACCCTTCCTTTGTGTTTCTGGTTCATGACACCTCCCTGTTTCTTTTCTTACTGGGTTTATAATCAGTTCACAATTCACTTTTGCCCTGTTGAAAGTTAGAATCCTGCCTTCCTCATTTGTTTCAACAGGTCTTTTGGAGTCGTTCTGGGCCAGACGGTCCCAGGGCTCGGACACAGCAGTGTTCTGGGGTGGGAGCTGACTAAACTCTAAGCAAAAAGGTTTAAAAGATATTTTAATTTTCCAAGTATTGTGAAGGAAACGAACAAAGGGGCCAAAAGGCTGCTTGAGATTAGATGGCCAGGAAAGCATTGATGCCCTGAGGGGATGGCATTGCTGTGGAACATAAAAGGTGAAAATGAGCTGCCTATTTGTGGAGGGGAGGAGGAAAATAGTCATTTTTCTAGCATTTATCATATTCATAAATAGATATTCCATAAGCTTTGGATTCTATCTGTGAGTAGGTAACTGCCTGGAACTTTTGTGATACTATCCTGCCTTTCTCATTGATACTTTCTTGGTTCCTGAAGGCGCTATATAAGACCTGTAACAGATTATCCTTCGAGTTAAGGCAGAGAAAGACCATATTTGTTTGTTTGCTTTTTAAAGGATATTACCTGGAAATGCGGTAATATATGTGGCGGGAGATCCAGGAGGGCAAAAGGAAGGAACAAGACAAAAGTATATTCCCTCTACTCAATGTGTGGTGTTTCTCTCTGCATTTCCTCTGCTCTCCCCCTCCCCAACTCTGGATTCTGATTCATTAGCCCATAAGGAAAAGAGAGTGTGTGTGTGTGTGTTGTGTGTAGAAAGCTGTCGTTATTAATCATCACAATTATATGAATTAGTTTAAATGATTACTGCAGCTTTAGTCCCAGAAGTAGACATTTGGGACAGATCTGAAGCTCTGGACTTTGGGCCTAGGTGAGTGTCACAATTTAATATCTTTAGCTAAGGAACAGGATGAGTTCCAGATTTCTTGGAGCTGAGAGGAATAGAGGGAGGTACTGAAAGGAAGTTAAACCAAGGAGAACAGGGAGATCTTGAAGATAAACTTTGCCGACTTCATAATTTTGCCTAGAGCCAGCCCAAGCAGACATAAAATATTATCTACCAGAGCAGCATCTAGTGTTTTGTTGCAAGTCTAAGCTTGTCCAAGTAAGTTATTCTTCTTCAGAGAAAGAAGATGAAGACAAGAGTGTGTGAAATGGTTTGTTAGGCTTCGGGAACTTTCCTGAGGTATGCTGGCAAGTACTTTTATGAAGGCAAAGACGTTTATAAACCCTCAAAACAGGTTTTGGCCCTCAAAACAGGTTCCCAGCACTTTTTCTTGCTGCCGCTCAAAGAATGTTGACATTCACAATCACAGTGGACTTCTGTGATGGGGTTTGCCATGCTCCAAAAATTCTACCCCTTTGCTTTTTGAGGAAGTAGTAGTAGTGGTATTATCATAGGAGTGATTTTTGGAGTTATTGTTAGTAACAAGTTAGAATGTGGTCAACCTTGACTGAGAACAGCTTCTTTTGTATTTAGACATTTGTTGCTTTTGTGATTACTTTTTCTGACAAATAGTGCCAAGAAGGTTATGTTTTTGAAAATGATCGTATAGATCTTTAGCGAGCCACATTTTTCATTTGTGCATGGAATGCTCTTTGCAGTTGTCCATCAATGTTGGGTTTGATCCCTCCCCCCATTATCATTCTTCGTAAGCTCAGAGAAGACATCTTTAGTGCTATATGAAATATAAATGATTCCTAGTAAATGGATGGGAATTTAGACTGTCATCTTAATTTAATAACATATTTACCCACATTTAAAGTATATATACAGATGAGGCTACATTAAGGACTTATTAACTTGAAATTTATTTATATGTTCACTTGAGACATCCCTGGAACTTAGGTGGTATGTGAATTGTAAAATTGTGTCATTCAAACTGTAGCTAGCCAGAATTTTATAGTTCTAGTTTCCTCAATGATCTTCCTGTGATTAAAAGGTGTGCTTACTTTTAAAGTGACTTGAAATAAGGGAGGTGAAAATAGACTGACTTTGTTGCATGTGGATATACACATGCTGTTACTTCTTTGGTGAACAGAACTTGAGCTTCTGTCCTTAGGGAATATTTATTAGCAATTAATTAATTAGGGTAACTTCTCTGAATTACTTTATTAATTTAAATAAGCGCATGGGCCTCCATTAAAAATTATATTATGCAAAATATTAACTGAGGCAGAATCTGTTAAGAAATGGTGAATGTGAAATTCAGACAACTGTATAGAATTTATAAACTCTATCTCCTTATATATTGACCATATTAAACCAAGAAGAAACGTCCTTTCAAACACATGCCTTCAGTTCTCAGTTGGTCTGTAAATGTTATTATATGCAAAGAATTTGCTAATATAATTCGTAGGTACTCCACACTTGTCTTTGGGAACCATTCTAGATGACTTAACTTTTTAGTGCAACTGCTTTATGTGGAGGGTTCTGCTATGTGGCGTGGTGCTCCTTGAATGCTTTGTAAAATATGTGATCATTTATTTGGGAGTTTACTCTCACAGTGTTCTAGTGTACTTGTGGATTTTTCCCGAGATGATCCCTGGGTCTTTTCCTTTCTGTCTGCTATTGTGTGTGGACTTCCTTCTTAATAAGATAGCATTCATTCCTTTATTCAATAAACATCGATGCTAGGCACTGTTAGACGATTGAGATACTGAAGTGACTAAGGCCCTTTTCTACCCTTGTGATGGGTTCAAGGGTTTTCATGTGCTACGGCCCCTTTAAGAACCCTACCTCCTGGATCCCTTCCTCCCCTCTTGGTTGTCTTGAATCCTAGTTTTTCACTCCTTCAATTCGAAGCTGAACAGCCTTGGTAGAGTTCCAAATAAAACAAGATATATCCTTCCCTTAATTTTTTTCATGGATAGTTTCGTTCCTAGAAAAATGTAGGTATGCTATATTTTACCTAAATTGATTTTAAGGTACGCAGTTATTTTATGAATCACTCACCAAGAAAAAAGTGCTGCCATTAAGCATGACACAGTGCTTTGACTCCAGTGTTGTGTAGTATTCATCCCAGCTTCAGATATAACAGAGATGTTATAAGGAGAAAATGTAGGGATCTTAGAATTGTTTAAATACAGTGTTAAAACCGAGCAAAAATTTAAAAGAAAAAGGCTTTTCACAGCATAACTGTTTGACAGTATATTTAAAAGCTCTGCCCCACTGTAAACAACTAACTTAAGAGATAGTCACTCTTTATAGTCTGATATAGATCCTTTTTATCCATATCCTTCTGACTTTTACTTACATACCCAAATACCCATCCATCCATGTATCAATGTCTTAAAACAGTCTTTCTGGTTTTTCAAACAGGATCTTGTAAAGTATGTAGCTTTGTAAGCTTTCCTCTCATTTAGTATATTTTAAAATCTTTCCATGTAAATACACACATGTCATTATGTTTCACTGTATTGTTCTATTAGAATTTGAATTTCCAAATACGCATTGTTGAACACTTAGGTTATTTCCAATCTTCTTCATTATAAACATCTTTGTACACTTGATATTGCTTATTTAGGACAATTTCCAAAGAGTAGAATTGGTATATTAAAGGATGTGAATAATGTAGAGGCAATTGATACACATTGCCTAATTGCCCTACAAGAAAATTGGCATCATTTTAGAAAAATTTATTATTTAAAGTGCCAGTTTGTACTGTAACTAATACTATATTACTTTTAAAAATCTATTAGTCTGTTAGATGAAAAAGAGTATCTTGTTTTAATTAAAAAAATATACCATTGAGATTAAACTTTTTTCCTCATGGGATTATGGGTCATCTCTTGTGCCTTTCCTATGCCTACTCTTTTACAACTTTTGTTGGGCTTTTCAACTTTTAATTATTGATTTGATGGAGCTCTTTATATATCAAGGATAGCAATCCATTGTTGTCTTATAACAATTATTTGTTTCCTAGGTGTTACTTGCCTTTTGCTTTGTTGCTGGTATTTTTTGCTGTATTCAAATTTATTAATAAGTGCCATTATTGGTTCTGCCTTTCTTATCAAGATTAGAATCTCTTCCCTAATCCTATGATTAAATAAGTATGTACTTACATATTTAGTATTTTTTTCATCTTTATGTTAAAGTTTTTATTCATATGGAAATGAATTACTTTGGATATATGCTATGAGACAGGGGTTTACTTTATTTTTTCCAATTGTTGTCTAGTAGTTCCTAAGAAAGTTTATTGAATTGCTTTATCTTTTTCTCACTAATATTAAAACTCATCTTTATCATATACTGAATTCTCAGATAAATGCGTATCCATTTCTGAGCTTTATGTTTTTTTGCTTTTTAATGTTTAGTCTGTATTGGCTATTTTTGTACTAGTAGCACATGTTCAAATTATTGTAGTTGATGGTGCATTTTAACAAATGTTAGGCTAAATCTCATTACATTTTATTTTCAAAGTTTTCCTCGCTATTTTCATTTTTATATCAGACTAACTTTAAAACATTTGTAAAATTCTGGAAAAAATTTAATTCATATTTCGGTTGGAATTGCATAGCTAGTGATTACATTATATACTAAATGAGAGTGGAATGGACATCTTGATAATTATAATTTTTATTTTTAATTTATTTTTTCTTTAAAGATTGGCACCTGAGCTAACAAATGTTGCCAATCTTCTTTGTTTTTCTGATTTTTATCCCCAAATCCCCCCAGTATATAGTTGTATATTTCTTTTTAGTTGTGGGTCCTTCTAGTTATGGCATGTGGGACACCGCCTCAGCGTGGCCTGATGACCGGTGCCATGTCCGTGCCCAGGATCTGAACCAGTGAAACCCTGGGCCACTGCAGCAGAGCATGCGAACTTAACCACTCAGCCACGGGCCAGCCCCTAATTATTATCTTTAAAAAATGATTTATCACAACAAACTATTTAAGGACATACTGTGTCCACGTTCCTTGTTTAGACACCACAGATACAGAGTTGAAAAGATAAGGACTTACATCCTTTATCCTGACTAACTTTTATAACTATAGAAGGATTTTAAGTAGATTGTGTATTGTAAGATTATAAGAACATTTTGTCAGCTTTATATTTTAGAAATATTGCTCTGGAAGCAAAGAGGGGAGGATTTGAGCAGAGAGGGACTGGAGGTAGAGAAAACCCTTCAGAGGCTCAGTAGGTTCTGAAGCCCAGACCAGAGGTGAACTGAGGGTGATCCTAAAGGCATTAGAAGTGGAATTGATAGGCTACTGGGAATACATTAAATGTGGAAGGAGGATGCTGGAGAGGGAGCAGTCTTAGGATGATTGTGTTTTTGGGGTTTGGTTAACTGATTGGAACATAATGTTATCCCAGTGATTGAAATAGAGGAGGAGGCACAGATTTCCCAAGGAAGATGTTAGATTTGGTTCTAAACACAGCTGTCGGTGGGATATGAGTTGTTAAGCAAGTAGTTAGATAACTTGTCTGGAGAGCGTCCTTCTCCTGGAGATCTAGAGCACTGGCAGAATTTGTTACATGAGGTGAGAAGGCCTGCATCAGAGACCAGAAGGGATGGAGCCAGTTCAGAAGAGAAGGAGGTGTGGCCCTGGCAGAAAGGAGAAGTCAGGGTCCCAGAAAATTCACTGAAACTCCTAGCAATATCTAGAAGAATGGCATTACAGGAGAAAAGGAGTAAGAGGTGGCCAAACAGATTAAATGGTGCTGAGAGCTCAAGTAAGATAAAGATTGAACAATTTTGGGCTGTCCTGGTGGTTCAGCGGTTAAGTTCGCATGTTCCGCTTCTCGGGCTGGGGTTTGCCGGTTCGGATCCCAGGTGCAGACGTGGCACCGCTTGGCATGCCATACTGTCGTAGGTGTCCCACATATAAAATAGAGGAAGATGGGCATTGATGTTAGCTCAGGGCCAGGCTTCCTCAGCAAAAAGAGGAGGATTGGCAGCAGATTTTAGCTCAGGGCTAATCTTCCTCAAAAAAAAAAAAGATTCACCAATTTCTTTTGGATTAACCACAAAAGAGTTTGTACCTTTGCTGGGGAGGTTTGGGTGGAATGGTGTCAGTGGAAACCCCATTGCAATGGGAATGAAGTGGGAGTAAATATGACAGAGTGGTTTCATTATTCTCACCATTATTTTATTATTTCTATCACGGAAGAAACTTTGAAATCCCTTTTATGGGGACTAAGGGAATCCGGTTGCTTTGCTCTACTTGTACCTCCAAATCTATATATTTTTTTTTATTAAGATTATGATAGTTAACAACCTTGTGAAATTACAGTTGTACATCATGTTGTAGGCACACCACTTCACCCCTAGTGGCCCCCCCCCTTCCCTTGGTAACCACCGATCAGTTCTCTTTGTCTATATGTTAACTACCACCTATGAGTGGAGTCATACGGAGTTCGTCTTTCTCTGTCTGGCTTATTTCACTCAACATAGTACCCTCAAGGTCTATCCACGTTGTTGTGAATGGGACGACTTTGTCCTTTTTTACGGCTGAGTAGTATTCCATTGTATATATATATATATATATACCATATCTTCTTTATCCAATCATCAGTTGCTGGGTTGGTTCCATGACTTGGCTATTGTGAATAATGCTGCGATGAACATAGGGATGCATGGGACTTTTGGAATTGCTCATTTCAGGTTCTTAGGATAGATACCCAGTAGTGGGATGGCTGGGTCATAAGGTATTTCTATTTTTAACTTTTTGAGAAATCTCCATACTGTTTTCCATAGTGGCTGCACCAGTTTGCATTCCCACCAACAGTGTATGAGGGTTCCTTTTTCTCCACAGCCTCTCCAACATTTGTCACTCTTGGTTTTGGATATTTTTGCCATTCTAACAGGTGTAAGTTGATATCTTAGTGTAGTTTTGATTTGCATTTCCCTGACGATTAGTGATGATGAGCATCTTTTCATGTGTCTATTGGCCATCCGTATATCTTCTTTGGAGAAATGTCTGTTCATGTCCCCTGCCCATTTTGTAATTGGGTTGTTTGATTTTTTATTGTTGAGTGGTGTGAGTTCTTCGTATATTATGGAGATTAACCCTTTGTTGGATAAATAACTTGTAAATATTTTTTCCCAATTAGTGGGCTGTTTTTTTTGTTTCAATCCTGTTTTCCCTTGCCTTGAAGAAGCTCTTTAATCTGATGCAGTCCCATTTGTTTATTCTTTCTATTGTTTCCCTCATGTGAGGGGTTATGGTGTCCGAAAAGATTCTTTTGAAGCTGATGTCAAAGAGTGTACTGCCTATATTCTCTTCTAGAAGAATTATTGTTTCAGGCTTAATCTTTAGGTCTTTGATCCATTTTGAGTTTATTTTAGTCAATGGTGAAAAAGAATGGTCAATTTTCATTCTTTTACATGTGGCTGTCCAGTTTTCCCAGCACCATTTGTTGAAGAGACTTTCTTTTCTCCATTGTAGGCCCTCAGTTCCTTTGTCAAAGATTAGCTGTCCATAGATGTGTGGTTTCATTTCTGGGCTTTCAGTTCTGTTCCATTGATCTGTGCACCTGTTTTTGTACCAGTACCATGATGTTTTGATTACTGTAGCTTTGTAGTATGTTTTGAGGTCAGGGATTGTGATACCTCCAGCTTTGTTCTTCTTTCTCAGGATTGCTTTAGCAATTCAGGGTCTTTTGTTGTCCCATATGAATTTTAGGATTCTTTGTTCAATTTCTGTAAAGAATGTCGTTGAATCTGTAGATTGCTTTAGGTAGTATGAACATTTTAACTATGTTTATTCTTCCAATCCATGTGCATGGAATGTCTTTCCATCTCTTTATGTTGTCATCGATTTCTTTGAAATCTATAGTTTTAAAAAGAAAATTCATTTATCCACTGTTTACTTGTATTAGGTTCTCAGCAGTGTAATAAATTCTGGGAGTGAGTTGAAATATGCTGTGACATGAAATGGTTTGCTCCCTGCCATTATAGAGCATTTTACTGTCTGGTAGGAGTGTGTTAAACAAACAAGTAATTCTATAATTATTTAAACAGTTGCAGGGAGACCTATAAAGAACAATTAGATGGTACAGTAGAGGTTATAACACAGGGGAATAGGGAAGGGTCAAGGTCGCTGCCCTGGAGAAAGTGAATTTGAGCTGAGGTAGGTTTTCCAGGCTGAATGAAAGGCCCTGAGGTGAGGTGAAGCTTGCAACTGATTAAACCAATGAGATGTGAGATGAGATAGGAGAGGTAAACAGAGACTAAGTCTATCTAAGTTGTAGGTCATTTAAAGGATTTTGGATTTTATCGTAAGAGTGATGATCTCCTCAGGCAAGGGCAGGCAGCAAAAGCGAAAATGAGCAAATGGGACTACATCAAACTAGAAAGCTTCTGCCCAGCAAAGGAAACCATCACAAAACGAAAAGACAACCTACCAAATGGGAGAAGATATTTGCAAATGATATATCCAATAAGGGGTTAATATCCAAAATATATAAAGAACTCATACAACTTAATATCAAAAAAACAAATAATTCAATTAAAAAATGGGTAGGGGCCAGCCTGGTGGTTCAGCGGTTAAGTGTGCACGTTCTGCTTCGGTGGCCCAGGGTTTGCCGGTTCGGATCCCGGGTGTGGACATGGCACCACTTGGCAAGCCATGCTGTGGTAGGTGTCCCACATATAAAGCAGAGGAAGATGGGCACGGATGTTAGCTCAGGGCCAGTCTTCCTCAGCAGAAAGGGGAGGATTGGCATCACTTAGCTCAGGGCTAATCGTCCTCAAAAAAAAAAAAAAAAAAAAAAAAAAGGGCAGAGAACCTGAATAGACTTTTTTCCAAAGAAGTTCAGCTGGCCAACAAGTACACGAAAAGGTGGTCCACATCACTAGTCATCGGGCAGTGCAAATCAAAACCACAGTGAGATATCACCTCACAGCTATCACAATAGCTGTTAGCAAAAAGGCAAGAAATAAGCGTTGGAGAGGATGTGGAGAAAAGGGAATCCTCATGCACTTTTGGTGGGAATGTAAATTGGTGCGGCCACTAATGGAAAACAGTATGGAAGTTCCTCAAAAACCCATTGAAACACTTTAAGTAGAGGAGTAACTTGAATGTAAAGTTCTTGAGCACGGTGATTTTCTTTTGTGTTTATTGTCCCTGGTGTCTAAAACAACTATCTGGCACTTTGTAGATGGCTCAGATATTTTTGAGTAAATACTTTTATTTAAATAAGTGAATACATTTGTATTTGACAAGATTATTCCATCTGTTGTATGGTAAACAGATTGCAGCGTGGGGTGTGAAAACTAGCTCCTGAGAAAGACCAAGTGAAAGCTGGTGGTACGTGAGGGTGGTGATTGAAACGGAGAAGCACCTCTAGGAGGAAGAAGAATTTGATGGTGGCACACGTGGGAGAGGAAGATATTCAGGATGCTTTATCTATGAACAGCAGTGTTAGAGGGACACCTCTGAGTCTCTAGGACTTAACTTATCCTTCTTTTTTTCCAGACGATTCTACCTGCTGTGTTTTGGTTTTGCTTTAAGCATCACCATGCACCTCTGGATTCCTGCTTACTCAAGGTGTATTTTATTTTGTTACCAGGCTATGAATTTGACATAGACTTTTAAAATGTCTCCTGAATCTCTCTCCTGTTTTTCATTCTTAGAGCCACTTCCGTACTGGATGTCATTTCTTCCATGCTGGATGTCATTTCTTGCCTAGGCTATTGCTGTCCAGTCTTCCTGCTCTCTTGGCTTTCTTACCCTATTTCTTCTCTGCTCTCTCTTTCTACCCATAATATAGAAATAAGCGTATCGTTCAGCTGCCTAAAAATTATCAGTGCTTTCCCATTGCCTGCAATGTGAAGTCTGAACTAAGCGTACTGGTTGTTTTTTAAGAGTACATTCAATTAAGTTCAACAGGCATTCACTTGAGCTCTTGCTATTTGCTTGTCTGTGATTTAGCCGCAGGCAGAGACTCTGTGCACCTTCCTAATTTTCATCCTTGATATACTAACTCTTGTCTGGGTGATCATAACTGACTGCACTGGATGTGTGTGCTACCATTTTTCTGCGGTGGCTCTCTGAGCCTTCTCTGTAGTCTTCTTTATCATTGGTAAATAAGGCAAATATTACTGGAGTAAAAGTTCTCTGTACTTAAAGAATGTGAAAGGTTTGGATCACTATTGAATGATGTTTTCATCTTCTGGAATAATATGCAATTTGGCAGCAGGGTGTTACATAGATGCTTATGTTCAATTTATGGGCCCTTAGTGATCATGTGTCTTTCTCTGCTCCTTGCTCAAGCAAAAGTTACTTTTCTGTGTATTTGGATGACTTTTTTTTTTCTTTAGTGAGTATTTTTATTACAGTTATTCAGTGAACATTTGCTGATTGCCTGTGCCGGGAGTTTCAAACTTTTCTTTCTTAAATAAGAGACCTCTCTTTTTTCCAAGGAAATCTTAAACAGAATACCAGTGAATAAAGCAGATAAACAGGGAACTATGCTGGTTGAAGTGGGATAGTTAGATCTCAGGCCACTTGATACCCCCTTGGTGGCTTCTCGGATGCACCTCCAAGAAATGGTTTTTGGACTTGCAAGCAGGAATCAATGGAGTAAAGGTGGTACCCACTGTGGGAGAGATGATAGTTCTAAGTGACTTGCACATACAAGTAATGCTTGGAGTCCACCAGTATTCCTATGACCAGTAGTCCTTTCTGCACTTTGTGAAGTTTGTAATTGATTTTTCTAGCTAGAACCACCATTGGGGCATATGTTCATGTTTATACTGCTTTCTCTTGGTGGTCAGCAGGTCATCTTTGTTTAAAAAAAAGAGAGCAAAAGAGTTTAGACTATTTCTTGCTTCTACTTCTTAGCATTTCTATCTCATTTACATTTAAATGGGTGTTGTGCTTTCAGCATTTATCCTATCTGCCTTACCCATCCCTTGCCCCCTCTAGGTAACTATAGTTACTAATATGGCTCTGGGTGTTTTGTCAGAAACTGGCTTTGCTTTCTTCCGTGCTTACTTTCTTCATTCATTTATTCATTCAACAAATCTTTATCAAACACCTACTATTTCAGGCACTCTTCTAAATGCTGTGGAAGCTGGAGTTAACAAAACAGGTGGAAATTTCTGTGTTCTCAAAGCTAACACTGGTTGGGGAGACATTAAAAAATGACGTAAATGTGTCAAGTACTAGCTAGAGAAATGCTATAGAGGAAGGGAAGGGAAATTCCTATTGTTGTCCCTATATGGAGATGACCCAAACATTTTTGAAGTTATCTTTCTAGAAATAGTGATAGATTGGTATGGATTTACCTCATTCTTTTGACCATCTTCCATCTTAACTCAAGTTCATGCTCTTTAAAGGCATGAAGTCGTGCTTCAGGCTGTGATCTCTGATTCCAGACCAACTGCTGACCAGTTCATTCTGGGATCGAGCCCCTGGCCTTGTTCTCATTAGTGTAGTTATCCCAGTGTTTACTAATTACACTAATTACTTGAACTGAGCATGTCTTATTCTTCTGATTCCTCAGAGCTAACTTAGTCATTGGGTTTCAAGTTTTTATGTTTCCTAGCTTTTAACCACCAAATGAAATCATATACAGAAGCCCAATCTATAAAACAAGTGAAACATCTCAGTGAGAATGGAAGGTGTTTCGGATGAGGCCAAAGGCACTCCTCCCACCTTGTCCCCAGCCTTTCTGGCTGCATTGTCGCCTCCATAGACTCCTGCCATGAAGCCATTCAGAGCCATTAGGCTAGTATGGCCTTGTCCTATTGTGATGATGGAAATGTTCTGTAACTGAGCTTTCTAGTGTGGTAGCCATCAGCTGCAGCTGTGTCGTCGTGTAGTCCCAGCTGTTGAGCACTAGAATGTGGCTAGTGTGACTGAGGAACTAAATTTTAAATTTTATTCAACTTTAATTAAAATTTAAATGGTCACATGTGGCTAGTACAGAAGTATTGGAAGGTGCAGTTCTAGTATAATGCTAACTCTAGATTTAGCACTTCCTGAATGTGTCCTTATTTCACTTTTCCAGATCATGTATAAAATTAGTTTTAGGTGATAATGGGCTCTGAGAAGGCCTGGAATAAGTTCTGGCTTGTAACCTTGGACAAATTATCCAACCCTTCTGGGCCTCAGTTCCTTTTTGTAAGATGGGCAAATCTGTGGTAACTTTTCATGGTGAGATTTAAAATGAGATAATGCTTGCAGAACATTTGGTACAGTGCCTCATGCCTCATCTTAAGTGACTTAACCTAATAGGTTTTTTCATATATTTTTTGCTTGTAAAAATAAAACCTGCTTATTGTAGAATATTTGAATAAAAGAGAAAAATAAGAAGAAACTAAAAATAACCTGTAATTCCACCATCCATAGACGAGCAACAGAAAAACTTGTGGAATGTGGAAAAAAATGTGCTTTTGGTTCATAATATGATTTTCTCTTTGTTTTGAATATGCATATGTATGACTACAGTGATACTATTATTGTAAAAAAAGGATCTTTTAGAAACTGCAGGTCATATGTAGTATAAATTGCCTTAGCTTTTTTTTAATATCATGTAAAAGATCTTAGGAAATATGTTGTGATTACTGAAAGGTGTTTTAAAACTGAACTCAGTAATTTACTAATGTTTTTCCAGATTTATCTTTGGTGACTTAATGTTTTCAGAATAAAGAATTCTTTTTAGGATGATGGAAAAAAGATACATAGGTGATTTTATCTTAAGTTAAATCTGTCATGTCTCTCACATGTTTTAGAGTCTCAAAATTGTGATTATAGGCATGCCTTATGACATTATAGTAATAAATATTAATTTAAAATACTAAATTTATTGAGCACCTTCTATGTGTCAGGCACTGTGAAGAGTGTTGGAAATATAAAAACAAATAAGATGTTATCATTACCCTTGAGTAAATTATGATCTAGTGGGAGACACTGACCTTGGTTCTCAATACAATGTGGTCAGTGCTGTGAGACGGATCTAGACCGTGTAATGGGGGAATATGGGGTGGTCTGGGCCAGCTGGGTTGGAAGAAGTGTCAGCAAAGGGTTTCTGGCTGAAGTGACATGTGAATGGAATTTTAAAGGAATGATGGACTTAACCAGGCTTTGGTGGGGGAGGAGTATTCTAGGGAAAGGATGCAATGTGATGGAAGCCTGAGCAATCTAGGGGTACTTGGAGAGCCGTAGTAGTTCAGTGTGGAGTTCAGAGGTGGAATGGAGGTGAATGGGAGATATGAAGATGAATCTGGAGTGATTGCAGAAGCCAGATGGGTCACAGAGGTCTTTCTACTCTATTAAGGCACATGGACTTTATGCTCAATGTTATAAAAGGTCTTTGAAGATTACTGAGAGGAGAGGGGCAAGATCTCTGATGACATCTTTGGCAGATGCAGTAAAATGATTGGATGTGATTTGGAGAACAGGTCAAAGATGAATGGTACAGAGCAGGAAGTCCATTCAATGGGTTGTTGATTAGGCCAGGTGAGAGATGATAGATGATGAAGGTCTGAATTCAGGCTGTCGAAATGAGTAGTCCTCTGGAAGTTTGGGTCTAGAATTTGGAGGGGATGTTAGGGCTAGAGTTATAGATGTAAGTCATCCACATAATGGCCGTGGTGTGACTCTCACAGTACAAATGAAGTCACTAAGGAAAAGGCGTACGATGAAAATTTGAAGAGGAACTATAAAGGAACATCAGGCAAAAATACCAATAGTTATCACAGAGGTGAAGAAAGGTGAGCCCTGAAAGAGACTGAGAAGGAGCGGCCAGGAAGGCCTGAGAAAAATGAGGGGAGTGGTGGAATTGCGGAGTCCTGGGGACGATAATGTTTCAAGGAGGAGGAAGTGGTGAACAGTGTCAGATGCTACAAAGATGCCAGATAAAGGACACAAGTGTTTCTTGGATTAATAATGAAGAAACAGTTGAGGAGAATTTCAGTGGGAGTTAGGAGGATACTATGATGCTTTATTCCAGGGTTATTTTAGTCAGGATTCTTTGGTTTCAAGTGAAAAGTCAACAAACTAGACTTTAGGATTGATTGACTAGGATCTGTAGATGATTTGGAAGGTCCAAATTCTAGGAATTTTAAAGATGCACCTAGGCCCTAGGATCCAGTAGAATGAGAAACTTTACTTAGCACTATCAGGATAATCTCTTGCCGTTTCTCTTCCTTTCTTTCTGCCTGTTAGTTGCCTTCTTTTTTGCTGCAGACCTGCTTTCTAGACATGAAGGGCTTTCTAGACATTGTTTTTCTTTCTTCAATTCTGAAGATGAAAATCTTGGGAAGTGACTGAGATTACCCATCTTGGACTAGGTGCTGTGTCTGGGCCAGTCATTTGGGTATCTTGGGTCGTGAAAGAACATGATGGCTCCCAAGATATTTATAAGGTTAGAGGGTATGGCAGGTTTCAGTTTGGGGAGGGAAACTTTCTAGGCAGACAGTCTCAGAGTTGTTTAGTTCAAGTACGTATCAGATGGAAAAGGAAATGAAGAAGCAGAGAAAGTGAGTGTAGATTACTCTTTCAAGGACCTGGGATGTGAAAGTGAGTGTTTGGTGGTAACTAAACAAGGGTAATTGGACATTGGTAGAGTTATTTTATAACCAAATCATTGAGGTAGATTTACTAATGAGGATTGAAAATGTATTTGAAAACAAAAGATAAATGTTAATGTTTATGGGAAAACATTTCTTTTCTTCTTTTTTTTTTTTTTTTTTGAGGAAGATTAGCCCTGAGCTAACTGCTGCCAATCCTCCTCTTTCTGCTGAGGAAGACTGGCCCTGAGCTAACATCCATGCCCATCTTCCTCTACTTTATATGTAGGATGCCTACCACAGCATGGCTTTGCCAAGCGGTGCCATGTCCGCACCGGAATCTGAACTGGCGAACCCCGGGCCACCAAAGCAGAACGTGCGAACTTAACCACTGTGCCACTGGGCCGGCCCCAATGGGAAAACATTTCTATGCAGACATATTCTTGTGGACATAGAAATTTATGTGAACAGAGGAAGTCTGGTTGTAATCACCAATTTCAAGATAATTTTATTTGGGGTCAGTTTATTGTTAGGTATATATGCTCTGAGTAGTCTCCTTTGTGTTTGAGATCATCATAAACCATATTTTCTGAAAGGAACCAGAGAATATTAGAGTTTGAAAAAGATACTTGAGATCATGTAATCCAAGATGCTTAATTTTATAGATAATAAAAGTGGACTCCAAAGAGGGGAAGTGAGGTAATCACAGATACAACAGTGCTTATCAGAGGAAGAGAGACTATTTCCTCCTTGGGTCTCTGCTTAGAGAGTGGGGAAATCTTTCCTAAAACCTCTTCCATAGACCTCCCTTCATGACCCGTTGTCCAGAATTGGAGCGCAACACTCACCTCTGAACCCTATTGTTGATAAGGGGAATGTGATAACCTGATTAGTGTAAAACAAGGAGGATCTGCCCCCAAGAATTGTGTACCTGCACAAAATCAGAGCTCTCTAGCAAGGAAGAAGGGGAGAAGGGCTGTTGAGTAGGAACTCAACAGTGTCTGTGGCATAAGCTAAGCTAAAGAGTTTATACCTTATTTTGTGGACAGTAGGATACTCCCAAAGGTTTTAAATCAGAGGATAGGTCAGATTTGTGTTTCAAAAATAACAATCTTCATAAAACATCTATGATAAGGCGTGAAGAACAGCTCGTTCTTATACTCTCTAAAACCACATAATAAATTGAGTTGCAGAGCTGAACTAAATTTCAGTTCTCCAGTATCTTCCTATATTACCTACATTCCATTCTCTCATTATGTAATTGTATGCTGTTGATGGTTGTGTGTCTTTTGCCATGAAATTAAGGTTGATGTCTTCGAACTGGCTATAACACAGGGAATAGATTTGTAAAAGTTAGGAATGTAACCATCCTTCTTATGAGAACACTGATTATGTTTATTTTGTAAATGCCTTCCTTAAGGAGGCATTTTAAAAAAATGCCATGAAGTTGCTTAATATTTTCGCTGGTTGGGGTATCTGGGTGTATAATACACATACGCAACTCTCGTACAGATGGGCTGTGGTAAATGTTACAAGAGAGGCAGAGGAAGTGTGATGTGCTTCCCTGGGGCAACTAGGGAAAGCTGTAAGAGGCTGTGGGATCTGTAATGGGCGGTGAAGAACCTGCAAATTGGGACAGATTCTTCTAGATCAAAGAAACAGCAGCATGACAAAGAAAGGCAGAAAAACCAGGAAATACCAAGGTGCTCTGTATAGATAGAACATTGACTGGGAATAGGGGGGAAGATATTGGAAATAAAGCCATGAATGGATCACAGAGAGGAAGGCACAAGAGAATGGAGCTCACTTTTGTTGAGCCTGGTATGAGTAGGCTCTGTGCTAGGGTCCTGGTGAGGTAAAGAGGATTGTATCCCCGTTCTTCTTATGAGAGACTTGAGGTGCAGGATAACAAACTTGGCTGAGGGTTGAGTCAGTCAATATTTGAAACCAAGTCTGTCTTAACTTGAAAGTTCTCCTTTTATGCCAATTATCCTTCCACTGTATAATTCCATTGTGCTTAAAATGTTAGCATTTGACTTTTATTCTCAGACATTGTTGAAGGGTTCTGAGTGAGGATGGAACATTACTAGAAGTGCTAATCAGCGAAATGAGATGGTAGCATTGTGGAGGCTGGATAGTCACCATTCTAGTCTGAAGTGTCCTGTAACGTTTCACACCCAAACATTGCAGTAACTAAATGACTGTTGTAGGAACTCTATTTGCCATATTTTCCAGAGAAATAAAAATCAAATTCAGTACTCAGTTTTGTTCCTCCCTAACTGCCTTCTCCTTTCCATTAAGTAGTAGCTCAGTTCCACTTGAGTGTAATTCTCTTCAGTGCATACCATCCAGCTTCCTTAACTAACACTTATTTAAGTAAGAGCAACTCTGGATTAACTATAATTGACCAAGACGTTCCTCAATCCATAACACCTCTGAGTCATGGATATTTTTGCTATTATAATTGGCTTGGTGAACTGTGATACAAAAAGATGTAGCATCCACCAATACTGAACTTTCTCTCTTTTCACACTAATCATCTTTAGAATGGTGTGTAAACAAGGAAAATATAGAATACCTATTCCTCACACCTTAAAAACACATCTGGAACTATTTGAACTAACTAAAAGCAAAATAATTGCCATGGCAGATTATGCCATACCTTTTCTTTTTACTTAAAAAAAAAAAAAAAAAAAAAAAGGAAATGGAAAACATACCACTTCTAGAAGGCCCTGACATTGAATTGGATATTGAAATGGTATCAGTAATAAATTTATGTATGCCACATTTTCTTCAGTGTGTCAGCCATCTTTGGTACATATGTGTTGGATATTTGCCATGTGAGTTGAAATGTTATCACATAGGGAAGATCTTGTCTAGAAGTGGTGTGAATCGTTAGGGTAGATGTAAAGTCAGTCCTTTCGATTCTACATACCTTCCTGATCTGACAGATTATTTTTCTTTTTTCTAAAATCATTTCGTGTCAGTCTTTCAATAAATGTCAGCATTCCCCTACAGCAACTAAAAATAGAAATTACATACAAAAACAGGATAATTTTCGTGAACTTAAAAATTACATAAGAAATATTATAACTTAATATTGGGTTTACTGTATCCTCCAATTTGAAAAACGGAGCGAAATGCTTCTGTGGTTAAATCATAGCTCTTTTACTGTTTGCTATAAAATTTCAAGAATATATATTTCAAAATGTTTTTTTAAAAACATAATCCAAAACAAATGCAACAGAACTCAGCATACTTGAAATGCATTTTCTGAAATTATCTTAAATCTCTCTACTCCAGAAGGTTTTTGTGTGTGTATGGGTTAGGACTGGATGGTTATTTCATCATCTGTGTCCATCCTGGATTGATTGCGCTGAACAGCACAGAATGAGTTACATATGGTCTCACTTTATCTAACTTTGTAGGACCTCTGGGTTGGAACTCTATTTGATCAGAGTGAAGCTAACTGTCGCAGAAATTTGGCTGATGTTAAAATCCTAGGTAACACGTATACATGTATTCCAATTAGAATGGGTAGATTCCTGCTAGAAGTACTGATATTTTGCTATTCATTGATTTAGTGGCCATTGATGACTTTTCCAGAAGTTAAAAAATAATCATTCATCTACCTTTTTATTATTATTATTAGGAATCATGTTACAAATGTGGACAAGACAGATAATTAAAAATCATTTTTTTAAATTGAAGTATAATTGACATAGAATATTATATTAGTTTCAAGTGTGCAACATAGTGTTTTGATATTTTTATACATTATGAAGTGATCATCAAAACATTGCAAATCAAAATTATGAGTGTTTCAAAAACCTTTCTGGGGTTGGCCCGATGGCGCAGCAGTTAAGTTCACACGTTCTGCTTCAGTGGCCTGGGGTTTGCCCGTTCAGATCCCGCTGATCATGGCACCGCTCATCAGGCCATGCTGTGGCAGGCATCTCACATATAAAGTAGAGGAAGATGGTCATGGATGTTAGCTCAAGGCGGCCAGTCTTTCTCAGCAAAAAGAGGAGGATTGGCAGCAGATGTTAGCTCAGGGCTGATCTTCCTCAAAAAAAAAAAAAAAACACCTTTCTAAAATTGGGTAGAAGAAAATAGAAATACAAAGATTATCTGATGTTTGAAGAGGAAACCTATTGCCAACTTTAGAGTTTATTTCCTTTTTCTTAGTGTGGGGCTATTTAAAAAAGAATAAAGAGAAATGAGTTTAAGATATGTTTTCAAGCTTAACTATAGCTAAGAACTATGTCAAAGTAAGGTAGGGACTGTGCCAAGACTCAGCTTTTAGGGGTAGACAATGCTGTACAGGTTAACTTTCTCCCCCTTCTGGCTCTTTTCTCCCTGTTTTGGTCTTTTGCCCCTTCTCTTTTCCTTCTACTGCTTTATTTATTTATTTTTTTGTTATTCCCACTTCTCCTTCCCTCTCCTGCTCCTCCTTTCTGTCTGTGTTACCCACGTGCTTCAAATCTGTGTATCTGGACTGCCTTCTCTAACAGTTCAGTGTGAGTGTTAGCAGAATGAAAACCAGATGGACCAGCAGTTCCCACTGTTATCTCCCAGCCGACTCTGGCAAGCCTCTGTTTATCCCTCCTTCCTTGGCATGACAGAAATATTTGCCTTTATTTAGGGAGACTTGTATTTGCTGCTGTACCTTTCCCCTCAGTTGTAGCATTAGTGGAAAGCTATTCATTCCCTTGTTGCTGAGGTTGGTTGAGGTGAGTAGACTGTGCAATGAATTTAACTATAGAAGAAACAGTTTTAAACCTGCCTAACTTCCGTATTTTTGTAGGGTAGGTGATTTACTGATACTGGTTGTTAAATGCTCTGAAATAGCAATACAAAGACAAGTTTTTAGCAATAAGATAAAGGGAGAAATGCTCTCCAAGTGTGTTTTTACCATCACTTCACTGAGAATACTTACGACAAGGACATTCATTGTTATTCAACCAGCAGTAGAGATTAGGAAATAGACACCTTGTTACTGTTAACCAGATCGTCATTCAAAATGCTCTTACTGGAATGCTCTTATTTTCATTCTTTAGTGCATCTTCCCTAATATGGTATCAACATTATTTCAAATTTTAATTGTTGTGTTTATTACAACTCAAGTCTTATGAAATTGCTTTGAATAAAGATGAGGTAGATTTGGAGTTGTCACTGTAGCAATTTGGGCTTTTTATTTTCTTTTAATACTTGACTTTTTAGTAATTTTGAGAATTTCTCACTGTGGTTATCATAATGTTTTAAAAGACTTTTTCTTTTTTTTTTTTTTTTTTTATCAACAGCCTGTGTTATTTTATTTTTCAGAAAGCCCAAGTGGGAAATATCTGTGCCTAAGGCTGCAAGAGGTGCCTCAAACATTTTTGGGGAGGGGGGTGTGCACATGTACACCTTTGTAGAAAATTGGATCTAAAGAAACAAACAGAAACTCTCTCCTCTCTCTTTTGCTGGAGATCTATTGCTTTAATAAATAGATTAAATTGAGAAAAAAAGTTTAAAATTTCAAGGGGAAAGTATACTTAGTAGAAAACAGTCCTGAAGTGCAAATGTTCATTACTGAGTAATCAGGAAATGTCTCCATATCTGTCACATACTCATGAAAAAATATAAGGAGGGTCTTTCATTCTTTGTAGTTCTCAGTTAGGAACTTCTCCTTCGTACTCTGCCTGAGATTGTTATTGAAGTGTTGGTCTCATATATTTACAATGGTGAGTCATAAACTCACAAGTTCTAAGTAAATAATAGCTTAAATTCATTGTGTGACCTACAGCATTTATGTAGAGTGGTGATTTTTCAAACATGGCAGAAAAGATTGGAGTGAGAGCTATGTCTGGGACACATAACTGGCTTCATGTAATAGGCGAGAAAACTAAGTGTGGAAAGGGGATGGCAGGTGTTGCAAAAATCCACAAAATGCCACTTCCTGCCAGAATTTCACCTGCATGACAGAGCTACTGATTTGTGTTATTTCTGAGCTGAGGGGTTCATTACCATCCTACTTTCTCATCTATTTTTACCTCTTGCTAAAGTTGCCTTTAGCTTCAAGTGAATTTGTGCTGTTGCGTATCACACTACCTAGGTAGCATCTGCCAAACTGGGAATAACAATAGGATATAAAATAACCCAGGTACAAATGAGGTCCTTCCATCTGCACTACACCTTCTTAAGTGGGATTTGGGTGGTAAAGTCTTGATTTAAATTTTAGAAGATAAGGATAGAAGATATTAGATTTGTTCTGTTCACTTGCTTGTAAAAAAGATGAACCCCACTTAAATAACTGAGGTGCTTAAGCAGTAAAATAATATGTTCATGGTGGCGTCCTCCAGATCGGACTGAGAAGCACTCCACGATGCCAGACTCACCTGTGGATGTGAAGACCCCATCTAGGCTAACTCCTCCCACGATGCCACCTCCCCCAACAACTCAAGGAGCTCCAAGAACCAGTTCGTTTACACCAACAACGTGTGAGTAGTTGTCTCTGCATTTCCTGTTTCCATATATTTATTTCTAGTTTACTTCTGATCTTCTAATACCACTTTCTTCTCTTATTTACAAATAATGTTAAAATCTAACATCCGTAAGTTAAAAAGGATATTGTTGTAGGCAACAGTCACATACGGAAAACTTTCTGAAATATGGAGCATCTTTCTTGTCTTGAACTTGTCAGATGTTTGTTAAACCTTGACTCCATTCCAGCTTGGCTCAGGCCTTGTCCTCTGAATCAGTGGAGTGTGTTGCTTTCTGTGTCGTCCAAGGAAAGGACAGAACTTTCTGACAGAGTAGCAACTTCCCTTTCTTTCCTGTATATTCCAGTAGGGATAGTAGATAGCTTTGTTTTCATCAGTCTCAAAGTTCTGGTTAAAATTGTCATCAAGGATTTGTAAAACTAATAAATGCTATCTATTGCAGATAATACTATCTATAGACCACATGCCGTGAAATCTATATGAATGACAAATAACTAACAGGCAAAAATAGAGCCGCGGGATTGTAAGGGATTGGCAAACTATACATCCCAGGCTGTTCATGCAGTGTCACACTGCCATTTCAAAGACCTTTCTAAACATGTAGGGAGCAGGAGGCTGCAACAGTGCCAAGTTGTAACCCTGTCATCTTGTACTTGGTTTGTTGTCCCCCAAAGCTGCAGTGATAGGCATATGTCTTCTGTGAGAGGTGCTGGTGAGCTATCATTTCTTGACAGGTTGCTTTGGTACTCATTTGGGACAAGAGTCCATTTTATCATTTTAAAACTTAAGAATAATGGGATACTTAAAACATCTTCAAACTGTTGTTGGAAATAGTTTATCAAAATTATTTTAAAAAGATAGGTTTGATAAAGATCAGTTTGTCAAATTAATTGATTTAACTGAATAAAATCAACGTTTTCTTTGGTAAGAAATGTGCAAATTTTTCTAGCCTAGTTCTTATGGATTATCATTTTGATGTTCAAATAAATTTTATCGGAAATGAATTTACTGAATTACCACCAATCTATGCTATTAGTTGAGTTGGGATGTCTCCTTTTGATTTCTTGAAATAACTCCTTGGTAATTACCGTATCCATTTTGGCTTATTAAGTAAAATTTGCATTTTCCCTAAAGTGGTTAAGAAATATGAGGGGGAGAAAATAGCCTTCTAATTGGGTGATATAAGGTTAAACTTGAAAGTCCTATTTCTATAAACACAGCTGTCAGTTGTGTGTACAAAACATGATTAAAAATGTTCAGCGATAAATTTAGTCTCCACCAAATGTACACTTTCTCTAGGGGAGCAGTTTAGAAAGGAGTAGTCCTGTTATATTGATGTAAGCCTTTGACAAAAGGCTGACATCCAAACGCTGTTTGTTCTATGTTTGAAACATTTCACGTGGTTGCCATATGTGCACATGGGAGGCATGGCTGTCCCTGTGTTACAGGCGACTCCATTTACTCTCAGCCTCTGTGCAGAATACCCTCATGCAGCGTGAAGAGTACACCCATTTACCTGTAGACTCCCTGAGCCTGTGGTAATACTAAGTCAAAGCATTTTACAAAAAAGCCCCAACAGTTTTTAAATTATAAAATCTACCAGATTTAAAAGGAAGGAGACTTGGTTGTAATTTCCTTGTGCGTGTTCTCTGTAAGTTTACTTTTTCTTTCTGATTTTGTGTCCTTGACAGTAACTAATGGCACGAGCCATTCACCCACAGCCTTGAATGGCGCCCCCTCACCGCCCAATGGCTTTAGCAATGGGCCTTCCTCTTCTTCCTCTTCTTCTCTGGCTAATCAACAGCTGCCCCCAGCCTGTGGCGCCAGGCAACTCAGTAAGCTGAAACGGTTCCTCACTACCCTGCAGCAGTTTGGCAATGACATTTCACCAGAGATAGGAGAGAGAGTCCGCACCCTCGTTCTAGGACTGGTGGTAAGCAAATGGAAATTGGCCCGATTTTCTGGGGTAAGAGAGAGTGTGTGTGGGGGAATCAGAATACAGACTCCATTCTAACAAGTATTTTGTTCTAGTTGTTTGTACACCTGGAGATTGCATGCAAGTCTGATAATTCTATAGTAACAAGGTTTTCAGTCCTTCGTTATGTGTTGACCCCATGAACTCCATTGATCCCACCATGGTTTCTTTTACTGTTTGACTAATAAAGATATGGTTATGCAAATTTATTGTTACCTTGGCCATAAAGGGTGTGTATAAAATTCAGTAAGTATATCCTCAAATGGCTAGTGGCTTTCAACAATGACAATGTTTGTGTTATGTTAATGATTTACTTACTATAATTAGGTGACCATTTCAACTTAGTTGCTTTGAGGGATTTTTATTATCAGCCTAGATGAGCAAGAATTTATAACAAGTAACACATTCTTTTGTGTGTTTTCATTTTTAAGGCTAATAACATTAAAAAAATTTTTATTGTGGTGAAATATACGTAACATAAAATTTAACATTATAACCATTTCTGAGTGTACAGTTCAGTAGCATTAAATATATCCACATTCCTATGTAACCATCACCACTATTCATCTCCAGAACTTTTTCATCACCCCAAAGTGAAACTCTGTACCCATAAAACAATAACACCCCACTTTCCCTTCACTCAACCCCTGGCAACCACTAATTGGTTTTTTAAAAAACCAGTTCTTTGTTATAGATAGAATTACTTAAACCATTAGTTTGAGAACAGAAGTGTTGATTTTGGCACATTATACTGCATTCTGTATGTTATCACACTGGAAATTAGAACATAGAGATCATTTTTTTGCACCCTAAATCACTTTTACGTATACTGTGATTTTTCTATATAAGTAGAGGATTTTCATTTAGGAAGGTGATTTTTCCCACAGCAGACTTGAGTCATGGAGAAGCTATGAGTCACATGTTCGTCCTTTTATCATCCAGGCTTATGTTGGAACTGAAATTCAGATGATAGGCAGCAGTTTCCTTTTTCTTGAAACAGCTCATTTATTTTATTGTGTGGACTTATCATGGGCAAAGCCATACCAGTTGTGTTTTGCAAAGAAGTTCTGGGATTAAAGTCTGAGTGAGAGTCTGGTGCTGTGGACATGCTTCAAATCACAGTATCTCACATTTGACAGAGTTTGCAATTCAATGTTAACCGTTAACCTCCTGCTCCTCTGCACTCTAAGAACAGAAAGCTTTCACATTTCCCACAATCCATCAGCTTCACCCTGTACTCCTCTAGGTCAGGAAGGCGATTTTGACAGCAGTGTCTCAGCATCCTGCAGTTACTTTAGCAGTCACTTATTCCTTCCTTTTTATTCATTCTTGAGTTTTGCATAACAGGCTTTTCAACATGTAAGTTAGACCAAAGAACCACGAAGTAAATCCAAAGCAGTAATTGTATCAAGTAAATGGTGTATATGTTGTTACTATTAAAA